>NC_141873.1:320337557-320640587 GCF_056163025.1 Triticum urartu | reverse complement strand
TTACGGGGTCCTTGGGCGACCGGGCTATGTGACATGGGCTGGACTGATGGGCCGTGAAGATACAAGATGGAAGTCTCTTCCTCGTGTCCGGATGGGACTCTCCTTGGCGTGGAAGGCAAGCTTAGCACGCGGACATGAAGATTTCCTGTCTCTGTAAACCGACCCTGTACAACCCTAGCCCCCTCCAGTGTCTATGGAAAGCGCCTGGAAAACCCAGACAACCCGCTGGGAACCGTAGGCCTTTAAGCCATCTCCCGGACGGGCAAAAAGGGCGCACCCTCGTGGGGCACCCAATCATAATCCCGTGGACAAGAAATTCAAGACCTTTACGGGACATAGAACTGTCTTCGAAGAATGGCTTGACAGGCCCTGTCAAATACACATGTCGTCGAATACCGAACCAACGCACAACCTACATGCATGTTGGATACTCCGGCAGGTGGCCAAGAGCGGCAAGGGTATCCTCACCAACACTACACCAGAAAAGTACTCTTCGGAACACGATCCCGAAGTACTCACAGTCTTCAAGACCTTTGTCGGTGTCAAAACCAGCGGATCTCGGGTAGGGGGTCCCGAACTGTGCGTCTAAGGTCGATGGTAACAGGAGACAGGGGACACGATGTTTACCCAGGTTCGGGCCCTCTCTATGGAGGTAATACCCTACATCCTGCTTGATTGATATTGATGAATACGAGTATTACAAGAGTTGGTCTACCTCGAGATCGTAATGGCTAAACCCTAGAATTCTAGCCTGTATGACTATGGTAATGAGTATATCCCCTCTCTGGACTAAGTCCTCCGGTTTATATAGACACCGGGAGGATCTAGTGTTACACAAGGTCGGTTACAAAGAAAGGAATTTACATATTTGGTCGCCAAGCTTGCCTTCCATGCCAAGGAGAGTCCCATCCGGACACGGGTGCCGTCTTCGATCTTCGCATCTTCACAGCCCATAAGTCCGGCCCATGGGTAACAGGCCGGACGCCCGAGGACCCCTTAGTCCAGGACTCCCTCAACCTTCTCATCCAATAATCGGCGCAAACGGGCACTTCGCGATCTTGCCGAAGTCTGCCATGTAGCAGCAATAAACCCTTGGAAAGATACGACAATTACTTTCAATGCCGATGACGAACCAAGATCCCGCTCAGTCCGGGCACAAGCCGCTCTGGTCCTCAACCCAATTATGGACGGTTTTCGGCTCACTAAAGTGCTAATGGACGGTGGCAGCAGACTGAACCTCATCTATGAGGACGCAATAAAATGCAAATGGACAGGAGTCGCATTGAGCAGAGCAATACATCCTTTAGGGGAATCATTCCCAGCAGGGAAGCAAGATGCTCGGGGAAAATCAAGCTGGATGTGGTATTCGACACACCAGAAAACTATAGGTCCGAAGAGATAATCTTCCAGGTGGCTCCTTTCAACAGCGGATATCATGCCTTGTTAGGGAGAGACGCATTCACACGCTTTCAAGCCATACCTCATTACGGGTATATGAAGCTCAAAATGCCCGGGCCCAATGGTGTTATCACTATCTCCAGTGATCTGGACATAGCACTCCGCGCTGAAAATAAAACCGCATCCCTGGCCCTTGAGGCACTATCCGAAGCCCTAGCGACCGAGGAACTCACCGCACTGTGTTCCACAGTGGATAGGGACGATGTAATGCTTGATAAAATGTCCAAATCCACCTCTTTCAAGCCAGCAGACGAAATAGTCAAATTCCAAGTCCACCCGACGGATCCCAAGAAAACAACTTCCATCGGGGCACAGTTGGACCCGATGGTCGACGCCGCATTACACGCATTCTTGTGCGAAAACTAGGACATCTTTGCCTGGCACCCCTCGAATATGCCAGGAATCCCACGCACTGGCCAAACATAGTCTCAACATACTAAAGGGATACAAGCCGGTCAAGCAAACACTCCGGCGATTTTCCGAACCAAACGACAAGCTATGGGGGAGGAGCTAGCCAAGCTACTCGAAGCTGGGTTTATCAGATAGATCAAACATCCAGACTGGCTAGCGAACCTGGTCATGGTACCAAAGAAGGATAAATCCTGGCTCCTGTGTGTCGATTTCAAAGACCTTAACAAGGCCTGCTCTAAAGACCCCTTCCCACTACCTCGCATCGACTAGACTATCGATGCGACCATGGGACACGATTCGCTGTGTTTCCTCGACGCATACTCCGGATACCATCAAATCAAGATGAAGGAATCCGACTAAGCCGCAACGGCATTCATCACCCCGTATGGGCCTTTCTGCTTCAACACTATGCCTTTCGGGCTCAAGAACATCGGCGCCACTTACCAATGCATGATTCAAACGTGCCTGGAAAAGCAAATCGGCAAGACTGTGAAGGCATATGTAAATGATGTAGTCATCAAAACCAAGCACATTGAATCATTGGTGGACGACTTACGCCTCACATTTCATAACCTTCGAACATATGACATAAGGCTCAATCCAGAAAAGTGTGTTTTCAGCGTTCCCGTCGGCAAACTACTCGGGTTTATTGTCTCCAATAGGGGAATCGAAGCAAACCCACCCAAAATTCGAGCCCCGTCACAATTGGCAACACCAACTAACCTCAAACAGGTCCAAAAACTAGCTGGGTGCGTGGCAGCCTTGAGCCGCTTTATCTCCATACTAGGAGAAAAGGCACTGCCACTGTATCGCTTGCTCCGACGCACCAACCACTTTACGTGGACGGACGCTGCAATAGCTGGATTGGAGGAAAATAAAAACTTTGCTAGCAAGCAACCCCATCCTGGCCGCACCAAACATCGGCGAACCAATGCTGCTTTATATATCGGCAACTCACCAGGTGGTGACTGCGGTGCTCGTCGTCGAATGAGAAGAGGAAGGACATAAATTCCCACTCCAAAAACTAGTATATTACATATCGACAGTCCTTACACCATGCAAATCCTGATACCCACATTATCAGAAGATAGCATATGCGGTCTTTATGGCATCCCGCAACCTATGGCACTACTTCCAAGAGTGCTCAATCACGGTGGACTCTGAAGTACCACTCAATGATATTATAAACAACCGGGACGCCATCGGCAGGATTGCCAAATGGGCCATTGAGCTCCTACCATCTGAAATAACGTACAAACCACGCCGAGCCATTAAATCTCATGTGTTGGCTGACTTTGTCGCCGAATGAACAGAGGTCGAACTCCCTAAAGAGTACGACACATATTCCAACCGGGTGATGCACTTTGACGGCTCTAAAATGTTAGCCGGACTCGGGGCTGGTGTCGTCTTGACATCCCCCACATGAGACACAGTTTGTTATGTGCTCCAAATACTATACTAACAATGCAGCCGAATACGAGGCCGTATTGCATGGTCTCCTGATGGTTGTCTCCATGGGCATACACCGCCTTGACGTGCGCGGAGATTCAAACCTCGCAATATCCCAAATAAACGGAGACTTCGATGCCAAAGATTCGAAGATGGTGGCTTATCGCAATGCCGTACTCCAAATACCAACTCGGTTCGAGGGTCTCGAGTTTCATCACGTGGCTCGAGAGAGTAATCAAGCCACGGACATCCTTGCCCGTATGGGCGCTAGATGCGACCCCGTCCCGCCTAAAACCTTTGTGGAAAGCCTCTTCAAGCCATCCGTGGTATGGCAGGACGAGAACGGGAGCATCGACCCAAAGCCGATCATACCCCCCGATTCCAAACTCAGTACCGATATCATCGGGGGCTCAGGCACCAAAATAACACTATCGGCCCATGAAATTATGGCTGTAATTGCCCCATGGACCGAGCCTTTCCTTGCCTACCTCACTAGGAATGAGCTCCCTGACGGCCAGACTGAGGCCCGTCGCATCGTTCGACGTTCGAAAGCCAACAAAGTTCATGAAGGAGAACTATACAAGAAAAGTACTACTGGGGTCCTTCAACGATGTATCTCCAAAGACGAGGGACGACAACTCTTGGCTGAAATACACGCCGGTCTTGGCGGCCATCATGCCACAGCCCGAACCCTTGTAAGTAAAGCCTTCCGCACGGGTTTCTTTTGGCCCACAGCCCGGGAAGATGCACAAGACCTGGTGCAGCGCTGCGTTGGATGCCAGCTTTTCGCTAACCAAAGCCATATGCCGCCCACTGCCCTTAGAACAATCCCAATTACTTGGCCCTTTGCGGTCTGGGGGCTTGATATGGTCGGTCCCCTTAAAGGGGGAAGCCATAAGAAGAAATACTTGTTGTTTATGGTCGATAAGTTCACTAAGTGGATAGAAGCCAAGACAAAAGCCGGACCGGTGATAGACTTTATATCCGGTGTAGTACACCATTATGGTGTTTCGAATAACATCATTACTGACAACGGCTCTAACTTTACAGCCGATGAGGTGAAAACTTGGTGCTCCAATTTGGGCATCAAGCTCGATTACGCCTCCGTATACCACCCTCAGACAAACGGCCAGGTCGAACAGGCTAACAACATGATAATGAGTGGCATCAAACCCAGACTAGTGCGATCTCTGCAAGAATCAGACAAACACTGGGTTGAGGAACTCGATTCCGTACTCTGGGGGTTGCAGACCACGCCCAATCGCACGACCGGATATAAACCCTTTTTATGGTTTATGGTGTGGAGGCAGTCTTGCCTTGCGACATTATTCATGACACACCTCAGGTGCGCATGGATGAAGAGAGAGAAGCTGAGCTCGATCGGCAGGACGACCTGGACGGCCTAGAGGAGGAGCTCGATGTTGCGAAGGCCCGTTCTGCATTCTATCAACAGCAGGCTCGGAGATACCAAAGCAGAGAAGTACGGGCAAAGACCTACAATGTCGGTGAACTAGTTTTACGCCTACCAGAAAATAAAAAGCACAAGGTCAAGCCCAAATGGGAGGGTCCCTTCATTATAGATGAAGTTATCACTGGAGGAGCCTATCGTCTTCAAATGCTTCGGACAATCACTTGAAGCCAAACCCATGGAACGGTGCAACGCTCTGAAGATTCTACGCCTAAGACCGCATATATACCTTTTTCTCGTTCCTTCTTTTCTCCCTTTTACAGTTTTTCTTTTTTGCCTCATTTCTATATGACTTCTAGCTCGTGTTCGGATAATCCGCACACCTGAGGGGTAGACATCCTCAAATGTACATACCCCACAATACTTGGGGGCTTCTTTCACAAGAAGCTTATTCTTGTTATTATTATTTTTTGAGCATCAAGCTCACCCTATATATGTGTCATCTATTCATATATGTCTTCTCTTCACCATTATATGCACCTTTATGACTTAAGTTTTTGCCAAGCTGGGTGGTCTGGCTCCTGTGCTTATGCCCTACGTTCCCGCTTGTTCGGCTAGGGCATTGATACGTCTCCAACGTATCTATAATTTTTGATTGCTCCATGCTATATTATCTACTGTTTTGGACATTATTGGGCTTTATTATCCACTTTTAAATTATTTTTGGGACTAACCTTTTAACCGGAGGCCCTGCCCAGAATTGTTGTTTTTTGCCTGTTTTAGGGTTTCGAAGAAAAGGAATATCAAACGGAGTCCAAACGGAATGAAACCTTCGGGAACGTGATTTTTAGGAAGATTATGATCCGGGAGACTTGGACCCTACATCAAGAAAGAAAACAGGAGGGCACGAGGTAGGGGGGCGCACCCACCCCCACCAGGCGCGCCCTCCACCCTCGTGGGCCCCCTGTTGCTCCATCGACGTACTCCTTCCTCCTATATATACCTACGTACCACCAGACGATCAGATACGGAGCCAAAACCCTAATTCCACCGCCGTAACTTTCTGTATCCACGAGATCCCATCTTGGGGCCTGTTCCGGAGCTCCGCCGGAGGGGGCATCGATCACGGAGGGCTTCTACATCAACACCATAGCCTCTCCGATGAAGTGTGAGTAGTTTACCTCAGACCTACGGGTCCATAGTTAGTAGATAGATGGCTTCTTCTCTCTTTTTGGATCTCAATACAATGTTCTCCCCCTCTCTTGTGGAGATCTATTCGATGTAATATTCTTTTTGCGGTGTGTTTGTTGAGACCGATGAATTGTGGGTTTATGATCAAGTCTATCTATGAATAATATTTGAATCTTCTCTGAATTCTTTTATGTGCGATTGGTTATCTTTGCAAGTCTCTTCAAATTATCAGTTTGGTTTGGCCTACTAGATTGATCTTTCTTGCAATGGGAGAAGTGCTTAGCTTTGGGTTCAATCTTGCGGTGTCCTTTCCCTATGACAATAAGGGCAGCAAGGCACGTATTGTATTGTTGCCATTGAGGATAACAAGATGGGGTTTTCTTCATATTGCATGAGCCTATCCCTCTAGTAATGTCATCTTGCTTAAGGCGTTACTTTGTTTTTAACTTAACACTCTAGATGCATGCTGGATAGCGGTCGATGAGTGGAGTAATAGTAGTAGATGCGGGCAGGAGTCGGTCTACTTGTCTCGGACGTGATGCCTATATACATGATCATACCTAGATATTCTCATAACCATGCTCAATTCTGTCAATTGCTCAACAGTAATTTGTTCACCCACCGTAGAATACTTATGCTCTCGAGAGAAGCCACTAGTGAAACCTATGGCCCCGGGGTCTATCTTCATCATATTAATCTCCTACTACTTAGTTATTTCCTTTGCTATTTACTTTGCCTTTATTTTACTTTGCATCTTTATCATAAAAATACCAAAAACATTATCTTATCATATCTATCAGATCTGACTCTCGTAAGTGGCCCTGTAGGGATTGACAACCCCTATTTGCGTTGGTTGCGAGGATTTATTTGTTTTGTGCAGGTGCGAGGGACTCGCGCATAGCCTCCTACTGGATTGATACCTTGGTTCTCAAAAACTGAGGGAAATACTTACGCTACTTTGCTGCATCATCCCTTCCTCTTCGGGGAAACCAACGCAGTGCTCAAGAGGTAGCAGGCATAAAGGGAGCACCTCTGCGATTGTTACAGTCGGGTCATCTGGACATGTACCTCAGACGAGTGATGTCAAAAGCTAGCATTCCTAAGGGAATGATTGGCCGGTGAGCAAAAGACGAACCTCCCTCATGGCACTACAAAACCCTAGAGTATAAACACGTACTGTGATTTTTTAGCATCACAGCTTCGGTATGCACACAGAACCGCATACCAGCCCAGGGAAAGGAACCCTTAACGGAACTATTCTCTCTGGAAGATGTTTCTTACAATCAAATGTAATATAACATAACTCCCCGAATACAACTTGTCTGTTCAAGCAATGAAGACCGGACTGCCTGGTTTCCAAACATACTTTGGTGTTTTACCTATGGTATAGTATTCGAAAACACTCCTACCCCTAGGATTTTCGGAGGTCGAAGGAGAAAGTCTGCCATAACAATCGTTTTACAAATTCGGCTGGAGACAGGTTTGTTGACAAAAGTACATTGCTACTTAGACTCAAAAACTTCTTCTTCCTCTAAACCCTCTAACGGGATGTCTAGTTTACTATCTTGTTGGGAGAACTTGGCGGCCACCTTCACTTGGTCGTACACCAGACTGACCGAAATTTCCTGTCCGTCGGATCCTCGAGGTCCGACCCAGGCCATATGATTGGGATCAAGTCTGGTGTACCGTGTTTTTACCATGTCCCAGGCTTCCCCAGCACCTTCTCGGCATGCTGATATCTTCCATAGCCCAAAACGGCGCTGAGATCCCTTGAATAAATTCATGAGGTCCTCCATACTTCCTAGAGGAGAATCGACTGTCCATAAAGCCTTAGCGATGTTCCTCATTGCCTTCCGCGTTCGCTCATGCACCTTGGAAAGCTCTTGTAGCAGGTCTCCTTGAAATCCGGACACCTCTTCTTCAGGCCGCCCAGTCAACACATAAAACTTGTTAGGATTTGCATCAGCGAACTATACGACAATAAGTTAAAAGGCATACTGAATATGCCGCCTCTCAGCTTTTTGTTCTCCTTCAAGGCATCTGCTAGTTGGGCTCGCACGCCTTTCAGCTCTTCGCCGAGCTAGGTGTTGGCGTCCTGCAGTTTTTTCTTCTCGTCCCTGGTCCGTGTCAGTGCACGTTGACCAGCGGCCTCTTGCCTTTTGGCATGTTCTTTGTCTGCCTGTGCGGCCTTCAGTTTCTCTTCCAGCTGCGCCGCCGATCCTGCCATTATAAAATGAAACAATGGTAATTTTCATAAACACGACTGGCACATGATTATTTTTTTGGACAGAAGGGAACATTACCAGTCGGTGCCTCCTTGGCCTTCTCCAGTTCGGCAGTAACAACAGTCAGCTGGGTCCGACACTGCTCCAGCTCCCGAGATAGCATGCTGTTTTTTTCCGTGAGTTTCTGATTATACATCGATCCTTAAAATAAGTTGCTTCAATTGTTTTCAAGTTTCGGGGGCTACTAGTATATGGCTATTAAATTTACACAAAATGATCTTACCCGCATATCCTTTGAAAGCTGGCAAGTGGCCCAGCAAGCCCATCCCGAGCAGCTCGGATGTATGCGTCCGCCGAACTGATGGAATTGAATGCCTCTTCAGTAAAGACAGGATCGCGCATAGCTTCCCTCAGGCGTCGATGGTTCATGGCACTCTCCACCTTGGAGTTGGTCACGGATACATTATCCGAATTGTCGGAGAGAGGACAATCCGGCATGGCACCCGTATCGACTATAGCCCTAAAGGCAGGGTCTGGGGTCGGATTGATGGGCGTGTGTGATACGTCTCCAACGTATCTATAATTTTTGATTGCTCCATGCTATATTATCTACTGTTTTGGACATTATTGGGCTTTATTATCCACTTTTATATTATTTTTGGGACTAACCTATTAACCGGAGGCCCAGCCCTGAATTGCTGTTTTTTGCGTGTTTTAGGGTTCCGAAGAAAAGAAATATCAAACGGAGTCCAAATGGAATGAAACCTTAGGGAACGTGATTTTCTCAATGAACAAGACCCAGGAGACTTGGACCCTACGTCAAGACACAAAAGAGGAGGCCACGAGGTAGGGGGCGCGCCTACCCCCCAGGCGCGCCCTCCACCCTCGTGGGCCCCCTGTTGATCCACCGACGTACTCATTCCTCCTATATATACCTACGTACCCCCAAACGATCAGATACGGAGCCAAAACCCTAATTCCACCGACGCAACTTTCTGTATCCACGAGATCCCATCTTGGGGCCTGTTCCGGAGCTCCGCCGGACGGGGCATCGATCACGGAGGGCTTCTACATCAACACCATAGCCCCTTCGATGAAGTGTGAGTAGTTTACCTCCGACCTACGGGTCCATAGTTATTAGCTAGATGGCTTCTTCTCTCTTTCTGGATCTCAATATGATGTTCTCCCCCTCTCTTGTGGAGATCTATTTGATGTAATCTTCTTTTTGCGGTGTGTTTGTTGAGACCGATGAATTGTGGGTTTATGCTCAAGTCTATCTATGAATAATATTTGAATCTTCTATGAATTCTTTTATGTACGATTGGTTATCTTTGCAAGTCTCTTCAAATTATCAGTTTGGTTTGGCCTACTAGATTGATCTTTCTTGCAATGGGAGAAGTGCTTAGCTTTGGGTTCAATCTTGCGATGTCCTTTCCCTATGACAGTAAGGGCAGCAAGGCACGTATTGTATTGTTGCCATTGAGGATAACAAGATGGGGTTTTGTTCATATTGCATGAGCCTATCCCTCTACATCATGTCATCTTGCTTAAGGCGTTACTCTGTTTTTAACTTAACACTCTAGATGCATGCTGGATAGCGGTCGATGAGTGGAGTAATAGTAGTAGATGCGGGCAGGAGTCGGTCTACTTGTCTCGGACGTGATGCCTATATACATGATCATACCTAGATTTCTCATAACCATGCTCAATTCTGTCAATTGCTCAACAGTAATTTGTTCACCCACCGTAGAATACTTATGCTCTCGAGAGAAGCCACTAGTGAAACCTATGGCCCCGGGGTCTATCTTCATCACATTAATCTCCTACTACTTAGTTATTTCCTTTGCTATTTACTTTGCCTTTATTTTACTTTGCATCTTTATCATAAAAATACCAAAAATATTATCTTATCATATATATCAGATCTGACTCTCGTAAGTGGCCTTGTAGGGATTGACCACCCCTATTTGCGTTGGTTGCGAGGATTTATTTGTTTTGTGCAGGTGCGAGGGACTCGCTCATAGCCTCCTACTGGATTGATACCTTGGTTCTCAAAAACTGAGGGAAATACTTACGCTACTTTGCTGCATCATCCCTTCCTCTTCGGGGAAAACCAACGCAGTGCTCAAGAGGTAGCAGGCATAAAGGGAGCACCTCTGCGATTGTTACAGTCTGGTCATCTGGACATGTACCTCAGATGAGTGATGTCAAAAGCTAGCGTTCCTAAGGGAATGATTGGTCGGTGAGCAAAAGACGAACCACCCTCATGGCACTACAAAACCCTAGAGTATAAACACGTACTGTGATTTTTTTAGCATCACAGCTTCGGTATGCACACAGAACCGCATACCAGCCCAGGGAAAGGAACCCTTAACGGAACTATTCTCTCTGGAAGATGTTTCTTACAATCAAATGTAATATAACATAACTCCCCGAATAGAACTTGTCTGTTCAAGCAATGATGACCGGACTGCCTGGTTTCCAAACATACTTTGGTGTTTTACCTATGGTATAGTATTCGAAAACACTCCTACCCCTAGGATTTTCGGAGGTCGAAGGAGAAAGTCTGCCATAACAATCGTTTTACAAATTCGGCTGGAGACAGGTTTGTTGACAAAAGTACATTGCTACTTAGACTCAAAAACTTCTTCTTCCTCTAAACCCTCTAACGGGATGTCTAGTTTACTATCTTGTTGGGAGAACTTGGCGGCCACCTTCACTTGGTCGTACACCAGACTGACCGAAATTTCCTGTCCGTCGGATCCTCGAGGTCCGACCCAGGCCATATGATTGGGATCAAGTCTGGTGTACCGTGTTTTTACCATGTCCCAGGCTTCCCCAGCACCTTCTCGGCATGCCGATATCTTCCATAGCCCAAAACGGCGCCGAGATCCCTTGAATAAATTCATGAGGTCCTCCATACTTCCTAGAGGAGAATCGACTGTCCATAAAGCCTTAGCGATGTTCCTCATTGCCTTCCGCGTTCGCTCATGCACCTTGGACAGCTCTTGTAGCAGGTCTCCTTGAAATCCGGACACCTCTTCTTCAGGCCGCCCAGTCAACACATAAAACTTGTTAGGATTTGCATCAGCGAACTATACGATAATAAGTTAAAAGGAATACTAAATATGCCGCCTCTCAGCTTTTTGTTCTCCTTCAAGGCATCTGCTAGTTGGGCTCGCACGTCTTTCAGCTCTTGGCCGAGCTAGGTGTTGGCGTCCTGCAGTTTTTTCTTCTCGTCCCTGGTCCATGTCAGTGCACGTTGACCAGCGGCCTCTTGCCTTTTGGCATGTTCTTTGTCTGCCTGCGCAGCCTTCAGTTTCTCTTCCAGCTGCGCCGCCGATCCTGCCATTATAAAATGAAACAATGGTCATTTTCATAAACATGACTGGCACATGATTATTTTTTCGGACAGAAGGGAACATTACCAGTCGGTGCCTCCTTGGCCTTCTCCAGTTCGGCAGTAACAACAGTCAGCTGGGTTCGACACTGCTCCAACTCCCGAGATAGCATGCTGTTTTTCTCCGTGAGTTTCTGATTATACATCGATCCTTAAAATAAGTTGCTTCAATTGTTTTCAAGTCTCGGGGGCTACTAGTATATGGCTATTGAATTTACACAAAATGATCTTACCCGCATATCCTTTGAAAGCTGGCAAGTGGCCCAACAAGCCCATCTCGAGCAGCCCGGATGTATGCGTCCGCCGAACTGAAGGAATTGAATGCCTCTTCAGTAAAGACAGGATCGCGCATAGCTTCCCTCAGGCGTCGATGGTTCATGGCACTCTCCACCTCGGAGTTGGTCACGGATACATTATCCGAATTGTCGGAGAGAGGACAATCCGGCATGGCACCCGTATCAACTATAGCCCTAAAGGTAGGGTCTGGGGTCGGATTGATGGGCGTGTGTGATACGTCTCCAACGTATCTATAAGTGTGAGTAGTTTACCTCAGACCTATGGGTCCATAGTTAGTAGCTTGATGGCTTATTCTCTCTTTTTGGATCTCAATACAATGTTCTCCCCCTCTCTTGTGGAGATCTATTCGATGTCATCTTCTTTTTGCGGTGTGTTTGTTGAGACCGATGAATTGTGGGTTTATGATCAAGTCTATCTATGAATAATATTTGAATCTTCTCTGATTTCTTTTATGTATGATTGGTTATCTTTGCAAGTCTCTTCAAATTATCAGTTTGGTTTGGCCTACTAGATTGATCTTTCTTGCAATGGGAGAAGTGCTTAGCTTTGGGTTCAATCTTGCGGTGTCTTTTCCCAGTGACAGTAGGGGCAGCAAGGCACGCATTGTATTGTTGCCATCGAGGATAACATGATGGGGTTTTCATCATATTGCATGAGTTTATCCCTCTACATCATATCATCTTGCTTAAGGCATTACTCTATTTTCATGAACTTAATACTCTAGATGCATGCTGGATAGCGGTTGATGAGTGGAGTAATAGTAGTAGATGCACGCAGGAGTCGGTCTACTAGTCTCGGATGTGATGCCTATATACATGATCATACCTAGATATTCTCATAACTATGCTCAACTCTGTCAATTGCTCAACAATAATTCGTTCAACCACCGTAGAATACTTATGCTCTCGAGAGAAGCCACTAGTGAAACCTATGGACCCCGGGTCTATCTTCATCATATTAATCTACCAATAGTTAGTTATTTCCTTTGCTTTTTTACTTTGCTTTTATTTTACTTTGCATCTTTATCATAAAAATACCAAAAATATTATCTTATCATATCTATCAGATCTCACTCTCGTAATTAGCCATGTAGGGAACGACAAACCCTTATCGTGTTGGTTGCGAGGATTTATTAGTTTTGTGCAGGTACGAGGGACTCGCACGTAGCCTCCTACTGGATTGATACCTTGGTTCTCAAAAACTGAGGGAAATACTTACGCTACTTTGTTGCATCATCCCTTCCTCTTCGGGGAAAACCAACGCAGTGCTCAAGAGGTAGCAAGAAGGATTTTTGGCGCCGTTTCCGGGGAGGTCTACGCAAAAGTCAATATACCAAGTACCCATCACATACCCTTATCTCCCGCATTACATTATTTGCCATTTTCCTCTCATTTTCCTCTCCCCCACTTCACCCTTGACGTTTTATTCACCCTCTCTCTCTATCCTCCCTCTCTTTCCCGTTTGCCTCTTTTTGCCTGCTTGCTTTTTGTTTGCTTGTGCGTTAGTTCGTTTGCTTGTCGTTATGGCTAGTCATTTATCTTCTCCGTTGTCCCCCGAGTTCGAAATCTTTCACTTCAAACAAAGACTAGGAGAAAACTTAAAAGATGCCTGGTTGAGAATAAGGGAGTCTTATTATAATTGTACTTCTGATATAAACCTGAGAATTTTGCTTCGCAATTTTTATGTTGGATTAAATTTGTCTCATAGACAACTCTTGGATTGCGTTGCCAAAGGCAATTTTATTGAAATCGATCCCCATATTGCGCCTGAAATTATAGAAGGTATAGTGGGAACACTACCTCAACAAAAGGGGCCTCATCCTACTGAGGAAGAGACACAAGTTTTTGAATTTTTTTGTGAAGTTACTAAATTTTTACATAAGTCTCTTGAACCTCTTAAGAACATTAGTGGAAATATTCACCGCATGAATATGTTGATTACTCTTTGCAATAAGCGGTTGGATTCGTTAGATCTAAAAATTTCAGAATATGAAGGGAAATGTAAAGAACCTCCCGGATTCGAGCTTGATTCTGCTAAAAAGTTGAAAACCAAAGATGGCAATACCTAGATCTATCCTTGCTTGTTATGCCTAGCTAGGGGCGTTAAACGATAGCGCTTGTTGGGAGGCAACCCAAGTATATTTTTATTACTTGATTTTTGCTCCTGTTTAGTAATAAATAATTATCTAGCCTCTGTTTTGGTTGAGTTTTTTGTGTTTAATTAGTGTTTGTGCCAAGTAGAACCGTTGGGAAGACTTGGGGAAAGTCTTGTTACACTTGCTGTAAAAAAACAGAAACTTTAGCGCTCACGAGAACTGCTGCCATTTTTATTTGGAAAGTGCTATTTAGTTAATTATTTTTCAAATGATTAATAGATAAATTACTAACGTCCAGAAATTTATTTTAGAATTTCTGGGGTTCCAGATCTTGCGCTAGCTACAGATTACTACAGACTGTTCTGTTTTTGACAGATTCTGTTTTTCGTGTGTTGTTTGCTTATTTTGATGAATCTATGGCTAGTAAAATAGTTTAAAACCATAGAGAAGTTGGAATACAGTAGGTTTAACACTAATATAAATAAATAATGAGTTCATTACAGTACGTTGAAGTGGTCTTTTGTTTTCTTTCGCTAACGGAGCTCACGAGATTTTTTACTTTGAGTTTTGTGTTGTGAAGTTTTCAAGTTTTGGGTAAAAGATTTGATGGATTATGGAACAAGGAGTGGCAAGAGCCTAAGCTTGGGGATGCCCATGGCACCCCCAACATAATCTAAGGACACCTAAAAGCCAAAGCTTGGGGATGCCCTGGAAGGCATCCCCTCTTTCGTCTACTTCTATCGGTAACTTTACTTGGAGCTATAATTTTATTCACCACATGATATGTGTTTTGCTTGGAGCGTCTTGTATTACTTGAGTCTTTGATTTTTAGTTTAATACAATCATCCTTGCTGTACACACCTTTTTGAGAGAGCCATACATGATTTGGAATTTGTTAGAATACTCTATGTGCTTCGCTTATATCTTTTGAGTTATATAGTTTTGCTCTAGTACTTCACTTATATCTTTTAGAGCACGGGGGTGGATTTGTTTTATAGAAACTATTGATCTCTCATGCTTCACTTAGATTATTTTGAGAGTCTTAAATAGCATGGTAGTTTGCTTAAAATCCTAATATGCTAGGTATTCAAGATTAGTAAAATTTTCTTATGAGTGTTTTGAATACTAAGAGAAGTTTGATGCTTGATGATTGTTTTGAGATATGGAGGTAGTAATATCAAAGTCATGCTAGTTGAGTAGTTGTGAAATTGAGAAATGCTTGTGTTGAAGTTTGCAAGTCCCGTAGCGTGCACGTATGGTAAACGTTATGTAACAAATTTGAAACATGAGGTGTTATTTGATTGTCCTCCTTATGAGTGGCGATCGGGGACGAGCGATGGTCTTTTCCTACCAATCTATCCCTTAGGAGCATGCGTGTAGTACCAAGGTTTTTGATGACTTGTAGATTTTTGCAAAAAGATGTGAGTTCTTTATGACTAATGTTGACTCCACGGATTATACGCACTCTCACCCTTCCATCCTTGCTAGCCTCTTCGGTACCATGCATTTCCCTTTCTCTCATTGAGAGTTGGCGCAAACTTCGCCAATGCATCCAAACCCCGTGATATGATACGCTCTTTCACACATAAACCTCCTTATATCTTCCTCAAAACAGCCACCATACCTACCTATTATGGCATTTCCATAGCCATTCAGAGATATATTGCCATGCAACTTTCCACCATTCCATTTATCATGACACATTCATCATTGTCATATTGCTTAGCATGATCATGTAGTTGACATAGTATTTGTGGAAAAGCCACCTTTCATAATTCTTTCATACATGTCACTCTTGGTCCATTGCATATCCCGGTACACCGCCGGAGGCATTCATATAGAGTCATCTTTTGTTCTAGCATCGAGCTGCAATCATTGAGTTGTAAATAAATAGAAGTGTGATGATCATCATTTTCTAGAGCACTGTCCCAAGTGAGGAATAAAAAAAAGAGAAAGGCCATATAAAAAAAGGAGAAAGGCCAAATAAAAAATGAGAGAAAAAGAGAGAAGGGACAATGTTACTATCCTTTGCCACACTTGTTCTTCAAAGTAGAACCGTAATCTTCATGATAGAGAGTCTCTTGTTTTTTCACTTTCATATACTAGTGAGAATTTTCCATTATAGAACTTGGCTTGTATATTCCAACAATGGGCCTCCTCAAGTGCCCTAGGTCTTCGTGAGCAAGAAAGTTGGATGCACACCCACATAGTTTCTTTTGTTGAGCTTTCATACATTTATAGCTCTAGTGCATCCGTTGCATGGCAATCCCTACTCCTTGCATTAACATCAATTGATGGGCATATCCATAGCCCATTAATTAGCCTCGTTGATGTGAGACTTTCTCCTTTTTGTATTCTCCACATAACCCCCTCATTATATTCTATTCCACCCATAGTGCTATGTCCATGGCTCGCGCTCATATATTGCGTGAAACTTTATAGGTTTGGGATTACTAAAGTATGAAACAATTGCTTGGCTTGTCATCGGGGTTGTGCATGATGAGAGCATTCTTGTGTGACGAAAATGAAGCATGACTAAACTATATGATTTTGTAGGGATGAACTTTCTTTGACCATGTTATTTTGAGAGGACATAATTGCTTAGTTAGTTTGCTCGAAGTATTATTATTTTTATGTCAATATGAACTTTTGTCTTGAATCTTTTGGATCTGAATATTCATACCACATTTAAGAAGAATTACATTAAAATTATGCCAAGTAGAAATCCGCATCAAAAATTCTGTTTTTATCATTTACCTACTCGAGGACGAGCAAGAATTAAGCTTGGGGATGCTTGATACGTCTCCAACGTATCTACAATTTTTGATTGCTCCATGCTATATTATCTACTGTTTTGGACATTATTAGGCTTTATTATCCACTTTTATATTATTTTTGGGACTAACCTATTAACCGGAGGCCCGGCCCAGAATTGCTGTTTTTGCCTGTTTTAGGGTTTCGAAGAAAAGAAATATCAAACGGAGTCCAAACGGAATGAAACTTTCGGGAACGTGATTTTCTCAATGAACAAGACCCAGGAGACTTGGACCCTACGCCAAGACACAAAAGAGGAGGCCACGAGGTAGGGGGCGCGCCTACCCCCCTGGCGCGCCCTCCACCCTCGTGGGCCCCCTGTTGCTCCACCGACGTACTCCTTCCTCCTATATATACCTACGTACCCCCAAACGATCAGATACGGAGCCAAAACCCTAATTCCACCGCCGCAACTTTCTGTATCCACAAGATCCCATCTTGGGGCCTGTTCCGGAGCTCCGCCGGACGGGGCATCGATCACGGAGGGCTTCTACATCAACACCATAGCCCCTCCGATGAAGTGTGAGTAGTTTACCTCAGACCTATGGGTCCATATTTATTAGCTAGATGGCTTCTTCTCTCTTTTTGGATCTCAATACAATGTTCTCCCCCTCTCTTGTGGAGATCTATTTGATGTAATCTTCTTTTTGCGGTGTGTTTGTTGAGACCGATGAATTGTGGGTTTATGATCAAGTCTATCTATGAATAATATTTGAATCTTCTCTGAATTCTTTTATGTATGATTGGTTATCTTTGCAAGTCTCTTCAAATTATCAGTTTGGTTTGGCCTACTAGATTGATCTTTTTTGCAATGGGAGAAGTGCTTAGCTTTGGGTTCAATCTTGTGGTGTCCTTTCCCAGTGATAGTAGCAGCATCAAGGCATGTATTGTATTGTTGCCATCGAGGATAACAAGATGGAGTTTTCATCATATTGCATGAGTTTATCCCTCTACAGCATGTCATCTTGCTTAAGGTGTTACTCTGTTTTCATGAACTTAATACTCTAGATGCATGCTGGATAACGGTCGATGAGTGGAGTAATAGTAGTAGATGCAGACAGGAGTCAGTCTACTTGTCTCGGACGTGATGTCTATATACATGATCATACCTAGATATTCTCATAACTATGCTCAATTATGTCAATTGCTCAACAGTAATTCATTCACCCACCGTAGAATACTTATGCTCTCGAGAGAAGCCACTAGTGAAACCTATGGCCCCGGGGTCTATCTTCATCATATTAATCTACCAATACTTAGTTATTTCCTTTGCTTTTTTACTTTGCTTTTATTTTACTTTGCATCTTTATCATAAAAATACCAAAAATATTATCTTATCATATCTATCAGATCTCACTCTCGTAAGTGGACGTGTAGGGATTGACAACCCCTTATCGTGTTGGTTGCGAGGATTTATTTGTTTTGTGCAGGTACGAGGGACTCGCGCGTAGCCTCCTACTGGATTGATACCTTGGTTCTCAAAAACTGAGGGAAATACTTACGCTACTTTGCTGCATCATCCCTTCCTCTTCGGGGAAAACCAACGCAGTTCTCAAGAGGTTGCAGTGTGTCCGGTGAGGTCTTCGGATATAGTCCGGTGAGTGCTCTTCCTAAATTATGGGGGAGGAGAAAAACGTCACAGTTCGGTATGTTTGCTGCAGGGCATATTAAAAGCCGTACCTTTTTTATGAAGGTCAGAGCTTGGAAGTATCGCCGTCCGCCTTTCTTTTTGAAGATCCGCCTTGTGTCGGCGTCCCCTTCTTAAGGGACGATCCCGATGCGGTGTGGCGAGACGAGCGCCGCCCCTTTGAAGCACGAAACAGTGCAGTGGGTGAGGCGCAATGGGAAAGCTCTTTTGGAGGAGATGCTCCTTGGGCACTTACATGGGAAGATGGAAGGAGGCCGGGGTCATCAGCTTCGATGGCCGCTTCTGTGCCGTCGTAACTCGCCTGATAGAAGGTCCCCTCCTTGAGCTCCATGGATATATCCGGATCCTCCTTGAATCCGGGATACAGATCCCGAATATGGTCCTCTGGCTGCGGAGCGAGGCTATAGATCCTCGCGGTGGCCTTCCTCCATTCCTGGTAAGAATGGTCGAATTGAGATCGACTAATTGCGACTAGGGAAGAAGGTTAAGTGAGGATCTAGATTGGAAGCTTACCCAGCTTGGGGGGTTGTACATGGAAAAGCCATCTCGACACTTGAGGTGAGTGAATTCTTCTTTCTCCCCTTTATAAAGATCAACCAACATGGCGGCCAGGGCGGAGAAGTTATCCGGACCCTTGCGCCCATAGCGGGATGTTTCATCCTCCCCGTTGTTGTTCCATATGGGGAGTCCTCTAGATTGGAGTGGTTGGACACCGCGTGTTATGGAAATCGCCATGACTTCAATTATGAACAGTTCAGACTGGGCGAGTACCTTTATTTTGTCCATTAACTTCTTAACTTATGTATTGTCTTCCTCCTCGAGGCTCCGAGGGCGCGAGCTATGGCGTTTCCTTAGCGGACCGTGGGAGAATTTAGGTAGACCACGTTGAATTGGGTCCGAGAGGAGGACATCTTAAATATAAAACCACTCCAAGGGCCACTCCTCGGATGCCTTCTTCGGAGTGTCAGACAGATATCCTGTCCCAGCTATACGCCATACTTCCGCACTGCCCACGTCGAATATGGATCCCTTTTGGGAGCGAGGGACGAGGCATAAGAGCTTCCTTCATAGCTCGAAATGGGCCTCGCAGCCCAGGAACAACTCGCAAAGAGGAACATAGCCCGCGATGTGCAGAATGGAGCCTGGTGTGAGATTGTGCAGTTGGAGGCCGTAGTACTGCAGGATACCCCGGAGGAAAGGATGGATTGGGAATCCAACACCTCTCAAGAGAAAAGACACAAAGCACACTCGCTCCCCTTCTGAAGGATTCGGGAAATTTTCTGCCAGGGCCTCGCCAGTAAAGGATGTTAATCCTGCCCGAACGGGGACTAGATCCGCAGGGGGGAGATAGCCCTGCACCTGGAGCTTGGTCAGCTGGGCATGGGATACAGAGCAGCTCTCCCAATCGCCTTTTTAGGGCCGTAGGGGCGGGAGGAAGAACTAGGAGCGCTAACCAGGGTTGCGTGGTTCCTTGAGGAAAGTTCGAAAGATTCTCGCTTGGTGTGGAATGGTATCTGAGATTTGATGTCCTTAAATAGACACCTTCCGTGCACTATCGAGGGTTTATCTGTAAAAACGTTTGGGCCGTTCGTATTCGTTTACCACGTGGAAGGTAAGGCGGCGGAAGCACAGAAGCCGAAGGGCACGACATTTAATGAAAACTTAGCTGTTTGAAGAATTCACCTTACCAAGATCAAAGATGTAAAGGCCGAATATAGCCCCTCGGTTTAGATGCTTTAAAGTATTCGGTGGAGGAACCCGCCTTGCAATGTCGAAGACAACTTGCGTGCCGGACACGTCTTCATTGAAGACTGGTTCGGGGGCTACCGAGGGAGTCCTAGATTACGGGGTCCTCGGGCGTTCGGGCTATGTGACATGGGCCAGACTGATGGTCCCTGAAGATACAAGGTGGAAGGCTCTTCCTCGTGTCCGTATGGGACTCTCCTTGGCATGGAAGGCAAGCTTAGCGTGCGGATGTGAAGATTTCCTTTCTCTATAAATCGACTCTGTACAACCCTAGCCCCCTCCGGTGTCTATATAAACCGGAGGGTTTAGTGTGTAGAGGCAATCATAATCATATAGGCTAGACATCTAGGGTTTAGCCATTACGATCTCATGGTAGATCAACTCTTGTAACCCCTATACTCATCAAAGTCAATCAAGCAGGAAGTAGGGTATTACCTCCATCAAGAGGGCCCGAACCTGGGTAAACATCGTGTCCCCTGTCTCCTGTTACCATCGATCCTTAGACGCACAGTTCGGGACCCCCTACCCGTGATCTGCCGGTTTTGACATCGACAGTAGGCAATTTCATAGTATTTGTATGCAACTCAGACTCAACTCGAGGCAACTGAGCAGCCACGGTAGGCAAGTTGAGATAATGTTAGTAAAATTCATATGTACACATAATGCAGTTAAGTTGCTTGCATGTAGCACTAAAGGCACCTCATGTTTCGTGTAATTTTCTCGTTTTTACACAAACCAACCTAATAGGCATTTCTACTAAGCCAGAAAGAAGGAGTTGCTTTTGTTTATTACTAAAGTTGCCTCCATTGCACCCAAAGTTGCCCACGAAAAAAATCATCAAAACCCACCCATATGTGATCTAGTTTTTGAAGAATTCATCGCGAGAAACCCAACAGTGAAAACGGTTATGAATTTCGATGCTCGAACCAAAAGTTATGAATTAAAAAAAATGAAACCCCAAATAAATGCATGCATGCAGGGGATTCCCGAGGAATGGCGGGGCCAGAGATTGCGAGCATGCATGGGGGCCAAATGCTTTTCCTCTTTTAGTATGTGAGGCGTGTGATTGGACCGCACTTGCCTTTTATGGAAGGGCCGCTCAAATACCCCATCGAGCGCACCGGTGCTGCCTAGCCACGTCCTAGAACTCATATTCCGGTGAGGTGAGGGCTAGCTTGGTTAGCTTTGTCATGGCTCCTTATTTTGGTAGTTTTGATCTAGCTGGGGTTCTAGAGTCGCCTTCCTGGGAAGAAACAGAGCATGTCCTTTTCTTTTAGGTTGATCTCTACTGATGGGTGTGTCTGGTGGTGTACTGTAACTGATGTTGTTGGTTTTCTCAATAAAAACCAGGAGGAAACCCCTTTAAATAAGATAAATAAATATTAGGTACGATTACAATAAATTTATATGTGTAGTGTTTAGGTCATCTTCAACATGGATCACCAAAACACCCATAAAAGTCTGAACCAGTCTGTCTTGACACCTTTGGCCATCCAACGTTGATCACTAAATTGGATTGGAATGATTCGAGCATTTGATACTCCATAGTCTGGCCCCAAATCGGAGGAGCTCTCGAGGAGTCTGGAGGTCCGCCACATCAAACTATGACACCTTGGATCCACCCCCAAAAAACCTCATGGGTCGGCTCTAGAAACTTACGCGCATTTGCACCACTTGACCTATCGTATGCCTACCCACATTCATGTTGACACGACTCCCAAAAGGCCTACCATGGCATTGAACCTTCATCGGTCTGCCCGCCCAAAATATTTAAAGTAGGCATTGGATCGATGGATTCATTGGATGATATTCATCATATAACAGTCATAATCTAGGGTGATACAAGACTAGCTCCAGTTCATAAATATAATGTAGGCATGTATTCCGTAAATAGTCATACGTGCTTATAGAAAGAACTTGCATGACATCTTTTGTCCTACCCTCCTGTGGCAGCGGGGTCCATAAGGAAACTAAGGGATATTAAGGCCTCCTTTTAATAGTCAAATGGAACAAAGCATTAACACATAATGAATACATGAATTCCTCAAACTACGGTCATCACCAGAAAGTATCCCAATTATTGTCACACCGGGGTTTACGGATTATAACACATAATAGGCGAATATGACTTGCAAGATCAGATCTAGAACATAGATATAATGGTGATGACATAAACGGTTCAGATCTGAAATCATGGCACCCGAGCCCAAAGTGACAAGCATTAAGCATGGCACAGTCATAACAACATCAATCTCAGAACATAATGGATACTAGGGATCAAGCCCTAACAAAACTAACTCAATTACATGATCCAACTCCTCACCGACCAAAGAGCCTACGAAGGAATTACTCACTCCCGGTGGGGAGCATCATGGAATTGGCGATTAAGGAGGGTTGGTGATGACAAAGATCGAACACTCCCTTCTCCAGAGCCCAAAACGGACTCCAGATCTGGCCTCCTGATTAAGAACAGGAGGTGGCGGCAGCTCCGTCTTGTGAAACGTGATAATTCTTCCTCCCTGATTTTTTCTCCAAATATAGGTATTTATGGAGTCTGGATCAAGGTCTGCGGGGCCACCAGGTGGGCACAACCCACCTGAGTGCGCATGGAGGGGGTGGCACACTCTGGTGGGTTGTGCTGAACCAGGGCCCCCCTCAGTGGTTCTTGGCTCCAATATTTTTTCTATATTCTGAAATAATTCCCCAAAAAGTGTCGTTCCAATCCGAGAACATTTATTTCTGCACAATGATGTCTCCTAAACTACGTCAGTATTTCCCCAAAGAGGAAGGGATGATGCAGCACAGCTACGGTAAGTATTTCCCTCGGTTATGATACAAAGATATCGGTCCAGTAGGAGAACCAAGCAACACTATGTAAACGGTACCTGCACACAAAGAACAAATACTTGCAACCCGACACGTAAGAGGAGAAATCCCTCCATGATAAAAAGATAAATAAATTATGGTAGATTGGATAAATAGCTCTCGATAAAACGTGGAATAAAAGATGCAAATAAAAAGTGCAACAAGGTATTTTTGGGTTTTTGGAATAATATATCTGAAAATAAAAGTGGCAATAATGGAACGGAAAGCAAATATGATGAAGAATAGACCCGGGGCCGTAGATTTCACTAGTGGCTTCTCTTAAGAAAATAGCACACGATGGGTAAACAAATTACTGTTGTGAAATTAAGAACCTCAAATAATTATGATGATATCGAGGCAATGATCATTAATAGGCATCACGTCCAATATTAGTAGACCTACTCCTACCTGCATCTACTACTATTAATCCACACATCCACCGCTATCCAGGATGCATCTAGTCTATTAAGTTCATAGAGAAACAGAGTAATGCAATGTAACATCCCAAATTTTCAATTTGGAATGTTATACACTAGATCATCATTGCATATCATACTTATCGCATTTTGGTTGATCCTAGAAATTTTTCGCAACTCAAGGACCCTCGGAGAGAGTTGGGGATTTCGTTATTTTCATATTTGCGTTGTCTCAAATTTTGGAAATAGGATCATTTGATTTTATTTATTTTATCTTCAATTATTTCTGTTACAAAAATATGAGAGAGGGAATAAAATGACTTTCCCAAAATAAAGAAATATTGAGGATTTAATAAAAAAATCAAATAATATTTTATTTGGTTTTATTTGCTATTTTATTTGAATTTAGGAAAAATGCGCGTTTCTCAAAATTGCATTTAGGCCCTAAATAAATGTTCATCCTGTGCGGCTTGATTTTAGAAGCCGGGGAAAATTTATTTCGGGATTTTTGGAGTCCGTTTAGTACTCCTTTTGTTTTTTTCCGAGCGTAAGCTTTTTAAAAAAAAAAACGTCCGAACCGACCAACGGGCCGTGCTAGGCCCGGACTCTCCCGGACCCAACCTTTATAAGCCGCCGGCCCACCCCGGGCCGAAACCCTAGCCGCCCTGCCTCGAACCCCGCGCCCGCCGCGCCCGACGCCGCCGCCCGCCGCCGCCGCCGCCTTGCCGGAGCCGCCGCCGCCGTCCCACCGCCCGAGGTTTACCTCGATCCTGCCGCCGGTTTTCCCGAAAAAACCGTTCGGTTTTCGTCGGTTTTTTTGTTTCGTTTTTTCTTTAGATCGATTTTTCCCGGTTTAGGCTAATTAGCGAGCGTTCGCTCGTTCATTCGTTTTAACGAACGCGTTCTTTGTTTAGATGCAGTTAACGAACGTTCGTTCGTTAAACTGTTCGTCGTTTTTCTTTTTCTCGGATTAAATCCGTGATTTTCTGATCGCGGTTTCTGATCCGATTTTCGTTTTAGTTTTTAGCTTTTCGCTCGTTTATCGGAATCAGGCGATTCAAGCGCCTGGAGTTTCATCTCGAAACCCTCTTTCCGTTTAACCAACTTAAACAAGTTTTTGCTTCTGTAAAAATTGCCTTAGATCCAGAATAGTAAACGAAGCCTGTTTCTTTTTTCGTTTGTCTTTCGTTGCTTCGTTCGATTTGATTCTCTTTGCCAACCGGAGTTCTTAAGTTGAACTTTCTGGTTAAATCTCTTATTTGAGTTTTACCTGTGCATTAGTTGAGTACTTATTGTGTGCTTGTTTGTTTGCGATAGAGTACCCGGAGTGCGCCGCTTGTTACTTCGAATCGCTAGGTTTCCCGGATCATCAGCAAGGCAAGTAACACTTTGATCATACCTCCTACTACCCAGTTTTATTGCATTAGATCAATCCTTACACATTGCATGATTAGGATCTAATTAAATTGTGGGTTTGGGAAGTAGTTGAGGTAGTACCTATTACCTGTCTAATTATCAAACCTTTGGGAGTTACTTCTACGTGGATTGGGTGAGTGTATCCATGATAGATGTGAGCTTTGTTAATTAATGGTTTACTTAAGGTGGCAACCTAAACACACATCTGGGTGGATTGAGGCACCTGGGTATTCCAGGGTTGCCTCTTTTCTTTTGGACCGCCACCCAGGCTCAAAGGGATCATGAGATTATTCATGCTAGAAACTTCCGTGTGCAGCCACAAGCTATTATGGGCTCTAGCATAGTTGACTAAGTCGTGCGAACTCTTACAGTGGTAGACTAGCAGATGTAGAGGATGTAGGTGGTACGGTCTACCCATCGTAAGGTGCTAGCGCTTCTGAAAGACTATGTCTCGGTCATCCATTTCTCAAACACCGTGTAGTGCGAGAAACCAAACGGAGGCGATCGAGTCTTGTGGGGAAAAGTGCGCAAACCTCTGCAGAGTGTATAAACTAATCATGATTAGGCGTGTCCCCGGTTATGGACATCTTGAGTATCTAGTTCCTGGATTATCATGTGAATCTCAACATGTTACTCTAAAGATTAATTTTGTTGGGTTTTTTTAATGATGATGTTTAATTGGGATTGAGAATGCTGTCAACCATTCTCAATGTTTAACAACCATCATAATACTTAAATAAATTTATTTCTTTGCAGTAGGGAAAAATTGGCTTTACGCAAAACTGTAACCATAGAGCTTTCCACCAGCCAAATATGCATATAGTATAGCTGTTTCATTCCATTATTCTCTATGTGTTACATTGCCAGCATATTCCATGTGCTGACCCGTTTTCGGGCTGCAACGTTAATGTTGCAGACTTTTCAGACGACGATTAAGGAGTTTTAGGTCGTGGTTCTATACTCAGTGATGCCGTTGGAGTTGATGGACTCACTTATCTTCCAAGCCTTCCGCTGTTATCGTTATTAGATGGCCTTAAGACATTTTTATTGTAATAAGTTATCTTTGGAGACACTCGATGTAATAAGTGTGTGATTGCTACTCTGCTATAAATCCTTCAAGTACTATGTGGTGTCAGCATTACTCATCCAGGGATGACACCGGAGCACAGAGATTGGACCGTTTGGGGTCTTGCCGCTACAAGATGGTATCAGAGCCCACGCTGACTGTAGGACACGACCACTAAGCTAAAGACCTAGATCACTACTCACTCTCTTCTCTTCCGACCTCTCATCTTTTCTACTCTTTTAGGATGGCAGATGCAAGGAACAAGTTCACTCAACCGGATGAAGATACACCCTTTGGACGTCACTTGAAGGAAGTCACTAGATACCTGAACATAGGAGTACCAAGCTTCACCGGAACCTAAAACGCCACCTTACCTGAAGAAGAGCGCTGGATGATTCAAGTTCAAGTTCCAGGAAGGACGTTCATGCCAGTCACTGAGCCCATAGAGTTTTCTTTCGATGCACCAACTTGGAATCTAGGAAAGAGCATGGAAGCTCACATCGCCATGGGACGCATTGGAGAAGTCTACCGCAATGATCTCAAGGATATTATCTACCAGATTTGTGGGCGCCGAGATGAGCACTGGGAGATGATCAGCACCAGAAAGGATAGATCCATTGCAGCTTTTATCCAGGAGTTAAACCAACACATTTGACGCCAGGAGAACCAGATGTGCGCCAACATGATAGACCTGAAGAAGGCAAAGACAAGAATCAAGGAACTGGAGGAAGAACTCAAGGCTACACGTGAAGATTTTGAAGAAGAAATTGAAGTATTAGTGGAAAAGAATGACGATCTGATCAAGAAAATTGGAATATTCATGGGAGACCCTACATCGGTAGAAGAAGATGAAGAACCCAAGGAGATTCGCCCGGAAGACTACATTATCATCGACGACACCGACTCGGATCCAGATGATAGCGATGATGACTGTGTTGATGAAGCTGGAGCAGATATCATGGAGTCTGCAACCGAAGAATATTTCTAGTAGACCACCCCAATAGTAGTAGTAGTCCACCATGTAAATATAGTAGCCCGAGCACTTTTGCGATAGTTAGATCGATTGTATGCCCTTGTTTGGTTGATTGAATGAAGTGAATTGTTTGCTTTTGCCTCATGTGCATATGGGTAGTGTTTTCTCTTTAGGCCCCCTCTATTCCTAAATCTCATCCTTTTCTAAACCCTCAGATGCCTCCGAGATGTGACCTCGGATTTACCTTCCCACCGGAGCTCACTCAGTTGATCCAGCAGTAGAACACATTGATGCAGTTACTAGTCCAGAATCAGAACCAGAGGAACAACAACAACAACAACCCACCACCACCACCTTTTGATCACTTAGCCCGTTTTCTTAGGCTGAATTCGCCGGTGTTTTCGAGTAGCACCGAGCCGATAGTAGCAGATGATTGGCTCCGCAAGACAGCTAGAGAGTTGACCACAACAGGATGCACTGATGCGGAGAAGGTGAAGTTTGCCGCACATCAGCTTGAAGGACCCGCAGCATCATGGTGGGAGAATTTCACAGCCACTTTCCCTGTCAATACTATCACATGGGATCAGTTTCAGCAGGCTTTTCGTACTGCCCATGTTTCAGCAGGAGCTATGGCCATGAAGAAGCGAGAGTTTCGCAACTTGCGCCAAGGAGGACGGACAGTTGGCCAGTATGTGGAGGACTTTAGTAAGCTAGCACGTTATGCCCTAGATGACGTTGCTACGAATGTAGCTAAGCAGGAGAAGTTTCTGGAAGGACTGAATGATGAGTTGAGCATGCAGTTGATGGTAGCAACCTTCAACAACTACCAGGAGTTGGTAGATCGTGCTCTTATGATTAAAGGGAAGCAGCAGAAAATTGAGAATCGCAAGAGGAAGTATGCACAAGGAAAGTACAATTCAGGAGCTCAGCAGAAGCCACGATTTACCCCTTGGCCGGGAGGACATTTTAGGCATACCCATGGAGGAGGTAGTTCACACAATCACAATGGCCCCAGGAATGGTAATGGGAATGGAGGAAGCAACGCCCAGAACCGCACGAACCCATCAACCCCAGCCAAGAAAGACGTGAGCCAAGTCACTTGCTTTAAGTGCCAGAAGACCGGACATTATGCCAATGAATGTCCTGAATCCCAGAATGGAAATGTCAATGGAAGCTCTGGGAAGAAGCCGAACCCTTTCAACAGGGGACAGGTGAACCACGTTAACGTGGAGGAGGTTGAAGAGCAGCCGGATGCAGTAATCGGTAAGTTTTTGGTTAAGTCATTTACTCCACTCGTTCATTTCGATACTGGTGCATCGCATTCATACATATCAAGGGGATTTGTGGATAAGTATAAACTGCCAACCCAAGCCCTTAGGTCACCCATGTTAGTAACCTCACCTGGAGCAGAACATATGGCTAGTCTATGGTGTGATCGGTTACCATTAAAGATTGGTAACTATGTTTTTCCCTCGGACCTAATAGTATTGGAATCCCAAGGATTGGATGTGATATTAGGCATGGATTGGTTATCAAAGTATGAAGGGAATATTAAATGTGCCAGTAAGTCAATTTCACTTACCACCCTAGAAGGGAGAAGAATCAAGTATGTATCCCGACATGTGCCAAAGAGGACTCAAGTAAATTGTTTAACTGGAGTAGTGCAGGAGGAAGTACCAGTAGTGAGGATTTCCCCGAAGTATTTCCAGAAGAGTTGCCCGGCATGCCACCGGATAGAGATATTGAGTTTTTGATTGAGCTTTTGCCAGGCACAGGGCCAATATCAAAGAGACCATATAGGATGCCTGCAAAGGATTTGGTGGAAATTAAGAAGCAGATTAAGGAGTTACTGGATAAAGGATATATTCGCCCAAGTTCATCGCCTTGGGGATCGCCAGTACTTCTAGTGGAGAAGAAGGATGGATCATTAATGATGGTTGTCGATTATCGAGGATTGAATGAAGTAACCATCAAAAACAAGTACCCCCTACCGATGATCAATGATCTGTTTGATCGATTGCAAGGAGCTAAGGTATTTTCCAAGATCAATCTGCGATCAGGATACCACCAGTTGAAGATTCGGGAACAGGATATACCCAAGACGGCTTTTACCACCAGGTATGGGTTGTACGAGTATACCGTTATGTCATTTGGTCTGACTAATGCACCTGCATATTTTATGAACATGATGAACAAGGTGTTTATGGAGTTCTTGGATAAGTTCGTCATAGTGTTCATTGATGATATCCTGGTTTACTCAAAGAATGAAGAGGAGCATAAGGAGCATTTGCGTTTGGTTCTTGGAAAGCTCAGAGAACATCAATTATATGCCAAATTTAGCAAATGTGAGTTTTGGTTGAAGGAAGTTGGATTTCTCGGACACGTTATATCTGGAGAAGGTATAGCAGTAGATCCCACTAAAGTTGATACCATGACCAAGTGGGAAGCACCAACCACCGTGGGAGAGATCCGGAGTTTTCTTGGACTCGCAGGATACTACCAGAGGTTTATTGAGAATTTCTCAAAGATTGCGAAGCCTACGACTGAGTTGTTGAAGAAGGATACCAAGTTCATATGGACGGAGGAATGTGAGGCTAGTTTTCAGGAGTTGAAGAAACGTTTGGTTACCTCACCCGTGTTGATTTTACCGGACCAAACCAAGGATTATGAGGTGTATTGCGACGCTTCACGACGAGGACTTGGAGCAGTGCTTATGCAGGAAGGCAGAGTTGTTTCATATGCCTCACGATAGCTTAAGCCTCATGAGTTGAATTATGCCACGCATGATTTGGAGTTAGCAGGCGTAGTGCATGCATTGAAGACTTGGAGACATTTTTTGATTGGAAACCATTGCGAGGTGTACACGGATCACAAGAGTTTGAAGTATATTTTCACACAGAAGGAGTTGAATCTCAGACAAAGGAGATGGTTGGAGCTCATCAAGGATTATGATATGAAATTGCATTATCACCCCAGAAAGGCTAACGTAGTAGCTGACGCATTAAGCCGAAGAGCCATGTCAACACCCTAATGACAGGAGATTTACCAGGGGAGTTAGTCGAAAATCTTCGAGAGCTATGTTTGGAAATAGTTCCAAGAGGCTATGCAGCAGCATTGGAGATTCAGTCTACTTTAATGGATAAGATCAGAAAAGCTCAAAGGACTGACAAGGAAATTGCTTCCATTAAGGAGAGAATGAACAAAGGAAAAGCTAAGGGATTCGTGAGGATGAGCATGATACCTTATGGTTTGAAGACCGTGTCTATGTACCAAATGATCCGGAGATTAGGAAGCTAATTCTGCAAGAGGCCCATGACTCACCATACTCGATTCACCTAGGAAATACCAAGATGTATTTGGATTTGAAGGATATTTTCTGGTGGACCGGAATGAAGAAGGATATTGCGGAATATGTAGTAGTTTGTGATGTATGTCAGAGAGTGAAGGAAGAGCATCAGAAGCCAGCAGGATTGCTACAACCATTGCCGATACCCGAATGGAAGTGGGATAAGCTAGGCATGGATTTCATCACAGGATTTCCCAGAACACGTTCAGGCTATGACTCGATATGGGTTGTAGTCGATCGTTTGACAAAGGTAGCTCATTTCATTCCAGTGAAGACTACCTATACCAGTGCAAAGTTGGCAAAGATATACATGACCAGGATCGTATGTCTGCATGGAGTTCCAAGGAGCATTGTATCGGATAGAGGAACCCAGTTTACCTCAAGGTTCTGAAATCAATTGCATGAGACTTTGGGAACCAGACTGGATTTTAGCACAGCATTCCACCGGCAGACAGATGGACAGACCGAGAGAGTAAATCAGATTTTGGAGGATATCCTAAGAGCTTGTGCGCTAGATTATGGATCTAGTTGGGATGAGAATTTTCCATATGCAGAGTTCTCTTACAACAACAACTATCAATCCAGTTTGAAGATGGCCCCTTTCGAAGCCTTGTACGGAAGGAGGTGCAGGACCCCATTGTCCTGGGATGAAGTTGGAGATCGCTAGTTGTTTGGACCGGATCTGATAAAGGAGTCTGAATAGAAAGTGAAATTAATTCGCGACAGGCTGAAGGTAGCTCAATCCAGGTAGAAGAGTTATGCAGATTCTAAACGCAAGGAGACAGTTTACGAAGTTGGAGACCGAGTCTATCTTTGAGTATCACCACTTCGAGGAGTTAAGCGCTTTGGAGTTAAGGGAAAGTTAGCACCACGTTTTGTAGGCCCATACCAAGTTTTGGAGCGTATGGGAGAAGTTGCCTATAAGTTGGAATTGCCCGAAGGATTGTCAGGAGTTCACGACGTGTTCCATGTATCCCCGTTGAAGAAGTGCCACGCAGAGATGGCCGACATACCGCTGAGAGATACGGTACCACTGGAAGCAATTCAGTTGAACAGTGATTTGACCTATGAGGAGAAACCAGTTAAGATTCTAGAGTATGCCAGTCGAGTCACCCGCAGCAAGGTTATCAAGTTTTGCATGGTTCAGTGGAGCCACCACACGGAGGATGAAGCCAGCTGGGAATGAGAGGAGGATTTGCTGAAGGACCACCCTCACCTATTTTCTAGCCAACCCGAATCTCGAGGGCGAGATTCATCTTAAGGGGGGTAGGTTTGTAACATCCCAAATTTTCAATTTGGAATGTTATACACTAGATCATCATTGCATATCATATTTATTGCATTTTGGTTGATCCTAATTTTTTTTTTCGCAACTCAAGGACCCTCAGAGAGAGTTGGGGATTTCGTTATTTTCATATTTGAGTTGTCTCAAATTTTGAAAATAGGATCATTTCATTTGATTTATTTTATCTTCAATTATTTCTATTACAAAAATATGAGAGAGGGAATAAAATGACTCTCCCAAAATAAAGAAATATTGAGGATTTAATAAAAAATAAAATAAGATTTTATTTGGTTTTATTTGCTATTTTATTTGAATTTAGGAAAAATGTGTGTTTTTCAAAATTGCATTTAGGCCCCAAATAAATATTCATCCTGTGCGGCTTGATTTTAGAAGCCGGGAAAAATTTATTTCGGCATTTTTGGAGTCCGTTTAGTAGTCCTTTTGTTTTTTTTCCGAGCATACGTTTAAAACAAAACGTCCAAACCGACCTACGGGACGTGCTAGGCCCGGACTCCCCCGGACCCAGCCTTTATAAGCCGCCGGCCCACCCCGGGCCGAAACCCTAGCCGCCCCGCCTCGAACCCCGCGCCCGCCGCCGCCGCCCGCCGCCGCTGACGCCGCAGCCGGACCCCGCCGCCGTGCCCGACGCCGCCCGCCGCCGCCCGCGCCCGACGCCGCCCGCCTCCGCCGACGCCGCCCCGCCGGAGCCGCCGCCGTCGTCCTGCCGACCGAGGTTTACCTCGATCCCGCTGCCGGTTTTCCCGGAAAAACCGTTCGATTTTCGTCGGTTTTTTAGTTTCGTTTTTTCTTTAGATCGGTTTTTTCCCGGTTTAGGCTAATTAGCGAGCGTTCGCTCGTTCGTTCGTTTTAACGAACGTGTTCTTCATTTAGATGCAGTTAACGAATCTTCGTTCGTTAAACTGTTCGTCGTTTTTATTTTTCTCGGATTAAATCCGTGATTTTCTGATCGCGATTTCTAATCCGATTTCCGTTTTAGTTTATCTTTTCGCTCGTTTATCGGAATCAGGCGATTCAAGCGCCTGGAGTTTCGTCTCGAAACCCTCTTTCAGTTTAACCAACTTAAACAAGCTTTTGCTTCTGTAAAAATTGCCTTAGATCCAGAATAGTAAACGAAGCCTGTTTCTTTTGCCGTTTGTCGTTCGTTGCTTCATTCGATTCGATTCTTTTTGCCAACCGGAATTCTTAAGTTGAACTTTCTGGTTAAATCTCTTATTTGAATTTTACCTGTGCATTAGTTGAGTAGTTATTGTGTGCTTGTTTGTTTGCGATAGAGTACCTGGAGTGCGCCGCTTGTTACTTCGAATCGCTAGGTTTCCCGGATCATCAGCAAGGCAAGTAACACTTTGATCATACCTCCTACTACCCATTTTTATTGCATTAGATCAATGCTTAAACATTGCATGATTAGGATCTAATTTAATTGTGAGTTTGGGAAGTAGTTGAGGTAGTACCTATTACTTGTCTAATTATCAAGCCTTTGGGAGTTACTTCTACGTTTGCATATTATTGCTATGCTGTGCTAGTAGACGTGGATTGGGTGAGTGTATCCGTGAAAGATGTGAGCTTTGTTAATTAATGGTTTACTTAAGGTGGCAACCTAAATACACATCTGGGTGGATTGAGGCACCTGGGTATTCCAGGATTGCCTGTTTTCTTTTGGACCGCCACCCAGGCTCAAAGGGATCATGAGATTATGCATGCTAGAAACTTCCGTGTGCAGCCACAAGCTATGATGGGCTCTAGCATAGTTGACTAAGTTGTGCAAACTCTTACGGTGGTAGACTAGCAGATGTAGGGGATGTAGGTGGTACGGTCTACCCATCGTAAGGTGCTAGCGCTTCTGAAAGACTATGTCTCGGTCATCCATTTCTCAAACACCGTGTAGTGCGAGAAACCAAACGGAGGCGATCGAGTCTTGTGGGGAAAAGTGCGCAAACCTCTGCAGAGTGTATAAACTAATCATGGTTAGCCGTGTCCCCGGTTATGGACATCTTGAGTATCTAGTACCTGGATTATCATGTGAATCTCAACATGTTACTCTAAAGATTAATTTTGTTTGGTTTGTTTAATGATGATGTTTAATTGGGATTGAGAATGCTGTCAACCATTCTCAATGTTTAACAACCACCATAATAGTTAAATAAATTTATTTCTTTGCAGTAGGGAAAAATTGGCTTTACGCAAAACTGTAACGATAGAGCTTTCCACCAGCCAAATATGCATATAGTATAGCAGTTTCATTCCATTATTCTCTATGTGTTTCATTGCCAGCATATTCCATGTGCTGACCCGTTTTCGGGCTGCAACGTTAATGTTGCAGACTTCTCAGACGACAATTAAGGAGTTTTAGGTCGTGGTTCTATACTCAGTGATGCCGTTGGAGTTGATGGACTCACTTATCTTCCAAGCCTTTCGCTGTTATCGTTATTAGATGGCCTTAAGCCATTTTTATTATAATAAGTTATCTTTGGAGACACTCGATGTAATAAGTGTGTGATTGCTACTCTGCTATAAATCCTTCAAGTACTGTGTGGTGTCAGCATTACTGATCCAGGGATGACACCGGAGCATAGAGACTGGACCGTTTGAGGTCTGGTCGCTACATGCAATAAGAACGATGACATGATGCAAGACAAGATCTATTCATGCAGGAATAGTCCCATCTTGTTATCCTTAATAGCAACGATACATGCGTGTCATGTTGCCCCTTCTGTCACTGGGAAAGAACACCGGAAGATCAAACCCATCACAAAGCACCCCTTCCTATGGCAAGAAAAGTTGATCTAGTCGGCCTAACTAAACCAAATATTCAAAGAAGAAATACGAGGCTATCAATAATCATGCATATAAGAGATCAAAAGAAGACTCAAATAATATTCATGGATATAGATCTGATCATAAACTCAAAGTTCATTGAATCCCAACAAACTCACCGCAAAAAAGAGTTACATCAAATAGATCTCCAAGAGACCACTATATTGAGAATCAAAAGAGAGAGAGAGAGAGAGAGAGAGAGGAAGCCATCTAGCTACTGCCTACGGACCTGTAGGTCTATGATGAACTACTCACACATCACTGGAGAGGCGCCAATGACGATGATGAACCCCTCTATGATGGTGTCTAGATTGGATCTGGTGGTTCTAGAACTTGTGGCGGTTGCAATTGTGTTATGTTGACTCCCCTAGGGTTTCTGGAATATTTGGGGATTTATAGGGCGAAGAGGCGGTGCGGGAAGCCACCGAGGCGGGCACAACCCACCTGGGCGCGCCTAGGCCCTCAGGTGTGCCCTGGTGGGTTGTGCTCCCCTCGGAGCCCCCCTCTGGTACTTATTTGGCCCAACTGGTGTCTTCTGGTCCAGAAAAATTCTTCAAAAAGTTTCGCTGCATTTGGACTCCGTTTGGTATTGATTTTCTACGAAGTAAAAAACAAGCAAAAAACAACAACTGGCACTGGCACTATGTCAATAGGTTAGTACGAAAAAATGATATAAAGTTGCTATAAAATAATTGTAAAACATCCAAGAATGATAATATAATAGCATGGAACCAGCAAATATTATAGATACGTTGGAGACGTATCACACAAAAACAACAGCATGGTAGTTCTGCTGAAAACAACACCAATCCGGTTAGTTTCATTCAAATCATGCAAATCAGAGTCCAAAACAAGAGGAAAAGTGTTAGCAAAAGTAGATACGACAGAGACATATCAACTCCCCCAAGCTTAAACCTTTGCTTGTCCTCAAGCAATTCAATTGACAAATTGAAAATGAAAAAGAAAAACTTTTACAAACTCGTTTGCTCTTATTTACATAAATAAGCTTAAGTAGCACCCATGTTTTAGGAAAGATTATGACTAACCATATCAGCAATATCTCTTAAAAATTATATTAACTCATGTCAATGTCATAATCAACTAGCGAGCAATAATAAAATATCTCAAATGACAACACTTTGTCAAAACAACCGTGATATAATATGACAACAATGGTATAACACTAGCCCTTCTGAGACCGCAAAACATAAATGCAGAGCACCTCCAAAGTAAAAGCAGTAACTAAACATTGTAATTCATGGTAGAAAAGATCCAATCATGATGCATACAACATTAACTATGCACAATGCATGAGGATGACAATAGTGCTCTCAGATCTGGCGCTTATTTGAGAAGGTGATGACTCAACAGAAAATTAAATAGATAGTGCCTTCGCAAAGGGAAGCAAGAATTTGCAGCGGTGCTAGAGATCAGATTTTTAAAATGGAGATAAATGTAATTTTGGGAAATGCTCCGTTCCTGTTTACTTCACGACCAAAAGTTATCAATATCTTCCATGCTAAACACATTAGTAGCGGTTCCCAAGCGATAAAAGTAAAGGTTTACTCCCCCTCCACCAATAATCACACTCCACAGCTAGCCGAGTCCATGGGTACTGTCCATACCAATGACATTCCTAGGGGAGTTTTGTTTAATTATTTGCAATTTTTTATTTCGGGACTGGGAATCCCTATTACCACCCCTCTCGTGCAAGGACGAGTGAATAAATGATACGTCTCCAACGTATCTATAATATTTTATTGTTCCATGCTATTATATTATTCATCTTGGATGTTTATATGCATTTATATGCTATTTTATATTATTTTTGGAACTAACCTATAAACCTAGAGCCCAATGCCATTTTCTGTTTTTTCCTTGTTTTTGAGTTTTGCAGAAAAGGAATATCAAACGGAGTCCAAATGAGCTGAAAATTTACGGTGATTTTTTATGGAGCAGAAGAAGCCCCGAACCAAAAGAGTTGGGCTAGAAGAGTCCCGAGTCAACGACAAGGGTGGAGGGCACCCCCACCCCCTAGGGCGCGCCCCCTACCTTGTCGTCGCCTCGTGGACCCCCCCTGACTTGTTCCCGATGCCAAAAATTCCTATAAATACCTAAACCCCCAGAAATAAACCTAGATCGGGAGTTTCGCCGCCGCAAGCCTCTATAGCCATGAAAAACCAATAGGGAGCCCATTCCGGCACCCTGCTGGAGGGGGAAACCATCACCGGTGGCCATCTTCATGATCCCGGCGCTCTCCATGACGAGGAGGGAGTAGTTCACCCTCGGGGCTGATGGTATGTACGAGTAGCTATGTGTTTGATCTCTCTCTCTCTATCATGTTCTTGATTTGGCACGATCTTGTTGTACCACAAGCTTTGTTATTATAGTTGGATCATACGGTGTTTCTTCCCCTCTACCTTCTTGTGGTGAATTGAGTCTTGCTCTTTGAGGTTTCGTTATGTTGGATTGAGTATTGGATTTGAGAACACTTGATGTATGTCTTGCGATGGGATATCTGTGGTGACATTGGGATGTTCTATTGATTCACTTGATGAATGTTTTGGCACTCAACTCATGGATTCCCGAGGTGACATTGGGGTAATCGATGCATAGGGGTTGATGCACGTTTTCATCCTATGTTCTTCGATAGAAACTTTCGAGTGATTCTTTGTTGCACGTTGAGGGATTGCCATATGATCTAATTATGTTATCATTGTTGAGAGAAGTTGCACTAGTGATAGTATGAACCCTAGGCCTTGTTTCTAAGAATTGCAATACCGTTTCTGATCACTTTTGTTACTAGGTACCTTGCTGTTTTTATATTTTCAGATTACAGAAACCAATATCTACTATCCATATTGCACTTGTATCACCATCTCTTCGCCGAACTAGTGCACCTATACAATCTACCATTGTATTGGGTGTGTTGGGGACACAAGAGACTCTTTGTTATTTGGTTCCAGGGTTGTTTGAGAGAGACCATCTTCATCCTACGCCTCCCACGGATTGATAAACCTTAGGTCATCCACTTGAGGGAAATTTGCTACTGTCCTACAAAACTTTGCACTTGGAGGCCCAACAACGTCTACAAGGATAAAGTTGCGTACTAGACATCAAGCTCTTTTCTGGCGCCGTTGCCGGGGAGGTTAGTGCTTGAAGGTATATCTTTAGATCTTGCAATTGAATCTTTTAGTTTCATGTTTTATCACTAGTTTAGTCTATAAAAGGAAACTACAAAAAATGGAATTGAGGTTTCCACATATTATTCATCTTTTTAATGTCTTTCATGAAAATAATGGAAAGTAAATTTGTGCTCAAATGTTAGAGGAAGAAGTCAATAAAATTTTTGGCACTAAATTTTTGAATGGTGAGCATGATTGCAATGTTGTTAGTACGGATTATTTGAATATCCATGATGCTAATGATATGCAAAGCCATAAGCTTGGGGATGCTATGTTTGATGAAGATGATATTTTTTGTCCCCCAAGTTTTAAGGAGAAAATTTAATATGATGATAGCATGCCTCCTATTTATGATGATTATATTGATGAAAGTGGGTTTGGAAGAGTGTCAACCCTAGGTAATGATCCCACTATTTTGGAGGGTGTTGAATCTTATTGTGATAATTATGAAAGTGGATTTGCAGAGGTCATGACTTTATTTATTGATGAATCCACTATTTCGGAAGAGCTTCCAATTGATTATGAGAACAAAGTTGCTATATATGATGATTATTGTGATGACATGTATGCTATAAAGAATAATGATAACCATGAAACTTTTCATCTTGATTTTAATTTTCAATTGGAGTATGCCTCACATGATAGTTATTTTGTTGAGTTTGCTCCCACTACTATTCATGAGAAGAATTTTGCTTATGTGGAGAGTAGTAAAATTTCTATGCTTGTGCATCATGAAAATAATGCTTTATTTGATGGTTATATTTTTGAATTCATACATGATGCTACTGAAAATTATTATGAGAAAGGAACATATGCTTTTACATATTGCAATAATATCAAGTTTCCTCTATATGTGTTGAAAATCTTGAAGTTTTGCTTGCTTTACCTACCTATGCGAGTTGATTCTTGCTTCCATAAGTTGTTTGATCACAAAATCCCTATGCATAGGAAGTGGGTTAGACTTAAATGTGCTTGTCATATGCTTCATGATGCTCTCTTTATGTTTCAATTCTTATCTTTTATGTGAGCATCATGAAAACATCATGCCTAGCTAAAAAGGCATTAAAGAAAAGCGCTTGTTGGGAGACAACCCAATATTTACCCCTACTGTTTTTGTGTGTCCACATGATTAAGATACTGTAGAAATCATGTTTTATAGATTTTGTTTCAATAAAGTGCCAAGTAAAGCCTTTGGGATAGTGTGGATGATAGTTGACTTGATTCTGTGCAAAAATAAAACTTTTGCTCTCAGCCGAGGAATTTTGAAAATTCTGGTAAAATACTGATTCTTTTTGCACAAGATTGATATACAAATGTTCTACATTTTCCTAATTTTTCAGAATTTTTGGAGTTATAGAAGGATGGAAAGTTTCCAGATTACTACAGACTGTTCTCTTTTTGATGGATTATGTTTTCTATGTGTGGTTTTCTTATTTTGATGAATCTATGAGTATTATCGGAGGGTATGAACCATGGAGAAGTTGGAATACAGTAGATATAACACCGATATAAATTTATAATGAGTTCACAACAGTACCTAAGTAGTGATTTGCTTTATTATACTAACGGAGCTTACGAGTTTGGTGTTAAGTTTTGTGTTGTGAAGTTTTCAAGTCTTGGGTAAAGATTCAATGGACTACGGAATAAGGAGTGGCAAGAGCCTAAGCCTGGGGATGCCCAAGGCACCCCAAGGTAATATTCAAGGGCAAACAAGAGCCTAAGCTTGGGGATGCCTCGGAAGGCATCCCCTCTTTTGTCTTTGTCCATCGGTAACTTTACTTGAGGCTATATTTTTATTCACCACATGATATGAGTTTTGCTTGGATCGTCATTTTCTTTTATTAGGATTTGCTTGGTGTTATTTAGAGTAATGTTTTGCATATTTTATTTCAATAAAAAGGTCAAGTATAGCCTTTACCATGCTTATTTTGCAAGTCTATATGTTGCTGTTTGAAAACAAAAAGTTTGTTGTTATGTTTTAAATGTTGGTGAATAGTCAGAACAAGATAAAATCTTGAAACTTTTACACAATGAGTAACAACAAATTATCTAAAGTGTGGTAATTTTTCAGAATCTTTGGAGTTAAAGAAGTATGATTCCTCTTGCATTCTTTACAAACTACCCTGTTTAGACAAATTGTTGTTATGATTGCATTGTTTGCATAAGTTTGCTTGTTTAATGATTCTATTTGAGGATAGGAGTGTCAAATATGCAGATGCATTTAGTATGCATTGTCAAATTATAATTTTAGTGATTTTCTACAGTAGAGAATTATAAGGTTTAGCATGGATTTATACTAACTTATCTCACAAGTTCTTGTTGAGTTTTGTGTGGATGAAGTTTTTAAGAATTAGGGAAACCGTGATATGAGAGGAATTAAGGAGACACAAAAGCTCAAGCTTGGGGATGCCCAAGGCATCCCTACTTAATATTCCAAGAAGTCTCAAGCATCTAAGCTTGGGGATGCCCCGATAGGCATCCCACCTTTCTTCTTCAACAACTATCGGTCAGTTTTGGTTGAGCCTAAGTTTTTGCTTCTTCACATGATATGTGCTGTCCTTGCAATGTCATTTTATTTTGTTTTGCTTTCTGTTTGAATAATATCCCAAGGTCTGAAATTCTTAAATGTTAGAGAGTCTTCACATAGTTACACAATTATTCGACTACTCATTGATCTTCACTTATATCTTTTGGAGTAGTTTGTCAGTTGCTCTAGTGCTCCACTTATATATTTTTAGAGCACGACAGTGGTTTTATTTCGAATAAACTAATGAACTCTCATGATTCACTTATATTATTTTGAGGAGTCTCTAAACATCATGGTAATTCGCTTAGGTGATGAATTTAGTCCTAATATGGTGGGCATCCAAGAGGGATATAATAAAAACTTTCATATTTAGTGCATTGAATACTATGAGAAGTTTGATTCCTTATGGTTGTTTTGAGATATAAAGATGGTGATACTAGAGTCATGCTAGTGACTAATTGTGGATTGTATAAATACTTGTGTTAAAGTTTGTGATTCCCGTAGCATGCACGTATGGTAAACCGTTATGTGACAAAGTCGGAGCATGATTTATTTAGTGATTGTCTTCCTTATGTGTGGCGGTTGGGGACGAGCGATGGTGTTTTCCTACCAATCTATCCCCCTAGGAGCATGTGCGTAGTACTTTGTTTTGATGACTAATAGATTTTTGCAATAAGTATGTGAGTTCTTTATGACTAATGTTGAGTCCATGGATTATGCACACTCTCACCCTTCCACCATTGCTAGCCTCTCTAGTACCGCGCAACTTCCGCCAGTGCCATACACCCACCTTATACCTTCCTCAAAACAGCCACCATACCTACCTATTATGCCATTTCCATAGCCATTCCAAGATATATTAACATGCAACTTCCACCGTTCCGTTTATTATAACACGCTTCATCATTATCATATTGCTTTGCATGATCATGTAGTTGACACAGTATTTGTGGCAAAGCCACCATTCATAATTTTTATACATGTCACTCTTGAGTCATTGCACATCCCGGTACACCGCCGGAGGCATTCATATAGAGTCATATTGTTCTAAGTATCGAGTTGTAATTCTTGAGTTGTAAGTAAATAAATGTGTGATGATCTTCATTATTAGAGCATTGCCCCATGTGAGTAAAAACAAAAAAGGGTCAAAGAAGCCACAAGAAAGAGGGGCCAAAGAAGCCAAACAAAAGAGAGAGAGAGAGAGAGAAGGGCCAAAGTTACTATCCTTTTTCCACACTTGTGCTTCAAAGTAGCACCATGATCTTCATGATAGAGAGTCTCCTATGTTGTCACTTTTATATACTAGTGGGAATTTTCCATTATAGAACTTGGCTTGTATATTCCAATGATGGGCTTCCTCAAATTTCCCTAGGTCTTCGTGAGCAAGCAAGTTGGATGCACACCCAATTAGTTTCTTTTTGAGCTTTCATAAATCTATAGCTCTAGTGCATCCATTGCATGGCAATCCCTACTCACTCACATTGATATCTATTGATGGGCATCTCCATAGCCCATTGATTGCCTAGTTGATGTGAGACTATCTCCTCCTTTTTGTCTTCTCCACAACCACCATATTCTATTCCACCTATAGTGCTATATCCATGGCTCACAATCATGTATTGCGTGAAAGTTGAAAAGGTTTGAGAACATCAAAAGTATGAAACAATTTGTTTTGTTGTCATCGGGGTTGTGCATGATTTGAATATTTTATGTGATGAAGATGGAGCACAGCCACACTATATGATTTTGTAGGGATAGCTTTCTTTGGCCATTTTATTTTGAGAAGACATAATTGCCATGTTAGTATGCTTGAAGTATTATTGTTTTTATGTCAATATCAAACTTTTGTTTTGAATCTTATGGATCTGAACATTCATGCCAAAATAAATAATATTACATTGATAAATATGTTAGGTAGCATTCCACATCAAAAATTCGGTTTTTATCATTTACCTACTCGAGGACGAGCAGGAATTAAGCTTGGGGATGCTTGATACGTCTCCAACGTATCTATAATTTTTATTGTTCCATGCTATTACATTATTCATCTTGGATGTTTTATATGCATTTGTATGTTATTTTATTTTATTTTATTTTTGGGACAAACCTATTAACCAAGAGCCCAGTGCATGTTTCTGTTTTTTTCATGTTTTTGAGTTTTACAGAAAAGGAATATCAAACGGAGTCCAAATGAGCTAAAAATTTATGATGATTTTTTATGGACCAGAAGAAGCCCCCGAAGCAACAGAGTTGGGCCAGAAGAGTCCCTAATCAACGACAAGGGTGGAGGGCGCCCCACCCCCCTAGGGCGCGCCCCCTACCTTATCGTCGCCTCATGGACCCCCCTGACTTGTTCTCGACGCCAAAAATTCCTATAAATACCTAAACTCCCAGAAATAAACCTAGATCGGGAATTCCGCCATCGCAAGCCTCTGTAGCCACGAAAAACCAATCAGGAGCCCGTTTCGGCACCCTGTCGGAGGGGCAAACCATCACCGGTGGCCATCTTCATCATCCCGCGCTCTCCATGACGAGAGGGAGTAGTTCACCCTCGGGGCTGAGGGTATGTACGAGTAGCTATTTGTTTGATCTCTCTCTCTCTCTCGTGTTCTTGATTTGGCACGATATTGATGTACCGCGAGCTTTGTTATTATAGTTGGATCATATGGTGTTTCTCCCCCTCTACCTTCTTGTAATGAATTGAGTCTTGCTCTTTGAGGTTTCGTTATGTTGGATTGAGTATTGGATTAGAGAACACTTGATGTATGTCTTGCGATGGGATATCTGTGGTGACAATGGGATGTTCTATTGATTCACTTGATTTATGTTTTGGCACTCAACTCGCGGATTCCCAAGGTGACATTGGGGTAATCTATGCATATGGGTTGATGCACGTTTTCGTCCTATGTTCTCCGATAGAAACTTTTGAGTGATTCTTTGTTGCACGTTGAGGGATTGCCATATGATCTAATTATGTTATCATTGTTCAGGGAACTTGCACTAGTGAAAGTATGAACCCTAGGCCTTGTTTCTAAGCGTTGCAATACCGTTTTTGATAACTTTTGTCACTAGTTACCTTGCTGTTTTTATATTTTCAGATTACAAAAACCTATATCTACTATCCATATTGCACTTGTATCACCATCTCTTCGCCGAACTAGTGCACCTATACAATCTACCATTGTATTGGGTGTGTTGGGGACACAAGAGACTCTTTGTTATTTGGTTCCAGGGTTGTTTGAGAGAGACCATTTTCATCCTACGTCTCCCTTGGATTGCTAAACCTTAGGTCATCCACTTGAGGGAAATTTGCTACTGTCCTACAAAACTCTACACTTGGAGGCCCAACAATGTCTACAAGCATAAAGTTGCATAGTAGACATCAATAAACACTCATCATGAGAATAACCCGCTTCACATGGAAGATACCGACTACCCCTGTCACTCTGTGAACAATCCAGGCACACAAAAATGGATATTTATTTGAAGTTATTAGAGGTGGCACACGCAAATTTACTTTGAACGGCAGGGTAATACCGCATACAGGCGAAGGCTAGCAAATAGGTTGAGAAGTGGCCAGCTAGAGAGTGAAAATGGCCATGAACATGCGTTTTGCATAATTAACATTGAATACTAGCATGAGTAGGATATGAACACCATGAACATAAATATTGTAGAGGCTATGTTTGTTTTGATTCATCTACATGCATGAACATGTGCCAAGTCAAGCCACTTGAAACATTTAGAGGAGGATACCATATCATCATACTACATCACAATCATTTTAATGCAATGTTGACATTGAAGATAAATCATTATCCACTCCTAGCTACTTAAGGATGGCATGAGAAACTATAATCTCTAATTGTCATTGCAAACATGTTTGATCATAATATGTTGAATCATGAATACTAGGTTAAACATATTTACAAAGACAGAACAACTCGAGTTCATACCTGTTTCTCTCTGCCACAGCTAGTTCATCAAATATCGTCATTATTGCCTTTCACTTGCACGACCGAACAATATGAAAATAATAATAGTGCAAGAGTGTCGTGGACTAAGCTGGAATCTGCAAACATTTTATTCAAAATAAGAATACAAGGTAATATGGGCTCTTTGTTAGATCAACAATAATCCATATGAGAGCCACTCAACATTTTCATCGTGGTCTTCTCCTTGGTATTACTAAATAGAAAGAAATGAGATTCAGAGAAACACACTGAAATATTTTGGAGTTTTTAGTTTCTCTTGAAGAAAGCAAATTAAAGAAGGAAAAAACAAAAACGAGAAAAACTATTTACCCGGGAGAGCTCCCAACAAGGAAGAAGAAGAAACGAGATTTTTTTTTGCGTTTTCTTTTAATACTAAAACTACTCAAACTAGAAAGAAAAACCAAAAAGAAGCAAGAAATATTTTTGGGTTTTCTCAAAGTTTTTCAAACACACAAGAAGAAAGCGAGGAAATAAATCTAACATGGATAATACAATAAAAAAAGTGTGAGCACCGACAGCTGGAATAAAATGTGTCAGCATGAATATAATGTCGGTGGAAACATGTACTCCCCCAAGCTTAGGCTTTTGGCCTAGCTTGGTAATCACCATCTGCGGCCAGCATAATAGTTAGAGTGGTAGCTCATGGAGGCTCTTGGTGCAACCACCTCAGGCCGTCGAGCTGCCTCGATCTCCGCCTTGTACGAGCGGGCCTCGCTTTCAAGAACATAATATCTTCCTATCTTGTCATAATCAAAAAGAGCAGGCACAGGCAATCCAACATGCAGAATGTGTCTTTATTGAACCTCAAGTTATAAGTATAATCAGTGATTTTGCCCTTAAGGAACTTATGGCGCTTCATCGCCTCAAAGTCTAAGTACTGAGTAGGTAAGATGGGGTCATAAGGCAGAGGCATCACACCGACCTCTTTAGCTAAACGAGAAGCATAAATCCCACCATAGAAATAGCCACTACCAGCGTTATGCTGCAATCTGCATGCAACAATTGCCCCAAGATTACATCCAGTCAGGGCCGTGTGTAAAAGGCGCAAGTCAGGAACACATAGTGTGCTACAATCTTGCTTGCCTACGATGCATTTCCCATTAAAGAGTGCAAAGTAATGAATTGATGGGAAATGAATACTTTTTATTCTACCTTGTGTCACTCCTCTATCCTCACCATAGCAAAGGCTAGTCAAAAATGTCTCATATTCTGATCTTGGTGGTTCGTCTAGCAAACCCAAAAATGGAATTTTACAAGCAGTACAAAACGTCTCTAGAGGCATGGTAAATGGATGATCATAAAGTTTGAAAGAAACTCTAGACTCACGAGGATGGAATTTAAATTCTATAGTAAATGTTTCTGTGAGGCTGAGATGCTAGATGCACTTATCTTCGATGTAGGCACCGAGCTCGGTGTTGTGAATATATTGCTCAAATTCTTCTTTTATTCATGCACTCACCATGAACTCCTTGCACGGCCATAGACTTGATTTGATAGCGGCATCCCGTATTGAGCTTGCACTCGGTTCAACATAAGACCAACGTTTCAAGCCACTACTAGATGATGCCTCCATGGATCTTCTTCTCGAAGAACTCCTAAAGAATTGCATTTTTATTTGCGTACAATTTCTAGAAAATTTTAGGACACAATTTTTTGTCAATAAAACTTCACAAGATTGATAGCAACTACTCATAAGGATGCATAGGGACCATATCAAGCATTCAAACTACTTAGAACTCTAAGAATTCAACATGCAAGTGTTGGGAAACGTAGCATGTAGTTTCAAAAAAAAATCCTGCGCTCACGAAAGATCTATCTAGGAGATGCATAACAACGAGAGGGGGGAGTGTGTTTACGTACCCTTGTAGACCGAAAGCGGAAGCGTTTGACAACGCGGTTGACTTTGTCGAACTTCTTCTTGTTCCGACCGATCAAGCACCGAACGTACGGGACCTCCAAGTTCTGCACACGTTTAGCTCGATGATGCCCGCGGGAGTCCTGGATTAGGGGGGTCCCCGGGCGTCCGGGCTATGTGATATGGGCCGGACTGATGCGCCAAGAATATACAAGATAGGAGACCTTCCCCCGTGTCCGGATGGGACTCTCCTTTGGGTGAATGGCAAGCTTGGCGTTTGGATATGAAGATTCCTTTCTCTGTAAACCGACTTTGTACAACCCTAGGCCCCTTCGGTGTCTATATAAACCGGAGGGTTTAGTCCGTAGAGGCAATCATAATCATATAGGCTAGACATCTAGGGTTTAGCCGTTATGATCTCGAGGTAGATCAACTCTTGTAACCCCTATACTCATCAAAGTCAATCAAGCAGGAAGTAGGGTATTACCTCCATTAAGAGGGCCCGAATCTGGGTAAACATCGTGTCCCTTGTCTCCTGTTACCTTCGATCCTCAGACGCACAGTTCGGGACCCCCTACCCGAGATCAGCCAGTCGTGACACCGACATTGGTGCTTTCATTGAGAGTTCCACTTTGATCGACGGAAGGTTCGATGGCTCGATCGATCATCTACAATGATGCTTTTTATGGGAGACTTTCCTCCTTGGCCAAATTTTCGTATTCGGCGGCTTCGCACTACGTGCCAACTCGCTTTGCCACCTCGCACAGGTCGACAGCTACGCCCCCAGTCATCAGATCAGTTTCGAGAACCTAAACTATGTCGCTGATATCCGAGGAGACTTGATCTTCAAAGGGTTCGCGGCCCCGACCATCGCTCTATCCTTAGATCCAGAGCAAACCATCAGGTCCAAAGATGGGAGTGTGGAGCCGACCGGACTCTCCATTGCAAAATGCATTATCGAGGATCCGGAGGCAATTGTGTCCACGGCGAACTCGGAATCAGTCTAGGTTCCCCCTATCATTTAAAGGCCGGACTGGCCCCCGGACTCCAGATCTGAACTCTCGGAGACCATGTCAAGCAGGCAGGGCCCAGAGGCTTTCACCCCGGCTAGCCCCGTGGACTCTCGCTTCCATGTCCAAACCTCGCTCTTAAATGAGGCCCTGGACTTAATGCGACCCCTCGCTATTACAGAGGAATCACTTCCGAACTATGCCCAACCCGGACTAGGGGCTGAGAGCGGGGAATTTTACGTCCCACCCACCACCCACTTCATAGCCACTATCGAAGACTTAACCGACATGCTGGATTACGCCTCCGAAGACATTGACGACATGGACGACGATGCTGGAGACGAACAAGGCCAAGACCCGCCGATTACCGGACGTTGGACAGCCAACTCCACATACGACGTATACATGGTGGGCACACCCAAAGAGGATGATGATGCAAACAGGAAAGATCCGGTAGAGGACAAATCTGATGAGGCACCCCCGAAACATCGACGCCAGTGACACCGCTCAAAATCGTGTCGTAGCAAAGACAGTAATACCGGCATCGGAGACGATAACACTACGGAGGGTGCCGAAGAGCCCGAAGCCCTCGTCGAGCCCACATCCGAACAAGACGATGTGGGAGAGGGGCAAGTCAACCCCGGTGATCCTGTCGGGAACGGGGACTCAGAAGATAGTAATTATCTACCGCTCTTCGAAGACCATGTGAGCCTTGGCGACAAAGACTCCATCGTTCCATAGGAACCACTCGAGCAGGAGCGCTTTAAGTGCCAGCTAATCGCCACTATGAGAACTCTAAAAAAGTAGCAAAAATGGCTCCAAGCCGAATAGGATACACTCAACGACAGGTGGAACCAAGTCCTGGCTGCCGAAGAGTATGACCTTCTATGCCCAACTAAGAGTTATCCGAAGCGTCGGCTACTTCCACAATTCAACGACGAGGCCGTTAAGCCCATACCGTCAAAATACGACCATGCTGATGAACCAGACCGGCCGCCACATGGACGAGTTAAAGCGGCCACCTACGCCGAACACCAACCTGCACCACCTTGCCGTAAAGGCAAAGAGACAGCGGCTCCAAGATACACCTACGACCTATGGCAGGACCTGGACAATAGAGCAGGCCAAGCCAGATCAATCTATGGATCGAGGGGGCGAGCTTCAATGCGCGGAGACGGCCATCAGGCCTGGCGCGGTAGGCACAACCTCACTCGGGCCGAAAACCGCATACGGACTTCATCCAAACTGCATCGTGATGTCGCCCGATACAGAGGCACCGCACACCCCGTATGCTTCATCGATGAGGTAATGGAGCACGAGTTCCCAGAAGGGTTTAAACTGGTAAACATTGAATCATACGATGGAACAACAGATCCTGCAGTATGGATCGAAGACTTCCTTCTCCATATCCACATGGCCCGCAGTGATGATCTTCATGCCAGCAAGTACCCCCCTAAAACTCAAGGGACTAGCTCGGCACTGGTTAAACAGCCTACCAAAAAACTCTGTTGGTAGCTGGGAAGATTTGGAAGATGCCTTTAGAGACAACTTCCAAGGCACCTATGTCCGGCCTGTCCGGCCTCCAGATGCCGATGACCTTAGTCACATAATCCAACAACCCGGAGAGTCAGCCTGGAAACTCTGGACGAGGTTCTTAATTAAAAAGAACCAAATTGTCGATTGTCCGGACGCCGAAGCCCTTGCGGCCTTTAAACACAACGTCCGTGACGAGTGGCTCGCCCGACACCTCAGCCAAGAAAAGCCAAAGTCTATGGCAGCCCTCACCGCATTCATGACCCGCTTTTGTGCGGGAGAAGACAACTGGCTTGCTCGTAGAAGCAATAGCACCAGCGATCCTGGCACCTCCTAAACCAGAGACGGCAACGGCAGGCCACGCCGCAACAAACACAAGCGTCGAATCAACAACGCATATACCGAAGATACGATGGTTAACGCCGGATTCAGTGTCCCTAAACCCGGTCAGCGGAAGAAGCCATTCAAAGGAAACAAAGATGGTCCAACCAGTTTGGACAGAATACTCGATAGGCCTTGCCAGATCCATGGCACCCCTATCAAGCCTGCCAATCATACCAACAGAAATTGTCGGGTCTTTAAACAGGCCAGTAAGCTAAGCACCCATCATAAGGGGAAATGGCCGCCCAGCGAGGACGACGATGAAGAACCTTGCCTACCGAACACATGGGGACAAAAGAAATTTCCCCCGAGGTCAAAATGCTGAATATGATAGATGCTACACATATCGCCAAGAGGGAGCGCAAGCACGCACTAAGGGACGTCTATTCCATAGAGCCAGTCACCCCGAAATTCAACCATTGGTCAGCCTATCCGATCACTTTCGATCGAAGAGACCATCCGATCAGTATCCGTCATAGAGGTTCGGCTGCATTGGTCCTCGATTCAATTATCAACGGATTCCACTTCATGCGAGTACTTTTGGACGGCGGCAGCAGTCTTAATCTGCTTTATCAGGACACTGTCCATAAAATGGGTATTGATCCATCAAGAATCAAGCCCACTAAAACCACCTTTAAAGGGGTGATACCCGGCGTAGAGGCCTATTGCATAGGATCCATAACGCTGGAAGTCGTCTTCGGCTCCCCAGATAACTTTCGAAGCGAAGACTTGATCTTCGACATCGTCCCCTTCCGCAGTGGCTATAACGCACTACTCGGACGAACCACTTTCGCCCGCTTTAATGCGTTCCTACATTATGCTTACTTAAATCTCAAAATGCCCGGACCCCGCGGCATCATTACAGTCAATGGAAACATGGAGCGCTCCCTCCGTACTGAGGAGCATACGGCGGCCCTTGCAACAGAAATACAGGGTGGCCTCATTAAACCAAGTACTACATCGGCAGTCAAGCCCTCGGACACTGTCAAACCAGTCTGGTCTACCCTGAAGAATGGCAGTCCGGCTCATCCAGAGCTAGATTAGCAATTCAGGATCCGCCAAAGCCCCAACTTGATAACGGTATATGTACCACGCATACATAACTACGCACTAAAGATACCATGGGAAAGGATGGAGGCATATTAAAGTCCACAATATGGCTCGGTCCTGCCGGGACCCTCATATTCTTCCATTTTTTTTTCATATTTTCATTTTTCCAGGTTCTTTACAACCCACATCATTAAAAAAAGGATCACACATCAAGGCGAATAGTAGCACAGGCGTGCGGTAGAGTATCCAAAGGATCTTCAAGATCACCTTGTCATTTTTAGGACCTGCATTCAGCTTTCCCTTGTTCTCGGCATGTAAAATAGCCTCGAGGCCTATGGCATCCTCTGTAAAAATAAGTTTTGACGTATCAATCAGACTATAATGGAAACAGTTTTCGCCCAACCTATTCGGTCTTCGCTTATCTCCTAGTCTGTATTCCCTCTTTTCGTCTGATTGTCATATACACATTGGCACAACTTAAATCGCAAGGGGCTCTACCCAACCATACATATTTTTCAAAAAAGAAGTCCGAACACTTTTATAGTACACTTCAGCGTCCTGAATATAGCATTATATGCATCGGCTCCGAATCATGTTTTTGGTCAATAGTTGGGTTGCCCGGCTCTTGTGGTTACTACCTTATGTTCCACCCGTTCGGCTAAGGTAGTAAAGGGAGAACTACTGCGATTGTGTTTCTGGCTCGTCCGGTCAAACACCTAAGTAGAGAAAGACGAAAACTGACTGTCATGATGCGGCGAGAGCTGGTCAGCTATTCGGTGACCAAATACAAATCTCTTGCAATTTCATTCCATATTATACAAAGGACAGGCTTCCACCCGGTTAGGCGTCTAAAGCACCTAAGTTTGGATATCCGAACAACTCCAAGGGCTACGCCTATAATCTCATTATCAAACTCCTATGGCTAAGTGAGAGTGATAAAGCCGCATAGTCTGATTACCTAGTTCGCCACACTGACACCTCCTTCAAGGACCAAGACGTTTGGTTAAGTGTGCTCATGTGCTATTTCAAACACCCCCATAGTATCTACGTGGGGGCTGAAGCCGATGACTAGCAAACTTTCAGATACAGCAAATGGCCGCACAAGAGGAAAATAATATGAGATAAAGCAAGCAAGCAAACATATTATACAAAAGTCTTGTTTCATAATGCAAAGTTTGGGCAGCCCGGATACATTCATTCAAAAATAATATCCTTCAAACACTGGCCCTCTACAATGCGGGATCCTTCCAAGACTTCATCAAAATACCGCTCTGGCGTGCGGTGCTCCTTGCCTATGGCTGGTCCCTCGGTCGCAAGCTTGGTGGCATTCATCTTCGCCCACTGCACATTGACATGGGCGAAGGCCATCCGGGCACCTTCGATATAGACCGTCCGCTTTATGGCGTCAAGCCGGGGACAGGCAGTGACTAGCCGCTTCACGAGTCCGAAGTAGCTGTTGGGTATGGGCTCAGCTGGCCAAAGATAGACTATAACATCCTTCATGGCCAATCCGGCCACCCTATGCAGTTCGGTCAACTTCTTCAGATGGTCACTGAGAGCCACGGGATGCTCTGGCGCAAGGTACTACGACCAGAATAGCTTCTCCATTGAGCTCCCCTCTTCAGCTCAGAAGAACTCCGCAGCATCAGCAACACTCCTGGGCAGATCCACAAACGCTCCTGGAGAACTCCAAACCCGAGTCAGTAAGATGTATCTTCTCCTTACAAATTTTCTCTGCATATTAAAGGCCTTACCCGCCGCTATCTGCCTTGCCTCTTGGATCTACTGGAAGGCGCCTTGGGCTTCAACCCGGGCCTCCTTCGTGCTTTGAGGGCCTTAGTAAGTTCGGAGTCTTGATCCGAAACCTTGCGCTCCAAGGACTCACATTTGCTTATGGCATCCTTAAGCTCTTGTTGGAATTCATTGAGCCTCGCTTCATGTTTTTGGCGGGCGGCTCATTCCTCCGCCTCCTCTTTGCCTTTGGCCAGTGCGCTCTTGAGGGATTTGACCTCAACGGCATTCACTATGAGTATAACCATAAAACTCAGCAAGATAACCAATCAGAGCTCATATAATTTCAGGTATTTATAGACACCGCATACCTTGCTCTTCCTCAAACCGCTTATTAGTGCGGATGAGCTATTCATCGGCCCGCTCCAACCTCTCCTTAAGTTCGACAATTCGGCAGCCTGTGTGGTTGTCGCTAATTGCAAAGCCTGTTTATCAAAATAGACAACTATGTTATCTCGTGTGAATACTAATCGATTCTCTATTCGGCCCTTGTTGGCAAAAAGCCGAACAGAGTCTCAGCGGCTACTATCTATACACAGGCATATTTTTTGCATATGCAAAGCAGCTAAGAAAATTAATTCACATACCTCAAAGCCTGTTAGTAGGCTGGTACAGACTTCATTTAATCCATTTTAGCGGACCAAACCTTTTCAATCACCGTACCCATAAGGGTACGGTGTTCCTCCACAATGGAAGCGCGCTGGAGCGCTTCCACCAGAATGTCCGGCGCTTTTGGATTGACAGAGGTTGCTGGTGGAGTTGACGTGCTTCCTTCTTTCAAAGGAGGTTGCTCGCTTGATTCCGGAGCCGTGCAGATCTCCGGAATGATATTCAGTTGGGGGCCAAATTGAGAATGACCCCCGTCGCCAGTCTCCATGGGGGTCGGTTCCCCCATGTTTTCGGCAGCTGAGGTACTACCCTATGGCGCCGACTTGACGGCCTCCCGCACCACTCCATGGCCTGGAGAGGTTCTTCGGGACAACACTTCGGTGTTGTCCATGGCAGTAGGCGGGGAAGCCTGCGGAGGCGTGTCGCTCTCCATCATGTTCGGCCCCAGCGAATTCCCAGAAGACGATGATCGTTGGGGGAGATCGTGAGCCAGACTACAACACGCAATTCAACGTGTTAAAACCAACAAAACATAAAACCAGATATATGTACAATGTCCTTGGATACTTACGATTCGGCCAGGGGCTTCGGCCTGGGGTGCCACTCGGGGATGGCTTCGACGTCCGATTCTGAATCATTTGAAAGGGAGATATTCCCTTTCTTGGACGCCTCCGCCTCTAGGTCTCTAGAAGCTGCCCTTTTCTTCTTTCCCCCCTTAAGGGGACAATTGCTCTCCTCCACCTCTTCATCTTCGTCCCCCTCGTGGGAGGAGAGAGCTTCGGTATCCCCGGACGCAGCGTCCGAAGTACCTTTTCGGTGAAGGCCGCCTCTGGCCCCCTTGCCCTTCTTCTTGGCCTTCTTCTCCGGCGCCTGGTACGGCGCCAGGACCAGCAACTTCATCAGAAGAGGAATAGCTGGATCTTCGGGTAGAGGAGCCGGGCATCGGATCCGCTCCGCCTTCTTTGTCCAGCCCTGAAGAAGGAATGGAAGGCTGAGTATACCCCTTTGGGTTTTCAAGTTGAAATTATGGTTCGGGAATCCAAAAACTTACGGGAGTGGCCGGATGAGCACAATCGAGGCCGATGTCTTCGGTTGGCTCCGGCCAGGACTTTTGGGCCTTGAAGAGCAGCTTCCAGATCTCTTTGTGTGTCATGCCGAAGAATCACCGCAGGATCTGAGGGCTAGCCGGATTGAACTCCCACATCTAGAGAGTCTGGCGCTGGCAGGGGAGAATCCGGCGAAAAAGCATCACCTGGACCACATCAGCAAGGCTGGTGTTCTTCTCCATTATATTCTTGATGCGCTTCTGTAGCATCATCACCTCATTAGATGACGCTCAATCCATACCCTTGTTTATCCATGATGCAAGCCGCATCGAGGGTCCAGATCTGAACTCAGGAGCGCCCGCCCAGTTGGCACGGCGGGGTTCGGTGATGTAGAACCACTCCTGCTGCCATATCTTCACGGTCTCCACAAAGGCCCCTTTTGGCCAGGTGACGTTCGGGAGCTTTCTCACCATGATGCCTCCATAGTCTGCGTGCTCTCTCTCAACCACCTTCGGCTTTATGTTGAAGACTTTAAGCCATAGGCTGAAGTGGGGGAATGCGGAGGAGTGCCTCACACACGACGATGAACGCCGAAGTATGGAGGAAGGAATTTGGGGCTAGATCGTGAAAATCTAGCCCGTAATAGAACATGAGGCCGCGGACGAAAGGGTGGAGAGGAAACCCTAGTCCGCGGAGAAAGTGAGGGATGAACACTACCCTCTCGTTAGGCTCCGGAGTGGGTACGATCTGCTTTTTGGCAGGGAGCCGGTGGGTGATGTCTGCGCCTAGTTACCCCGCTTCCTAGAGTTCCTTGATGTTCCTCTCCGTGATGGAGGAAGCCATCCACTTGCCCTGTGAGCCGGGTCCGGACATAGCTGGAGTGTTTGGTGGCGACGGAAAAGATCGAAAGTTGGGTGCTGGAGCTCGAGGATGGAAGGGCAGAGGAGGAAGAAGGCGTGAGGTAAGAAGCTGGGTTCTTATCCTCTTATAATGCCAGTGAATATCAAATGCCCCCCTCACAAGCATTAAAACTCGCCTATTCCCAAGGGGTCGTGCGAACGACACGGTTGGATTACCCAAATCTGTATTGATGAGAATCCCGCAATAAGGGGACACAATCTCTGTTTTGACAAGATAAGCCAATAAGAGGCCGCGCCTCGAGGCGTGGAGTGGGAGGTCACAAAATGGTTCAAAATAATGATAAGGCCAGAACATAACGTCTCACCGAAAAAGCTGTTAGTGGGCATGACTTGTTTTGTTTAAAATATTTCACCCGTGTGGTTCAGGGTTGTAACTGATTATACAGAGCCGGATATAGTTCTTTTGTTCAGCTACTTTGGAGTATTCAGAGGAGGAACCCGCCTTGCAATGCCAAAGGCAATCTGTGCGCTGGACATATCGTCATTGAAGCCTGGTTCAGGGGCTACTAAGGGAGTCCTGGAATAGGGGGTCCCCGGGCATCCGGGCTATGTGACATGGGTTGGACTGATGGGCCAAGAAGATACAAGATAGAAGGCCTTCCCCCGTGTCCGGATGGGACTCTCCTTTGTGTGGGTGGCAAGCTTGGCGTTTGGATATGAAGATTCCTTTCTCTATAAACCAACTCTGTACAACCCTAGGCCCCTCCAGTCTCTATATAAACCGGAGGGTTTAGTCCGTAGAGGCAATCATAATCATATAGGCTAGACATCTAGGGTTTTAGCCATTACGATCTCGAGGTAGATCGACTCTTGTAACCCCTATACTCATCAAAGTCAATCAAGCAGGAAGTAGGATATTACGTCCATTAAGAGGGCCCGAACCTGGGCAAATATTGTGTCCCTTGTCTCCTCTTACCTTCGATCCTCAGACGCACAGTTCGGGACCCCCTACCCGAGATCGGCCGGTTTTGACATCGACAACGTCCCTCAACTCTTGATCCAGCAAAGTGTCGAGGAAGTAGATGAGTTCCGTCAGCACGACGGCGTGGTGACGGTGATGGCGAAGTGATCCACGCAGGGCTTCGCCTAAGCACCACGAGAATATGACCGAGGGTGTAATCTGTGGAGGGGGGCGCCACACACGGCTAACAAATGTTGTTGTGTGTTCTAGGCGCCTCCTCCCCCCTCATATATATAGGTGGGAGGGAGAGGGAGCAGCCAAGGGGGCACCCAAGTTGGAGGAATGCTACTTGGGGCCCTAGTCCTATTCGCCCCCCTTACGATAATTTCTGAAGGAGGAAGGAAGGAGGAGGGAGGAGGGAAGGAAGGGGGGGCCGAATCCCTTCCCTTCCCCTCCAGGTTCGGCCTATATGGGGGGCGCAGCATCCCATGCTGACTGCTGTGTTTCCCCTCTTGGCCCATTAGGTGCATAACTTTGCCGGGGTTGCCCGGAACCCCTTTCCGGTGACCCGATATGTACCCGGTACCCCCGGAACACTTCCGGTGTACGAATACCATTGTCCTATATATCAATATTTACCTCTCGACCATTTCAAGACTCCTCGTCATGTCCATGATCTCATCCGGGACACCGAGCAACATTTGGTCACCAAATCACATAACTCATATAATACAAAATCATCATCGAACATTAAGCGTACCGACCCTATGGGTTCGAGAACTATGTAGACATGACATAGACACCTCTCCGGTCAATAACCAATAGTGGAACCTGGATTCTCATATTTGTTCCCACATATTCTACAAAGATCTTTATCGGTCGTACCGTAATGACAACATACGTTATTCCAGTTGTTATCGGTATGTTACTTGCCCGAGATTCGATCGTCGGTATCTTCATACCTAGTTCAATCTCGTTACCGGCAAGTCTCTTTAGTCGTTTCGTAATACATGATCCCGCAACTAACTCATTAGTCACATTGCTTGCAAGGCTTCTTATAATGTGTATTACTGAGAGGGCCTAGAGATACCTCTCCAATACTCGGAGTGACAAATCCTAATCTTGATCTATGCCAACCCAACAAACACCTTCGAAGATACCTGTAGAGCATCTTTATAATCACCCAGTTATGTTGTGACGTTCGATAGCACACAAGGTATTTCTCCAGTGTCCATGAGTTGCATAATCTCATAGTTAAAGGAATATATATATGACATGAAGAAAGCAATAGCAATAAAACCGAACGATCAATATGCTAAGATAACGGATGGGTCTTGTCCATCACATCATTCTCCTAATGATGTGATCCCATTCATCAAATGACAACACATCTCTATGGTTAGGAAACTTAATCATCTTTGATTAACGAGCTAGTCTAGTAGAGGCTTACTACGACACGATGTTTTGTCTATGTATCCACACATGTATCAAGTTTCCGGTTAATACAATTCTAGCATGAATAATAAACATTTATCATGATATAAGGAAATATAAAATAACAACTTTATTATTGCCTCTAGGGCATATTTCCTTCAGCAAGCTCATCTACAGCAGCACCAAGAGTAGCTAATTATTCAAAATATAATCCATTAAAGCAAAAACTAATTGGAGGAATGGGGGAGTCACATACCAAGTAGCAACCCCCCAAAACAATTTCGAAAACAGAGCTTTGAGCAAAGAGATCGAAATCCGCGAGTTTGAGAGCAAGAACACGAGACAAAGAGCAATGGTGATTTTTTTGGAGGTAGGAGGTGACATGGTCTAAAGAGATAAGTGAGGGGACCCACGTGGGGACCACAACCCACCAGGGCGTGCCTGGGGCTGCTGGTGTGCCCTGGTGTCTTGTGGTCACCAGGTGCACCCCCCTCTGAAGTTATTTGCACCAAAAATTCATAAATATTTAGAAACAAATCTTACTAAATTTTCGTGGCATTCTGAGAATTTTTATTTTTGGGTCATTTTTTTATTGCACGGGAAAATCAGAAAACAGGATAAACATGGCATTTTATTTTATTTAACTAAGAAAAACAGAGAACAAAAGGTAGGGACAGAAGGTTGTGCCTACTAGATTCATCAACTTCATACCTCTCAAAAATGATCCATTAATAAGGTTGATCATGTCTTATTAACAACCACTTTCGATTAGAATGAAACTGAAGAATTTTCGTAAAACACTAAGTTACCTCAACGGGGATGTGAATATCCCCAACAATAAGTATGTCATATTTTTTGGCAGTAGGTACAGGTAGATGAAAACTTCCAATAGTGATTGTCAGAGATTTTTCAATAACATTAATAGCATTCACTTGGAATTGCTTCTTCGGAAAGTGCACCATATGCTCATTACCATTGATATGAAAAGTGACCTTGCTTTTATTGCAATCAACAACAACTCCTACAGTATTCAAAAAGGGTCTACCAATGATAATCAACATGTTGTCATCCTCATGCATCTCAAGTATAACAAAGTCAGTTAAGATAGTAACATTTGCAACAACAACAGTCACATCCTCACAAATACCGATAGGTATGACAGTTGATTTATTAGCCATTTGCAAAGATATTTCAGTAGGTGTGAGTTTATTCAAATCAAGTCTCTTATATAAATAGAAAGGCATAACACTAACACTAGCTCCTAAATCACACAAAGCAGTTTTAACATAATTTCTTTTGATGGAGCAAGGTATAGTTGGTATTCCTAGATCTCCAAGTTTTTTAGGTACTCCACCCTTAAAATAATAATTAGCAAGCATGGTGGAGATTTTAGCTTTCGGTATTTTTCTCTTATTAGTGATGATGTCTTTCATGTATTTTGCATAAGTGGATATCCTTAAAATATCAGTCAAACGATTGCGCAAAAAGACTAGCCTAATCATTTCAGCAAAATGTTCAAATTCTTCATCATCCCTTTTCTTAGTTAATTTAGGTCAAAAGGTTGAACCCATGGTTGCCTTTCTCTTCCATGTTTTCTAGCAACAAAGTCTCTTTTATCATATATTTTATTTTTTAGGTTGTGGGTTATCAAGATCAACAGTGGGTTCTATCTCAACATCATTATATGGTTCTTTATCATTGTTTGGTTGGGTGTGTTCATGAACATAATCATTATCTTTTTCATTATCACCAGGTGAATGTTCATTACCATATTGAGTTTCAGCATCTGAGATAGAGACATCATTATTATCTTCAGGAGGTTTTCCTACTTTACGTTCACTAGAGGTATGCAAAGTCCTATCATTTTTCCTTTTAGAAGGACTAGCTGCATCAGCGTTAATCCTTTGAGAGTCTTGTTCAATTCTCTTAGGGCGTCCCTCGGGATAAAGTGGTTCCTGAGTCATTCTACCTCCCCTAGTCATAACTCTAACAACATGATCATTCATATGATTATTCATTTCATCAAGCAACTCACTTTGAGATTTAGCAACTTGTTCTAATTAGGTTTGAACCATGGAGGCATGTTTTCCAACACCTCTAACATCATTAGTGATTCTAAATAACAAGTCACCCAAGCGAGCAATGCAACTTCTTGAGCTTGCGTTGGTTTTTCCCTTGAAGAGGAAAAGGTGATGTAGCAAAGTATAGAGATAAGTATTTCCCTTAGTTAGAGAACTAAGGTATCAATCCAGTAGGAGAAACGCACAAATCACCAATACCTACACAAACAATCAAACAACTTGCACCTAACGCGATAAAGGGATTGTCAATTGATGACCCACAAGTATAGGGGATCATTTGTAGCTCTTTTCCATAAGTAAGAGTGTCGAACCCAACGAGGAGTGGAAGGAAATGACAAGTGGTATTCAGCAAAGTAATGTCTGCAAGTGCTGAAATTGTAAGTAACAGAGTAGTTTGATAGCAAGATATTTTGTAACGAGCAAGTAATAATAAAAGTAATCAAAGTGCAGCAAGGTATCCCAATCCTTTTGAGGCAAAGGACAGGCCAAAACGTCCTCTTATATTAAGCAAAGCGTTCTTGAGGGTACGCAGGAATTTCATCTAGCCACTTTCATCATATTGATTCGATTCATGTTCGCTACTTTGATAATTTGATATGCGGGTGTGCTACCTCTTGAGCACTGCGTCGGTTTTCCCTTGAAGAGGAAAGGGTGATGCAGCAAAGTAGCGTAAGTATTTCCCCCAGTTTTTGAGAACCAAGGTATCAATCCAGTAGGAGACCACGCGCAAATCACCTCATACCTACACAAACAAATAAGAACCTCGCAACCAACGCGATAAAGGGGTTGTCAATCCATTCACGGCCACTTGCAAGAGTGAGATCTGATATAGATGATAATAATAAGATAAATATTTTTGGTATTTTTATGATATAGATTGAAAGTAAAGATTGCAAAATAAAATAAATTGGAAACTTGTATGATGTAGAATAGACCCGCGGGCCATAGGTTTCCCTAGTGGCTTCTCTCAAGATAGCATAAGTATTACGGTGGGTGAACAAATTACTGTCGAGCAATTGATAGAAAAGAGAATAATTATGAGAATATCTAGGCATGATCATGTATATAGGCATCACGTCTGCGACAAGTAGACAGACTCCTGCCTGCATCTACTACTATTACTCCACACATCGACCGCTATCCAGCATGCATCTAGAGTATTAAGTTCATAAGAACAGAGTAACGCCTTAAGCAAGATGACATGATGTAGAGGGATAAACTCATGCAATATGATGTAAACCCCATCTTTTTATCTTCGATGGCAACAATACAATATGTGTCGTTTGCCTTTCTGTTACTGGGATCGAGCACCGCAAGATTGAACCCAAAGCTAAGCACTTCTCCCATTGCAAGAAAGATCAATCTAGTAGGCCAAACCAAACTGATAATTAGAAGAGACTTGCAAACATAAACCAATCGTACATAAAAGAATTCAAAGAAGATTCAAATATTGTTCATAGATAAACTTGATCATAAACCCACAATTCATCGGATCTCGACAAACACACCTCAAAAGAAGATCACATCGAATAGATCTCCAAGAGAATCAAGGAGAAGTTTTTATTGAGATCCAACGAGAGAGAAGAAGCCATCTAGCTACTAGCTATGGACCCGAAGGTATGGAGTAAACTACTCACACATCAACGGAGAGGCCATGGAGTTGATGTAGAGGCCCTCCGTGATCAATTCCCCCTCCGACGGAGCTCCGGAAAAGGCCCCAAGATGGGATATCTTGGGTACAGAAGGTTGTGGCAGTGGAATTAGGTTTTCGTGGTGCTCCTGCATGTTTACGGGGTACGTAGATATATATAGGAGGAAGAAGTAGGTCGGTGGAGCAACGAGGGGCCCACAAGGGTGGAGGGTGCACCCCCCTGCCTCGTGGCCTCCTCGATTGTTTCTTGATATCCACTCCAAGTCTCCTGGATGACGTTTGTTCCAAAAATAACGCTCCCAAGGTTTCATTCCATTTGGACTCCGTTTGATATTGCTTTTCTGCGAAACACTGAAATAGGCAAAAAAAAACAGCAATTTGGGTTGGGCCTTCGGTTAATAGGTTAGTCCCAAAAATGATATGAAAGTGTAAAATAAAGCCCATTACATCAAAAATAGATAATATAATAGCATGGAGCAATCAAAAATTATAGATACGTTGGAGACGTACCAAGCATCCCCAAGCTTGATTCCTGCTCGTCCTCAAGTAGGTAAATGATAAAAACAGAATTTTTGATGTGGAATGCTTCCTAAGATATTTCTCAATGTAATTTTTCTTTATTGTGGCATGAATGTTCAGATCCGAGAGATTCAATATAAAAGTTTAATATTGACATAGAAATAATAATACTTCAAGCATACTAACTAAGCAATCATGTCTTCTCAAAATAGCATGACCAAAGAAAGTTATCCCTACAAAATCATATAGTCTAGCTATGCTCTATCTTCATCATACAAAATATTAAATCATGCACAACCCCAATGACAAGCCAAGCAATTGTTTCATATTTTCGATGTTCTCAAACTTTTTCAATCTTCACGCAATATATGATCGTGAGACATGGATATAGCACTATCGTGGAATAGAATGGTGGTTGTGGAGAAGACAAAAAGGAGAAGATAGTCTCACATCAACTAGGCGTATCAACGGGCTATGGAGATGCCCATTAATAGATATCAATGTGAGTGAGTAGGGATTGCCATGCAACTGATGCACTAGAGCTATAAGTGTATGACATCTCAACAAAAGAAACTAAGTGGGTGTGCATCCAACTTGCTTGCTCACGAAGACCTAGGGCAATTTGAGGAAGCCCATCATTGGAATATACAAGCCATGTTCTATAATGTAAAATTCCCACTAGTTTATGAAAGTGACAACATAAGAGACTCTCTATCATGAAGATCATGGTGCTACTTTGAAGCACTAGTGTGGAAAAAGGATAGTAACATTGTCCCTTCTCTCTTTTTCACTCGTTTTTTTCTTTTTTTATTTGGGCCTTCTTTCTTTCTTTTTTTCTTTTGGCCTCTTTTTTTCGTCCGGAGTCTCATCCCGACTTGTGGGGGAATCATAGTCTCCATCATCCTTTTCTCACTGGGATAATGCTCTAATAATGATGATCATCACACTTATTTTTACTTACAACTCAAGAAATACAACTCAATACTTAGAAAAAATATGAATCTATGTGAATGCCTCCGATGGTGTACCGGGATATGCAATGAATCAAGAGTGACATGTATGAAAGAATTATGAACGGTGGAAAGTTGCATGGCAATATATCTCGGAATGGCTATGGAAATCCCATAATAGGTAGGTATGGTGGCTGTTTTGAGGAAGGTATATGGTGGGTTTTATGGCACCGGCGAAAGTTGCACGGTACTAGAGAGGGTAGCAATGGTGGAAGGGTGAGGGTGCGTATAATCCATGAACTCAACGTTAGTCATAAAGAACTCACATACTTATTGCAAAAATCTATTAGTTATCGAAACAAATTACTACCCGCATGCTCCTAGGGGGATAGATTGGTAGGAAAAGACCATCACTCGTCCCCGACCGCCACTCATAAGGAAGGCAATAAATAAATCATGCTCCGACTTCATCACATAACGGTTCACCATACGTGCATGCTACGGGAATCACAAACTTCAACACAAGTATTTCTCAAATTCACAACTACTCAACTAGCATGACTCTAATATCACCATCTCCATATCTCAAAACAATCATCAGGTATCAAACTTCTCTTAGTATGCAATGCACTTATATGAAAGTTTTTATAATGCCTAAAAGAAAATTGCCGTGTTGTTCTAAAGGACTCTCAAAACATTATAAGTGAAGCATGATAGATCAATTATTTCTATAAAATAAAAACCACCGCCGTGCACTAAAAGATATAAGTGAAGCACTAGAGCAAAAACTATATAGCTCAGAAGATATACGTGAAACACATAGAGTATTCTAATAAATTCCAATTCATGTGTGTCTCTCTCAAAAGGTGTGTACAGCAAGGATGATTGTGGTAAACTAAAAATCAAAGACTCAAATCATACAATACGCTCCAAGCAAAACACATATCATGTGGCGAATAAAAATATAGCTCCAAGTAAAGTTACCGATAGACGAAGACAAAAGAGGGGATGCCTTCCGGGGCATCCCCAAGCATAGGCTTTTTGGTGTGCTTGAATTTACCTTGGGGTGCCTTGGGCATCCCCAAGATTAGGCTCTTGCCACTCCTTGTTCCATAATCCATCAAATCTTAACCCAAAACTTGAAAACTTCACAACACAAAACTTAAAAGAAAATCTTTGTGAGCTCCGTTAGTAAAAGAAAACAAACCGCCACTTCAAGGTACTGTAATGAACTCATTCTTTATTTATATTGGTGTTAAACCTACTGTATTCCAAATTTTCTATGGTTCATAAACTCTATTACTAGCCATAGATTCATCAAAATAAGCAAACAACACACAAAAAACAGAATCTGTCAAAAACAGAACAGTCTATAGTAATCTGTAGGTTTCGAATACTTCTAGAACCCCCAAAATTCTAAAATAAATTTCTGGATGTGAGTAATTTATCTATTAATCATCAGAAAAAATAATTAACTAAATATCACTCTCTAGTAAAAAATGGCTGCAAATCTCGTGAGCGCTAAAGTTTCTGTTTTTTACAGCAAGATCAAAAAGACTTTCCCCAAGTCTTCCCAATGGTTCTACTTGGCACAAACACTAATTAAACACAAAAAACACAACCAAACAGAGGCTACATAAATTATTTATTACTAAACAGTAACAAAAATCAAGGAATAAAAATATAATTGGGTTGCCTCCCAACAAGCGCTATCGTTTAACGCCCCTAGCTAGGCATAAAAGCGACGATAGATGTAAGTATTATCATCTTTGGTATGCAATCTATAAGTGGCTCTCATAATAGATTCATATAATTTAATTTTCTTTCTAGGGAAGTGTTCCATGCCTTTCCTTAACGGAAATTGGAATTTAATATTCCCTTCCTTCATATCAATAATTGCACCAATCGTTCTAAGGAAAGGTCTACCAAGAATAATAGGACATGAAGGATTGCAATCTATATCAAGAACAATGAATTCTACGGGCACATAATTCCTATTTGCAACAATAAGAACATCATTAATCTTTCCCATAGGTTTCTTAATAGTGGAATCCGCAAGGTGCAAGTTTAAAGAACAATCATCAAATTCACAGAAACCTAGCAAATCACACAAAGTTTTTGGGATCATGGAAACACTAGCACCCAAATCACACAAAGCATAGCATTCATGATCTTTAATTTTTATTTTAATTGTAGGTTCCCACTCATCATAAAGTTTTCTAGGGATAGAAACTTCCAGCTCAAGTTTTTCTTCGTAAGATTGCATCAAAGCATCGACGATATGTTTAGTAAAAGCTTTATTTTGACTATAAGCATGAGGAGAATTTAGCATGGATTGCAACAAGGAAATACAATCTATCAAAGTGCAATTATCATAATTAAATTCCTTGAAATCCAAGATAGTGGGTTCGTTGCTATTTAAAGTTTTGACCTCTTCAATCCCACTTTTAACAATTTTAGCATCAAGATCTAAAAACTCCGAATCATTGGGACGCCGTCTAACTAAAGTTGACTCATCTCTAGTCCCATCATTATCAAGATTCATACTGCAAAACAAAGATTTAATAGGGGAAACATTAATGACTTTTAGATCTTCATCTTTATTATCATGGAAACTAGAAGAACATGCTTTCACAAACAATATTTTTTAGCACGCATCCTAGCGGTTCTTTCTTTGCACTCATCAATGGAAATTCTCATGGCTTTGAGAGAATCATTGATATCATGCTTAGGTGGAATAGATCTAAGTTTCAAAGAATCAACATCAGGAGAAATACTATCCACGTTCCTAGCCAACTCATCAATCTTAATCATTTTTTCTTCAATCAAAACATTGAAATTCTTTTGCGAACTAATAAATTCTTTAATATTAGATTCAAAATCAGAGGGCAACACAAAAGAAACAGTCAGCCAGATCAAGGTGTGTGTGATATACGGCATGCGGTTCACTCGAATGAACTTTTTGTGTTGAGACGAGAGAACATAAATGGTTCAATATAACAAGATGTGTGTGATACGCGGCAAACAGGTCTATAATCAGAAACGTGTACGAAGACCGATAACAACACAGACAATTGCTGCTAACAAGCCGTGTGTGTTGTGAGCAAATGATTGTTGGTATACAATTGTGAGTGATTGATGAAAACATCACCGACGGGTTCCATTGTTTAGTCCGTGTGCGATGTGATTTTGTTTGTCCGCAGAACATCTACGCTCTGTCTATAGAGCATCAACATATATACTTAAAAAGACAGCATTGCATAAGCAAATTAAGCATACAATTACACAAGTGACTACACACATAACATTTCCACACACCAAAGTAAGAAATTACATCCATAATAAACTAGGAGAAATGATGATCTAATCATCTACTTATTGATGCGACGATGCTTGCCATTGCTCTGCTTCCGACTGGATCCCTGGCCATTTTGGGGAAGGAGGCACTTCCTCATGTCAACGATCCGCCTGTACATGTCGTAGCTTGTGTACGCCTCCTTGGCCGCATACACGACGTGATCTTTGTCGAGTTTCTCCATCCAGGCCGAGTGCGAGGCACACTTGTCCTTGTTGCACGAATCCTTCACATCTTTGTAGTAGGGGTCGATGATGGCCTCGGTGAGGTGAACCAGTGAGTCCTTCTCACGCTCCTTGCTGCCCTAGATCTTGTATTGGCCCTGGATGTCGACAAGATTCTAGCAGGCGATGCCCGAATTCTCGAGCGCCTTTACATCGTTGGTGATGTCCACCATTGCGAACATGTAGTGGGGGCTGTTGACAAACCTGGCAAAATGCTCGCAAAGCCTTGTGGCCAGGCAGTAGTGGTAGACAAGGACGTGGTGGCACACGCACATCTGAGCGACGACGACCTTGGGACGAGACCCGACATGAGCGCGGTTGTACTCGAGGTCGAACCCGACCACCTTGTACTTCTCCTCGGCAAGCAACCGCTCCATGATGTGGATGGAGTGCTCCACCCAGACCGGGTCATTGGTGTACACCATAGAGAGGTCCATTAACCTTCCGTCGGTGTCCACCACAGTATGCATGGTGAACTACTGCTCGTCGTCGGCAGACGCTCGAAGCGCCATTGGAGCCGTGTAGGATACCCTCTAAGAATTTCTCGTGGTGGGTGTGCTTCTTGCAATGGTGGTGCGTGATCAAAAGGTTGAAGAGACACAAGGGTTGAATGGCCGCTGTAATAAGTGGGGGCCGGCCGGCCTGTAATCATCACGTCTTTTCACGACATTCATAGCGGAGGATTCCAGTGCATGCTTGACAACACCGCACCGCACGCATTTCGTTTGACCACGCGTGGGCTCGAAGAGGTGCCAAATGTATCATCGGTGAGCCTGTTCCCGCTCTACCACGCAGTTTACTGCACAAGCTTCCCATCCGGCTAGTTTGGCCATGCGTCGGCTAGAAGAGGGACAAATCATGGGCGTTTATTGGCAAAAGGCTTTGTAAAAACGAAGTGTGTGGAATGACTTCGGTCATAAGTTTACCCATGGGTGATGAGGTCAAAGTTACACAGAAGGGTGATGGTGGACACTCGAGTGCGATAATTAATTCTGCGCTCTACAGGGCACACGGTGGAAGAAACCAACTGTGTGCAATAATGTCGAACATCGCAGTCGAGTTAGCTATGCAGATCGTGTGTTGTGAGATCGACAAGGTAAACATATTCGAGAATGGTTAATAAAATCTAAGACCATTGCATATTAAGGTCAAAATAGTGCTACCAATATACGAGTCTCATACGATTCCATTTCAACGATTGTACCACAAAAGCTCGAAATATTACAAGGTTCAAATTCTAGAGTTATATGGCTCAAATTAGAAGATTACAAGGTTCAAACTGATATTAGAAATGAAATTCAGCTCATCAGTTGCAAACTCTCGCGCTGATCCATTGAACATGGATATCAGAGAGGTTCAAACTAATATTACCACTTCTAAGTTTGGTTTCGAAACCTCACAGTTTTTGCAAAGGGGTCAGCCACTGAGAAGTCATGTATGGGGTTGACACGATGAGTTCCGATTACTCTATCATCTGAAGTTCCAAAATGAAATTCAGCATTTTTGGAGCCTATTCCATTCTCCCGCAGGCGCCGGCGCTGATCAACAAACCATTCATTTTTGCGAAATAAATGTAGGGCAAACCTCATTACCTTCAGCACCCTTGCTCTGACAACAAAGAACCCGTCGAATATAATCTTCGGTAAGGTCCCTCGGTAGGAGTTCAAAGTAATTTCTGAGAGATGCAGATCTAGGCATTCGACGTGATTGTTATATTGTATCACATTGTCCACAATTGGGCCTAATCTTATCTGCAAAAGAAGAAAACGTGTTAGTGCCTACATGTAGTTTTGAACACTACTACAGGCCTCTTTGGTTTGCAGGATTTGTAAAATGCACTAACATGCCATCTTTGATCTGACATGCTTAACATGGGCATTTGATTACATTCTAGAAAAATGTAGCCTTCTTCACAATAGGTTGGAGCGGATGAAAAGTTCCCTAAGAAAACTAGTACAGATGAATCCAAAGGAGAAATGCTTATTGATTGTAACCATATGGATCAAGCAACCAATATGGGGGGGACATGTATGTACTAAAATCCTCCAAAAGAATCCTTCAGAAATCATAGTGCATTTCCATTGTAAACTTGGAAAAAGGTGTCACAAATTGAACTCCCTTCTGGTTAACATTTAATAGGAAAGGAACATAACCTCGATATATAGCTTCTCCAGCGACGGAAAGCATCTCAGGAAACTGACAACTTGCTCCAGGTTGGGGACGATAGATTCTAGTGCCAAGACCTTCACTATGCGCAGTCTCAAGGTTAAGCTTGTCGGAATCATTTTCTGAATGACAGACGAACAAACATCTTCAAAATTAGAAATAATGTTAATTTGTAGAAGGAGAGGTAGAAGGCTGCTGTTGTACCTGAACGGGTGTGGATCCAATAACAAGTTCGGAATATTTGTCAGACGAGTAGTCCACCACTGTCAATTTTGGCGTAGAAATGACATTGATTCTTGTTGGACCTTCTTGATCAACTACAAGTAATCTCTCAAGTGCAGGTGTGTCCTCAATGACCATACTGTGGTACACATCTTGTGATGTCTTCCTACCGCACCAGCAACACACATAAATAGTCCAGAGAGTCATGGAGGTGATGTGGAAGGTAGTCAACCCATTGATCGCGTGAAGACGAAGGTCCTCGAGTTTAGTACAGCCACGGAGCAGGCGCTCCATGTCACCGTTTGAGAGGCAGACATCGACGAGCTCGAGGTGCTTCAGTCGTTGTAGAATAAGAGCGGGTGCGTCATTAAGGGGGGTAATGGCAGTTCCTGAACTTGGCGACGCACAACATGGGCACGAGGCAGAGCGCGGATGTTGGCAGCGAGTGCATATGCCCATCATCAAAAGTGAGCTCCTCGACCTGATCTAGGGCGGGGGATCGGAACCAGTCGTCAAGCTTGGCTCGGTCCTTGCCGTTGGAACGAAACTTGCCCATTCTAAGGCCTCTGGTAGGGCCAAGGTGACTATCGAGGATCTTGGAGAATGCATCCAAGATTTTGCGATAGCCATGGCAGAGCTCGGGTGTCGATGAGGTCGAGAGGGCTGGAGTTCCATAGGGGGCGCCACCGCCGGGAAAGGACGGTTGTCCGCGCCCCATATTTGATTGGGAGGAGGGAGATGATGACTGTCAACATATCATCGGGGGGGCTGTTGATGAAGTCTAGGCCTACTGGAGTCGCTTGCGGTTCTAGCTCGCCCCGCCTCCGCTTGTTGGCAGCCCTGTTCTCCACCTCCGGAGTCTCCTTGTCAGTGGCACTCTCTAATAGAAATGGGAGTACAGGGAATATTTATTTAAAACAGGGCAATAGAAAAGTGTATTGGCAACTAGAAGTTATTAGGTAGGAATATAGTAAGAAAAGGTAATAACAATTGGTTGCTGAAATACTACACAATTCATTTGATATTGCTGGGTAAGTCAACATGCAGATACTTGAAAAGAAAACTTACTTCGAACAAAGTCTGGACGGATGATATCGTCGGCAAAGTTAGCATATATCTCATGACCAGACCCTTTTATGTTCAGTGCAATTCTAGTGCCAGCTTTCAGTTCATAAAACTTAGAAATTTCTTTCCAAAAGTCAGTCTCAAAATAGGAGTCAGCACGTTCATCAAGTCTTACAGTAGCAACAATTGTAAATCCATGGTTTGTGTGCAGTATGAGATCCCTGCGGTCTTGATTTATGTAAAGGGAAAGATTGTGCATTACAGATCATTACAAAAAGAGACACATCCGTGACATTTTGAGCCGAACGATTTTTTTTCTGTTATGCTTATGACACTTCTATGACGATAATTGTGACAAAACCCGGTATCATCATATATGTGGTGGGGTCCTACTTCTATGACAAAAAATCATGACCGAAAATGGGCTTTTCGTCCTGGGCGGGCTGGAGATATAGCTGCATGACATTCTTTGGGCCGTCCATGACAGAAAACCCCGTGGTAGAAGCGAGGGCGAGGAAAATATCGGGGGAGTTCTCGGTTACGGTGGGTGGTCGGGGGCCGAGCGATGCATGTTTCTCTCGTACGTACGCGTGTGTGTGCAAGGCATTGGGCTCTAACTGAACCCGAGCAAGGTATTGGGCTCTAACTGAACCCGTGCAATTGCACTGCAGGCTTCGTGTTACTGAACCTGAGCGATCGATCGATCCCTTGCTGCTAACTGAACCCGAGTGATTCCTCCGCTACTGCTTCTAACTGAAGCCGATCGATGCTGCCTCTGGATGAACAGTGAGCGTTGTTGGGTTCTTATGCAAAGGTTGTTTATAGTTACTACGATAGCAAACAAATTGAAGAATCTGTTGCTTTTAAGGGTGCTTATGAAGTTGCTTCCTTGATTGAAAAGTATGATATTACTCTCTACGAATCTGAAAATTTTGACATACTTAAATATTGCTATGAAAACTATGGTCATAATGTTTATGTCAAAGAATTTATTGAAAGAATGACCGTTGCTTGCGAAGAAAATAATGATATACATGAATCTCTAGATAATTATGATCTCGATGATTTGATTGAATTATCCCCTGATGAACACGATGCTTGTTATTCTTGTGGCCATGATGCCAATATTCATGAAGATGAGTTTGCTATAGTTCCTTATGTTAACCATGAGATCGTTGCTATTGCACCCATACTTGATAGTTCCTTCGATGAAAAGCATGATTGCAATGATGTTATTATAAATTCTCATAATGTCAATTGTGTTAATGATATGCAAACCCTTAAGCTTGGGGACGCTAGTTTTGCTATGACTACTATTTGTTGCAATGCTCATGATTGGGGTGATTCTTCTTATGATCTTGAAAATTTATTTAAGCCCCATGATGAATATGAGATTGATAATGATGTTTGCAATAATATTGAAAGTGGGTTTGGAAGAGTGTCAACTTTAGATCCCACATATTTGGAGAATGTTCGATCTTATGAAGTTTTTTATAAAAGTGGGTTTGGAGAGGTCATGACTTTAGTTAATGTTAATCCCACTATTTTGGAAGAGTGTCAACTTTGCATGCATGTGGACCATGTTGAAAATATTTTATGTGATAGCTATTTTGTTGAATTTTCTTATGATATCACATGTAATTATTGTGAGAGAGGAAAATATGATTGTAGAAATTTTCATGTTACTAAATTACCTCTCATTATGTTGAGATTGCTATAGTTTCTTTACGCTTCCTTGCATATGCTAGTTTTTGCTTGCTATGATAATTTGTTTGCCTATAAAATGCATATGAATAGGAAGTATGTTAGACTTAGATCTGTTTATCACATGCTTTATGATGCTCCTTTTGTGCTTCAATTCTTGTTTTCATGTGAGCATCGTTAAAATTATCAATGCCTAGCTAGGGGCGTTAAACGATAGCGATTGTTGGGAGGCAACCCAATTTTATTTTTGTTTCTTGATTTTAGTTCATGTTTAGTAATAAATAATTCATCTAGCCTCGGATTAGATGTGTTTTTTTATCTTTTAATTAGTGTTTGTGTCAAGTAGAACCAATAGGATCTTCTTGGGTGATAGTTGTTTGATCTTGCTGAAAAAGACAGAAACTTTGCGCTCACAAAAATAATTGTTAAAATTCACTAGAACGTGATAAAATACCAATTCTTTTTGCAGTAGATCAATATTCAAATTTTCCAGGTTGTCCTATATTTTCAGGATTTTTGGAGTTACATAAGTATTCGAAACCTACAGATTACTACATATTGTTTTGTTTTTGACAGATTCTGTTTTTCGTGTGTTGTTTGCTTATTTTGATGAATCTATTGCTAGTATCGAGGAGGGGGGTATGAACCATAGAGAAGTTGGAATACAGTAGGTTTAAGACCAATATAAATAAATAATGAGTTCATTACAGTACCTTAAGGTGGTGATTTGTTTTCTTATACTAACGGAGCTTAGAGATTTTTTGTTGAGTTTTGTGTTGTGAAGTTTTCAAGTTTTCGGTAAAGATTTGATGTATTTTGGAATAAGGAGTGGCAAGAGCCTAAGCTTGGGGATGTCCATGGCACCCCAAGGTAAAATTCAAGGACAACCAAAAGCCTAAGCTTGGGGATGCCCTGGAAAGCATCCCCTCTTTCATCTTCGTCCATCGGTAACTTTACTTGAGGCTATATTTTTATTCACCACATGATATGTGTTTTGCTTGGAGCGTCTTGTATGATTTGAGTCTTTACTTATTAATTTACCACAATCATCCTTGCTGTACACACCTTTTGGAGAGACACACATGAATCGGAATTTATTAGAATACTCTATGTGCTTCACTTATATCTTTTGAGCTAGATAATTTTGCTCTAGTGCTTCACCTATATATTTTTTAAGAGCGCGGTGGTGGTTTTATTTTATAGAAATTATTGATCTCTCATGCTTCACTTATATTATTTTGAGAGTCTTATAGAACAGCATGGTAATTTTCTTTGACTATAAAATTAGTCCTAATGTGATCAACATCCAAGTTGGGTATAATAAAAACTATCATATAAAGTGCATCCAATGCTATGAGAAGTTTGATTCTTTATGATTGTTTTGAGATATGAAGATGGTGATATTAGAGTCATGCTAGTTGAGTAGTTGTGAATTTGAGGAATACTTGTTCTAAAGTTTGTGATTCCCGTAGCATGCACGTATGGTGAACCGTTATGTGATGAAGTCGGAGCATGATTTATTTATTGATTGTCTTCCTTATGAGTGGCGGTCGGGGACGAGCGATGGTCTTTTCCTACCAACCTATCCCCCCTAGGAGCATGCGCATAGTACTTTGTTTTGATAACTAATAGATTTTCGCAATAAGTATGTGAGTTCCTTATGACTAATGTTGAGTCCATGGATTATACGCACTCTCACCCTTCCACCATTGCTAGCCTCTCTAATACCGCGCACCTTTCGTCGGTATCATACACCCACCATATACCTTCCTCAAAACAGCCACCATACCTACCTATTATGGCATTTCCATAGCCATTCCGAGATATATTGCCATGCAACTTACCACCGTTTCGTTTGTTATGACACGTTACATCATTGTCATATTGCTTTGCATGATCATGTAGTTGACATCGTATTTGTGGCAAAGCCACCTTTATAATTCTTCCATACCTGTCACTCTCGATTCACATAGTCATATTTTGTTCTAGTATCGAGTTGTAATTTTTGAGTTGTAAGTAAATAAAAGTTTGATGATCATCCTTATTAGAGCATTGTCCCAAGTGAGGAAAGGATGATGGAGACTATGATTCCCCCACAAATCGGGATGAGACTCCGGGCAAAAAGAAAAAAAAAGAAAAAAAGAGGCCATAAAAAAGGGAAAAGGCCCAAATAAAAAAAATAAAAAAAGAGAAATGAGAGAAAAAGAGAGAAGGGGCAATGTTAGTATCCTTTTACCACGCTTGTGCTTCAAAGTAGCACTATGATCTTCATGATCCTATGTTGTCACTTTCATATACTAGTGGGAATTTTACATTATATAACTTGGCTTGTATATTCCAATGATGGGCTTCCTCAAAATGCCCTAGGTCTTCGCGAGCAAGCGAGTTGGATGCACACCCACTTAGTTTCTTTTGTTGAGGTTTCATACACTTATAGCTCTAGTGCATTCGTTGCATGGCAATCCCTACTCACTCACATTGATATCTATTGATGGGCATCTCCATAGTCCGTTGATATGCCTAGTTGATGTGAGACTATCTTCTCCTTTTTTGTCTTCTCCACAACCACCATTCTATTCCACATATAGTGCTATATCCATGGCTCACGCTCATATATTGCGTGAAGATTGGAAAAGTTTGAGAACATCAAAAGTATGAAACAATTGCTTGGCCTGTCATCGGGGTTGTGCATGAGTAAATACTTTGTGGGATGAAGATAGAGCATAGCCAGACTATATGATTCTGTAGGGATAACTTTATTTGGACATGTTAATTTGAGAAGACATGATTGCTTTGTTAGTATGCTTGAAGTATTATTATTTTTATGTCAATATTAAACTTTTGTCTTGAATCTTTCGGATCTGAACATTCATGCCACAATAAAGAAAATTACATTGAGAATTATGCTAGGTAGCATTCCATATCAAAAATTCTGTTTTTATCATTTACCAACTCGAGGACGAGCAGGAATTAAGCTTGGGGATGCTTTATACGTCTCCAACGTATCTATAATTTTTGCTTGTTTCATGCTATTATATTATCTGTTTTGGATGTTTAATGGGCTTTGTTATGCACTTTTATATTATTTTGGGGACTAACCTACTAACCAAAGGCCTAGTGCAAATTGCTGTTTTTTTGCCTATTTCAGTGTTTCGCAGAAAAGGAATACCAAACGGAATGAAACCTTCGGGAGAGTTATTTTCGGAAGAAACACAATCCAGGAGACTTGGAGTGGACGTCAAGGAAGTAACAAGGCAGCCATGAGGTAGGAGGGCGCGCCCCCAACCCTCATGGGCCCCTCATGGCTCCACCGGCCTACTTCTTTCGCCTATATATACTCATATACCACGAAAACATCCGAGAGCACCACGAAACCCTATTTCCATCGCCGCAACCTTCTGTACCCGTGAGATCCCATCTTGGGGCCTTTTCTTGCGCTCCGCCGGAGGGGGAATCGATCACGGAGGGCTTCTACATCAACATCATAGCCTCTTCGATGATGTGTGAGTAGTTTACCACAGACCTTCGGGTCCATAGTTATTAGCTAGATGGCTTCTTCTCTCTCTTTGGATCTCAAGACAAAGTTCTCCTCCATTCTCTTGGAGATCTATTCGATGTAATTCTTTTTGCGGTGTGTTTGTCGAGATCCTATGAATTGTGGGTTTATGATCAAGATTATCTATGAACAATATTTGATTCTTCTCTGAATTCTTTTATGCATGATTTAATATCTTTCCAAGTCTCTTCGAATTATCAGTTTAATTTGGCCTACTAGATTGATCTTTCTTGCAATGGGAGAAGTGCTTAGCTTTGGGTTCAATCTTGCGGTGCCCTTTCCCAGTGACAGTAGGGGCGGCAATGCACGTATTGTATTGTTGTCATCGAGGATAAAAAGATGGGGTTTATATCATATTTCTTGAGTTTATCCCTCTACATCATGTCATCTCGCCTAATGCATTACTCTGTTCTTATGAACTTAATACTCTAGATGCATGCTGGATAGCGGTCGATGTGTGGAGTAATAGTAGTAGATGCAGAATCATTTTGGCCTACTTGTCGCAAACGTGATGCCTATATACATGATCATGCTTAGATATTCTCATAACTATGCGCTTTTTTCTATCAATTGCTCGACACTAATTTGTTCACCCACCATAGAATTTGCTATCTTGAGAGAAGCCACTAGTGAAACCTATGGCCCCTGGTCTATCTTCCATCATATTATTTTCCTATCTACTTGCTATTTCGGCCGCCTTTTATTTTGCAATCTTTATTTTCCAATATATACCACAAAAATATCGAAAATATGTATCTTATTATCTTTATCAGATCTCACTTTTGCAAGTGGTCATGAAGGGATTGACAACCCCTTTATCGCGTTGGTTGTAAGGTTCTTATTTGCTTGTGCAGGTACGAGGGACTTGCGTGTAGTCTCCTACTGGATTGATACCTTGGTTCTCAAAAACTCAGGGAAATACTTACGCTACTCTTCTGCATCACCCTTTCCTCTTCAAGGGAAAACCAACGCATGCTCAAGAGGTAGCAAGAAGGATTTTTGGCGCCATTGCCGGGGAGATCTACGCCAAGTCAAGACATACCAAGTACCCATCACAAACCCTTATCCCTCGCATTACATTATTTGCCATTTCCCTCTCTTTTTCCTCTTCCCCACTTCACTTTTGCCTTTTCTTTGCCTTCTTCCCGTATGTAGCTTTGTTTGTGTTTCCATGTGCCTTCTATTTGCTTGTATCTTTTCTTGCTAAAAATCTATTGATATGGATCCACTTAAAGTGTTCTACTTGGATCATCTTCGATCCTTATGCGCAGGTGCTGAAAACCCAACTAGCCTAATTGATGGGAAATATTTAGATGAGCATGCTCATTTTGTGCATCACCGTTTGTCTGAAAAAGGGAGACTCTTATGGGATCAAATAAACAGATTGCTGTGTTATGCTTGAAATCTTTGTGAAATTTATGATTTTACTTGTTGCTCTAAGAAGCCTAAAAAACACCTCCCCTACCTATGTGAGTTTAATGATAATGAAATCTTATCTTCTTATGCAAAGGCTGTTTATAGTTACTACGATAGCGAACAAATTAAAGAATTTGTTGCTTTTAAGCGTGCTTATGAAGTTGCTTCCTTGATTGAAAAGTATGATATTACTCTCTACGAATCTGAAAATTTTGACATACTTAAATATTGCTATGAAAACTATGCTCATAATGTCTATGTCAAAGAATTTATTGAAAGAATGACCGTTGCTTGTGAAGAAAATAATGATATACATGAATCTATAGATAAATATGATCTCGATGATTTGATTGAAATATCCTTTGATGAACATGATGCTTGCTATTCTTGTGGCCATGATGCCAATATTCAAGAAGATGAGTTTGCTATAGTTCCTTATGTTAACCATGAGATCGTTGCTATTGCACCCACACTTGATAGTTCCTTCGATGAAAAGCATAATTGCAATGATGTTATTATAAATTCTCTTAACGTCAATTGTGTTAATGATATGCAAAACCTCAAGCTTGGGGATGCTAGTTTTGCTATGACTACTATTTGTTGCAATGATCATGATTGGGGTGATTCTTCTTATGATCTTGAAAATTTATTTAAGCTCCATGATGAATATGAGATTGATAATAATGTTTGCAATAATACTGAAAGTGGGTTTGGAAGAGTGTCAACTTTAGATCCCACATATTTGGATAATGTTCGATCTTATGAAGTTCTTGATAAAAGTGGGTTTGGAGAGGTCATGACTTTAGTTAATGTTAATCCCACTATTTTGGAAGAGTGTCAACTTTGCATGCATGTGGATCGTGTTGAAAATATTTTATGTGTTAGCTATTTTGTTGAATTTGCTTATGATACCACATGTAATTATTATGAGAGAGGAAAATATGATTGTAGAAATTTTCATGTTACTAAATTACCTCTCGTTATGTTGAGATTGCTATTGTTTCTTTCCGCTTCCTTGCACATGCTAGTTTTTGCTTGCTATGATAATTTGTTTGCCTATAAAATGCCTATGCATAGGAATTATGTTAGACTTAGATCTGTTTGTCACATGATTTATGATGCTCCTTTTGTGCTTCAATTCTTGTTTTCATGTGAGCATCGTTAAAATTATCAATGCCTAGCTATGGGCGTTAATCGATAGCGCTTGTTGGGAGGCAACCCAATTTTATTTTTGTTTCTAGCTTTTAGTTCCTATTTAGTAATAAATAATCCATCTAGCCTCTGATTAGATGTGTTTTTATCTTTTAATTAGTGTTTGTGCCAAGTAGAACCAATAGGATCTTCTTGGGTGATAGTTGTTTCATCTTGCTGAAAAAGACAGAAACTTTGCGCTAACGAAAATAATCGTTAAAATTCACCAGAACATGATAAAATACCAATTATTTTTGCAGTTGATCAATATACAAATTATCCAGGTTTTCCTAGTTTTTCAGGATTTTTGGAGTTACAGAAGTATTCGAAACCTACAGATTACTACATACTGTTCTGTTTTTGACAGATTCTGTTTTTCATGTGTTGTTTGCTTATTTTGATGAATCTATTGCTAGTATCGGGGGGTATGAACCATAGAGAAGTTGGAATACAGTTGGTTTAACACCAATATAAATAAAGAGTGAGTTCATTACAGTACCTTAAGGTGGTGATTTGTTTTCTTATACTAACGGAGCTCATGAGATTTTTTGTTGAGTTTTGTGTTGTTAAGTTTTCAAGTTTTGGGTAAAGATTTGATGGATTTTGGAAGAAGGAGTCACAAGAGCCTAAGCTTGGGGATGACCATGGCACCCCATGGTAAAATTCAAGGACAACCAAAAGCCTAAGCTTGGGGATGCCCCGGAAGGCATCCCCTCTTTCGTCTTCGTCCATCGGTAACTTTACTTGAGGCTATATTTTTATTCACCACATGATATGTGTTTTGCTTGGAGCGTCTTGTATGATTTGAGTCTTTGCTTATTAGTTTACCACAATCATCCTTTCTGTACATACCTTTTGGAGAGACACACATGAATCGGAATTTATTATGCTTCACTTATATTATTTTGAGAGTCTTATAGAATAGCATGGTAATTTTCTTTGACTATAAAATTAGTCCTAATGTGATCAACATCCAAGTTGGGTATAATAAAAAACTATCATATAAAGTGCATCCAATGCTATGAGAAGTTTGATTCTTTATGATTGTTTTGAGATATGAAGATGGTGATATTAGAGTCATGCTAGTTGAGTAGTTGTGAATTTGAGGAATACTTGTTCTAAATTTGGGATTCCCGTAGCATGCGCGTATGGTGAACCTTTATGTGATGAAGTCGGAGCATGATTTATTTATTGATTGTCTTCCTTATGAGTGGCGGTCGGGGACGAGCGATGGTCTTTTCCTACCAATATATCCCCCTAGGAGCATCCGGGTAGTACTTGTTTTGATAACTAATAGGTTTTTGCAATAAGTATGTGAGTTCCTTATGACTAATGTTGAGTCCATGGATTATACGCACTCTCACCCTTCCACCATTCCTAGCCTCATACACCCACCATATACCTTCCTCAAAATAGCCACCATACCTACCTATTATGGCATTTCCATAGCCATTCCGAGATATATTGCCATGCAACTTACCATCGTTTCATTTGTTATGACTGAAAGTGCTAGTGATCAACTAGAGGGGGGTGAATAGGCGATTTTTATGAAAATCTTCAAAACATGGAGGTTTCGAAGACAAACGATAGAAACTAACCTATTACCATGCAGCGGAAGGTAGACTACACTAATCAAGCCATAGTCAAGTATTCAATGAAATGAAAGCACAAAGACCAATAGCAGCTAGGCAGTATAGATCAGGATGGAAGATAGTATGAAGCCAATCAGAACAAGCAGTCACACAGTGAAGACAAATAAATATTGCAAACAGGCAATGACTTCACAATGGACCAATCGGCAAGTAAAGAGATGGGAAGGATAGAACCAGTGGCTCATTGAAGACAATGATTTGTTGGACCAGTTCCAGTTGCTGTGACAACTGTACGTCTGGTTAGGGAGGCTGAGATTCAACTCAGAAGACCGCGTCTTCACCTTATTCCCCTTGAGCTAAGGACACCCAGTCCTCGCTCAATCACTCTGGTAAGTCTTCAAGGTAGACTTCCAAACCTTCACAGACTTCGTTCACCGGCGATCCACAATGACTCTTGGATGCTCAGAACGCGACGCCTAACCGGCTGGAGGATTCACAGTCCTCAAGTATAATAAGTCTTTAGATCACACAGACAAGAAGACTTCAGTGATGCCTAACACTCTTTGGCTCTGGGTGTTTAGGGCTTTTTCCTCGCAAGGATTTCTCTCTCTCAAAGGCTTCGAGGTGGGTTGCTCTCAAACGACAAAAGCCGTACACTAACTCTGAGCAGCCAACCATTTATGGTTCTAGGGGGTGGGCTATTTATAGCCACTAGGAAACCCGACCTGATTTGTCTGAAATGACCCTGGGTCACTAAGGAACTGACACGTGTTCCAACGGTCAGATTTCAAACACACATGGCAACTTTACTTGGGCTATAAGCAAAGCTGACATTTCCAGCTCTGGATAAGATTTGCTCTCATTGTCTTCGCTTGAAGACTTAGGATTTTGGTTAAGCATCACTTCAGTCATTCTGACTGGTTCACTTGGACCCCACTTAATAGTACGGTGGTTCCTATGACTCAACAAAGAAGAAAAAGAACGACGAAACAACTAAGTCTTCGTGCTCCATAGTCTTCACGCGATGTCTTCTCTTGTCATAGTCTTCCATGTGAATGTCTTCACATACCACCTTTGACTTCAGTGTCTTAATACATTTTTAGGGGTCATCTCTGGTAGGAAAACTGAATCAATGAGGGACTTCTACCTGTGTTATCCTGCAATTCTCACAAACACATTAGTCCCTCAACCAGGTTTGTCGTCAATACTCAAAACACAACTAGGGGTGGCACTAGATGCACTTACAATCTCCCCCTTTTTGGTGATTGATGACAAACTGGTTGAAGTTTTCAACAGGGAATAAAATATGTGAAATTGTAACATATAGTGTGTTGTCTTCATAAGTGGCAAAGGCTCCCCCTAAAGATGTGCATATAAGTAATTTGCTTTTGGAATGCAAATGCACATGACAGGTTGTACTTGTGGAGATCATCTTCAACTTATGATGACAATTCATCATGCTTGATTTGATATAACAAGATAATGACAAGCATAATGAAAAATGGACGTCTGCAAAATGACCTAAGTGCGGAAGTTATCATCGCACATGCGGAATTTATCATCGCATCACAGAATAGCAAATAAGTAGCAGACGACCATCGAGTTTAAGTGTTACAACTCAAAGAACCAAATGTATCGAAAAGCGAGAGTTGTAAGCACTTGGCAAAACTAGCAAAAAAGTAAAACAACCACCCATATGGACCCGCTTGAAGACTATCAACTCATATGCTTCTCCCCCTTTTGTTAGTAATGGCCAAAAAGATTTGAAGACATAGAGCTCCTACTCGTTCCCATGAGGAGTAGGCGAAGCAGTAGGGTCGTCGTTGAGGTTCGGTGGTGCAGAAGAACTTGGTGCAGTGTCGACACACGCTGAAGTTGGAGGAGGTGAAGTTGCATCATCTTGGTCATCGATGACTCTGGCATTCACTGTCGCAGCTGAGGACGAATAGTAAGAGTCTTCAAGTGAGGGAGTCCGATGCAAGTGATTATTCCTTGGAGGAGTTGAGTCAAACTTGAATCTTTCGGTGAAGCCATCGTCCTGCAGATCAGCTTCAGCACTAAGCAATGTCAAACTCTTCCAAGACCTCCGACAGGTTTCATGAGTAACAAAGGCATTCTTGGTGGCAAGATAGCGAATGCGATTGACATCCACCAAGAGGCTTTGCATCTAACGCTTAAGCCAGTTGTGATGCTTGTCATGTTTCTGGTGTAGCGGGACGAGAAGCTCTCGGTCATTGAGAACACGAGATCGCCTCCGAGGCCTTTGGGCAATGGTGCTTCCAGTGGCGTCAGTTTGAGCGCGAGGGGCTCGTGTGTTGCTAGCCAAGGGATAAACACGAGAGACTGCCTGGACTCCTTCAATGGGCCGTGTAAAGCTTTAACGATCAGCATTGTGAAGATAAATGGAATCCTTAGCAGGCTCTGGGTAAATAGCTTCAACAGACAGATCAACCTCTGGCAAGAATACAAGATGATTGCGCGCAGATGGCTGATAGTTGAAGGCAGAGTGCAACTTGATAAGACGCATTACCCATGGAGCATAGAACTTCAGACCAAAAATGTCAGAGCCAGATGCAGCTAACTGTCTGATGAAGAAGTCTTGAGCATTGAAGCTGATGCCATTGAAGATATAGAAAACCAAAGTCTTCATTGCTCCTTCAAGCTTCGCTGTAGATGAATGTCCTTTGACAGGCCATAGAGTCTTTTTGATGATATGGTAAATGGTGCGAGGTAGATACTCTAGGTCTTCAACAAAGAATTTAGACGGGTATTCAGCGTCGTGAGGCAAAGGCTTCATCATGCTTAGCATTTGGCTCATGTTGGGTTCTGGCTTCTGGAAAATGCTCTCCAATGCATTCTGGTATTGTTGACAACCTGGTTCATAGTATTCACCAGGAGTGGGCAGGCCTGTGAGCTCAATGATATCAAGAGCTTTGGCTTCATGATGGACATTGCATGCCATCCACTCAAGGACCCAAGTCTTCGGATCCCTGTTGTAGCCTCGAATGTGAAGAGTTGCATAAAATTGTAACAGAAGCTCCTCATTCAGGTGTTCCTTTTGTGTGACAAATTGCAGGAGTCCAGCGTCTCTGAAGCAATCCAACACTTCTTCAAGACAGGGCAGGCCAGCTATAGCTTCAGAGTCGAGACGCATATGTGGAAATATGCTCCCTTGATTGTATAGGATGCATGAATAGTAGCTGCGCTGCTGATAGCTCCAGAACCGATCCGATGAAATGCGAGGTTTGGTGTAAGGGTTCTTGGCGCTGTTGAAGAAGGTGTTATGTGCCACAAAGCCATTCACATTGAAGACCCCAGGGGAAGTTGCAGTGCCTGGGAATCTTGGAAGTCTTGGCTTGGGCTTCTGGACTTGAGGTCTGTGCTCGACATGATAGTCAAATTGTGGGCCCGCAGCAGGTGGAGGAACCAGAATGGGCCATTGGACCATAACGGGTTGACCACGATGAAATGCCAGCTCAATTGTATGAGGTCTTGGAGGGGGTACAGGAGCATTGGCATTGTCGTTGACATGGGCTTCAGGGGTCACATTGGCTTCAGGTGCTTCAGTATTGGCTTCGGGCACTGTAGTGGCTTCAGGTGCATGCACTTCTGGCACTGCATGAGCTTCAGGCGCCACATTAGCTTCAGGTGCCATATTAGTTCCAGGCGCCATATTAGCTTTAGCCATGACAACGTCATTGGCTTCGGTGTTGATGTTGGTGGCCACCTCAGGATTGTTAACCTCCACTTCAGGAGCTGGAGGGTCGGACACGTTCTCCTCAAGAACAACATCTTGGTGGGACGGGGGTGTAGCAACTCTTTCTACTTCAACTCTTGGTTCTTCTTCTTCATCGGCTGATGCAGCCGGAATATCTTCAGCCGTTTTGGCTTCAGACTCAGAAACGTGCACAGTGGAAGTGACTTGGGGCCTTGGTCCTTTGCGAAGCCTGCGTAATGCTGGCGACGCTTGTGGAGATGGAGTTGGCACGGGTGAGGTGACTTGTGGTTGGGGAGAACTTGGGGTGTCTTGTTGTTGTGGGTGATCAGGCCACGATGCATCCTGAGCAGTTGGCGTCAGAGGACGACCAATGCTGATGAGTTCGCTGTGCGTGAGCACAGGCGATGATACAGATGATACCAATCTGTGGGAGCAGCCCGGTCTCTCTTCTTGGTTTTCCGTTTCTTGGTTGGGGGAGCATCATCAGTGGTGGCCTTGGTTTTGCGCTTTCTGGCTTCGGCTTCAGCTGCTCTTGTTTTCTTCAGTTCGGAAGCCACTGTGGGGACCTTAGGCTTTGAGCCTGTCATGCTGGCTAGGAAGACGATGTGATGTACTTCCTGCCTTGGTGCTTTGGGTTCTGCCATGATGACCCACAAGTATAGGGGATCTATCGTAGTCTTTTCGATAAGTAAGAGTGTCGAACCCAACGAGGAGCAGAAGGAAATGATAAGCGGTTTTCAGCAAGGTATTCTCTGCAAGTACTGAAATAAGTGGTAACAGATAGTTTTGTGATAAGATAAATTGTAACGAGCAACAAGTAACAAAAGTAAATAAAGTACAGCAAGGTGGCCCAATCCTTTTTGTAGCAAAGGACATGCCGGAACAAACTCTTATGATAGGAAAAGTGCTCCCGAGGACACATGGGAATATCGTCAAGCTAGTTTTCATCATGTTCATATGATTCCTGTTCGATACTTTGATAATCTGATATGTGGGTGGACCGGTGCTTGGGTGCTGTCCTTACGAGAACAAGCATCCCACTTATTATTAACCTCTATTGCAAGCGTCCGCAACTACAATAAAAGTATTAAGGTAAACCTAACCATAGCATGAAACATGTGGATCCAAATCCGCCCCTTACGAAGCAACGCATAAACTAGGGTTTAAGCTTCTGTCGCTCTAGCAACCCATCATCTACTTATTATGTAACACCCCGGATGTAACTTTCCCAATTTGTACTCCAACTCTTGCCATTTCCGGCGTTAAGTTATTTTATTTTCTCGGGTTCGGGTTTTTGTCACCGTGTGTTGTTGTCGCTGTCATGCATCTCATATCATGTCATCATGTGCATTGCATTTGCGTACGTGTTTCATCTCATGCATTCGAGCATTTTCCCCGTTGTCCGTTTTGCATTCCGGCGCTTCGTTCTCCTCCGGTGGCCATTTCTACCTTTCTTTCATGTGTGGGGATTAAACATTTCCGGATTGGACCGAGACTTGCCAAGCGGCCTTGGTTTACTACCGGTAGACCGCCTCTCAAGTTTCGTACCATTTGGACTTCGTTTGATACTCCAACGGTTAACCGAGGGACCGAAAAGGCCTCGTGTGTGTTGCAGCCCAACACCCCTCCAATTTGGCCCAAAACCCACCTAAGCCTTCTCCATCATCTAGAGCGTTCGATCACGATCGCGTGGCCGAAAACCGCACCTCATTTGGACTCTCCTAGCTCCCTCTATGCCTATTTAAAGAACCACTTCGAATCCGGATCTTCCTCTCCCCCGAAACCCTAATTTTTTCCTTCCGCGCCGCCGGACACGTCCGGGCGACGCCGGACAAATCCCGCCGCCGCTCCCAGCCTCTCCCGTCGCGCCACTTGTCCCTGTACCGCCGCCCGCCGCCGCGCGGCCCGGGAAGCCCGGAGCCGGCCCCCGCGGCCCATCTCCCCCGCGCCGCCGCCCAAAGCCGCCTGCCTCCTCGCCACGTTCGCCGGCCCCGCCGCCTCCGCCGCGAGCCGTCGCCACCGTGCGCCCCACCTCGCCTCGTCGCCGGCCGCCGCGGCTCCGCCGCCCCTCGGCCTCGCCTCCTCTCCGCCGCCCCGGCCTCTTCCTCCCCTCGGCCGCCTCTTCCTCCCGCTCCGGCCGCCGCCCCGGCCAACGACTCCGGCGAGGGATCCGGTCGACCTCGGATTGCGTGCCAACGAAACCCTAGATCTGGTGGTTCTTTTTTTCTTTCTAAGTCCTCGAAATTCCAGATCCATGTGCTCATGTTCATAGCCTCTTAACTTTGCATCCGTAGCTCTGATTTGGGCATATAGCATATCAAAATGTTCATCCCAGAGAGTACATCATTTCATTACATTGCATCATTTTCATTTGAGTTCATCTTGACGCCCGAAATTCTGTTAGAAGAGGGCTACTTGAGATAATTGTCAGATCTGCTACTCCATTTAGCTTTTTGTCATTTTTGCCATGATTAATGTGTGCATGATATGCCCATGAGTTCTACATATGTCTTGTTAAGGGTTTTGTCATCTTTCCAGAGGTACAACCCATGTATTTTTGTGACGTGTGTGGTGACTAGCACGAGCTTGCAAAGTGGTGCACTTGTTAATTCTGATTTCAGGGACTTGGCAATTCCACTAAGTCCTTGAGCTGTTTATCTCATATGGCCATACGTTCATGTTGTTTCCTAGTGATCCGTGCCTCTTTTGATAATGATCAGTAAGGATGTTTTGTTAATCTTGTAGTGCTCTATCCATCCTTGTCTTTTTTTGCAATTATGGAGCACCCTAGCTTGAGTCAATCGAGCTCTACTTTTGCTACTTTGTGAATCTGGGCAGATTGTCAACTTGTTTGCAATTTTGCCGATAATGTTGTAGTTGATCCGTGCTTGCTATGCTATTGTTCTTGCCATGTCTAGCTTGCATTTTGTGTGTTATTGATGGGTGTATGCTTAGCTTATCATGACTTGCTCCGTATTGAGTGCATCGAGCTCGTAAACATGCCTACTTGATATCTGTTTTCAGCATGCTCCAGTTTTCACTAAGTCTGAGAACTGATTATGTTTTTGCATGTTCACATGCTTGCAATTGTATTTTCTGATCCCTTTTGGCTCAAGGTCACTAAGGGACTTTTGTTAAGCTCTTTGAGTAGCTCCATGCCATGCTTTACTTTTCCATGTTCAGGTCCTGTAGCATGTAGTTTTGATGCTCCGAAGTGTGCTACCTGATCTGAAATTCCAGACAAGTGTTGATTTCACTAAGTCTGAAATCTGTTTGCCATATGCGTTTTTGCCATGCTTGTTTGAACCTGTTAATGGATGAATTGGCCGTAGCTCAGTGCTAGACTTTTGTTAGGCATCATGAATGCATCCCTGCCATGTATTTTGTTGTCATGTTTGGGTGCTGTAGCATGTTCATTTCGTTGCATTTAGATGGCTACTTGCTGTAAATCGCAGACCGGTGTCATATTTGAATCGCTTGCCATTTCCAAACCGTAACTCCGATTCCGTCGTTCTTTATATCGTTTTCAAGCGATTTCATCTCATTTTTCCAGTGGCACACTTGGATTTCTAAGTTGGGCCAGGTTCTTGCATTTCCTGTCACATCTTGCATATGCATCCCGCATCGCATCCCGCATAGCATATCATCTTTGCATCATGTTGTTTGAGTTGCACGTGGTTGATTTGTGTCCTTGTTGCTTGTTTGTCTTGTTTGGGTACAGCCGGGAGACGAGTTCTCTAACGAGGAGCCCGTTGAGTTTGCTTTCGAGGATCCAGTCAACTCTGACAATTGTGCAGGTAAGATGATCATACCCTCGAAATCACTACTATCTTTGTTATGCTAGATTGCTCGCTCTTTTGCTATGCCAATGCTACAATGCCCACCACTTGCTTTCAAGCCTCCCAAATTGCCATGTCAAACCTCTCACCCACCATGTCCTAGCAAACCGTTGATTGGCTATGTTACCGCTTTGCTCAGCCCCTCTTATAGCGTTGCTAGTTGCAGGTGAAGATTGGAGGCCGTTCCTTGTTGGAACATTTATTTACTTGTTGGGATATCATTATATTATCTTGTTATCTTAATGCATCTATATACTTGGTAAAGTGTGGAAGGCTCGGCCTCTCGCCTAGTGTTTTGTTCCACTCTTGCCGCCCTAGTTTCCGTCATATCGGTGTTATGTTCCCAGATTTTGCGTTCCTTACGCGGTTGGGTTATAATGGGAACCCCTTGATAGTTCGCCTTGATTAAAGCTTTTCCAGCAATGCCCAACCTTGGTTTTACCATTTTCCACCTAGCCTGTTTTCCCCTTGGGTTTCCGGAGCCCGAGGGTCATCTTATTTTAAACCCCCCAGGCCAGTGCTCCTCTGAGTGTTGGTCCACCTGTCAGCTGCCGGTGGCCACCAGGGGCAACTCTGGGCTGGCCTACCCGTACCTAAGACAATCTGAGTGTGCCCTGAGAACAAGATATGTGCAGCTCCTATCGGGATTTGTTGGCACATTCGGGCGGTGTTGCTGGTCTTGTTTTAACCTGTCGAAGTGTCTTGAAGAACCGAGATACCGAGTCTGATCGGAACGTCTTGGGAGGAGGTCTATTCCTATGTTGACCGTGAGAGCTTGCCATGGGCTAAGTTGGGACTCCCCTGCACGGTTTTGAACTTTCGAAAGCCGTTCCCGCAGTTATGGGCAGATGGGAATTTGTTAATGTCCGGTTGTAGATAACTTGAACCTTAACTTAATTAAAATGAATCAACTGAGTGTGTTACCGTGATGGCCTATTCTCGGCGGAGTCCGGGAAGTGGACACGGTGTTTGAGTAATGTTTGTGCAGGTTGTCCTCTAGTTTCTCGCTCGCGCTTTGCCTCCTCTTCTCGCTCTCTTTTGCGAATAAGTTAGCCACCATATTTGCTAGTCGCTTGCTGCAGCTCCACATATATTTGTACCTTGCCTTACCTATAAGCTTAAATAGTCTTGATCGTGAGGGTGCGAGATTGCTGAGTCCCTGTGGCTCACAGATTACTATTACACCAGATGCAGGGCCCGATGATTCCTCTCCAGGAGACGCGTTTGAGCTCAAGTGGGAGTTCGATGAAGACTCTCAATGTTACTATGTTTCCTTTCCTGATGATCAGTAGTGGTGCCAAGTTGGGGTTGATCGGGACCGTGTCGCATGTTGGGTTATCTTTTATTTTGGCGCCGTAGTCGGGCCATGAGTGTTTGGATGATGTAATGTTATTTAAGTACTTGATTGACGTGGCAAGTGTAAGCCAACTATGTTATCTCCCCTTTTATTATCTATATTACATGGGATGTTGTGAAGATTGCCTAACTTGCGACATATGCCTTCAATGCGATTATGCCTCTAAGTCGTGCCTCGACACGTGGGAGATATAGTCGCATCGAGGGTGTTACAAGTTGGTATCAGAGCCTTCCCCGACCTTAGGAACCCCATTGCTTGATCGTTTTTAGCGGCCGAGTTGTGTCTAGAAAAATGTTTTGGAGTCATTTAGGAATTATATATCGGAGAGTTTAGGAATTATTTTTTACTTCCCAGTCTCCTCATCGCTCTGGTAAGGCATCCTGACGTAGAGTTTTGACTCTTCTCTTCTCAAATTTCACTAAAAAAAATTTGGGATCACGCGGGTATCTTGGAATCGTTCCGATGGTTTTATGATGAGAACATTGTCTTGGTGCCTCCTGTGAGGGGTTTTGTGGAAGTGTCCCAGGGAGTTGAGCTCTGAGGTGTTGTCGTCATAATTTTATCGTTGCAGTTCTAGATTACCTGAGTTTAGTATGCTGACATCAAAAATCTCTTTTATTCAGTTCATTGGTGAGATAACCTCGACGCCACCCAGTACTGGGGCAGGAGTTCGGGAGTATCGCCATAACTTGTATAACAGATGCTTTTCGAAGGTTGAGGTAGACGGTTTCCAATGTTTTTCTCGGTTATGTGTTGAAGGATGGATACAGCTGGATGTAGGATTTGCTAGTTTGGGTGAGATATTATGCTTCCCCTGTATCCCAACACCTGATTGCATAACCGGAAAGGTTCGGGAGTTTCATAGGTGGGAATTCTAGTAGCTCTAGTTCTTCTTCCACGGATATTGGTTTGAGATTGGGATTTCTTACCGATTATTTGGTCTTGATCCGTACCTTGTTGATTTATTTCTCTACCTTAATTCTACGTGGCTTCTCAATTTATGGATATGTGACCATTTCAAGAGGAATGCATTCGTTCACTTTGTTCGGATGTGCAGACTATATGTTGCAATTTTCATTTCGTTGGATTCAGCTTCAATATTTTTCTATCAATGTGCTAATGGATGTCAACCTCTTCAGGATGGCTCCTCCAACGCGCGCGACTCCGAATCCTAATCCGCCACCACCTCCACCTCCTACGGAGGCATGGCAAGCTGTGATGGCCGCAACCAATGCAAAGACATAGTTGATCATGCAAATTCTCCAAGAGCGCAATCAAGGCAACCAAGGGAACCAAAGAAACAATCAGAATCACGTTGCTACACTCAACCAGTTCCTTGCTAATGGGCCAAAGACTTTCAGCAATTGTGTTGAGGCAACCGATGCTGACGATTGGCTTGTGGATCTGTGCAAGCATTTCAAGTGCAGTAACGTCAGGCCTGAGGACTTTGTCAAGTTCGCTTCCTTCCAACTCAAAGATCAAGCTGCAGAATGGTTCCAGTAGTACAAGGACTCCAGAGGTGGACGTGTTATCACTTGGGATGAATTCCGTCAAGATTTCCGAGCTCATCATATTCCCCAGAGCGTGGTTGAAAGCAAGCGTGAAGAATTCTACAACCTGAAGCAAGGCTCTTTGTTTGTCTATGACTACAACAAGTTGTTCCAGAAACTCGCCCGCTTTGCTAAGCAGGACATGCCTGATGAGAAGAGCATGATATACCAGTTCAGGGGTGGTCTCAGAGAAGAAATTCAGCTAGCTCTTGTTCTCTTTGAGCCCTTGAGATACGATGAGTTCTACAACATGGCACTGAAGCAAGAGGCTGCTCAGTTGAGGTGTGATGCTTCCAAGAAGCGATTCAGAGATGTTACTCCTTCTTCCTCTATTCAAGTGGCCAAGCAGCAGAAGTATTGGCTTCCTCCTCCTCCGTTCCATCAGCCGTATCAGCAAAAGAGCAAAGGTGGCAGTGGTTCTTCCCACCCACCCAACCCTGACTTTCAGAACAAGACTTCGTCTCAAGCTCCAAGATCGAGTGCTCCGTATCACCGTCCCCTTTCAGAGGTCACGTGCAACAAGTGCCAATAGAAGGGTCACTATGCCAACAAGTGTTTCAACCAGAGGCGTCTTCCTCCTCCTCCTGCTGTCAGATCGGCAAGTACAGCTGTGGTCAAGCGTAACCCCAAGCACGCCAAGGTCAACTTGATGAATGCAGCTCAGGCAGAGGATTCATCAGATGTCATCATGGGTAACCTTCCAGTTAACGATATTCCTGCAAATGTTCTTTTTGACACGGGTGCATCGCTTTGTTTCATCTCGAGACCGTTTTCATCTAAGCATGGTTTGGCTTTGCAAATTTTTCCTAGTCCATTAGCAGTTGTCTCTCCCAGTAGGCGCATGCATGCTAACTCCATTGCTCCGGATGTTACTATCACTTTGGGAGACTACAAGTTTCTATCTTCTCTGGTGGTTCTTGGTGACTCGGATATTGATCTTATGCTCGGAATGGATTGGCTTTCTAAGTACAAGGCTCAGCTTGATTGTGCAGCCAGGCAGATTCAATTGACTCATTCGTCTGAGGATGTAATTGTCTTTGCCGCTCGTGATGATAATATCCGTCTATTTTCTCTCAATGAGAAGGGTGAATTGGATGCCATCTCGCAAATTCCAGTCGTTTGCGAATATAAAGACGTCTTTCCAGAAGAGCTTCCAGGAATGCCTCCGCACCGGCCAGTTGAATTTGTCATTGATCTTGAGCCCGACACGGAACCCGTGTGCAAACGTCCTTACAAGCTCGGACCTGAAGAGTTGAAGGAGCTGAAGAAGCAACTCGATATTCAAGAGAAAATGGGTCTCATTCGGCCTAGTTCTTCTCCGTGGGGCTGTGGTGTTCTTTTTGTGAAGAAGAAGGATGGAACAGACCGGCTTTGTGTTGATTACCGTCCATTGAACAAGAAGACCATCAAGAACAAATACCCACTTCCTAACATCAATGAGCTGTTCGAACAACTCAATGGTGCCCAAGTATTCTCCAAGCTTGATCTCCGTATGGGTTATCATCAGATTCGAATCCGTGAGCAAGGTATTCCCAAGACGGTTTTTAGGACAAGCTTTGGTTCATATGAATACACTGTCATGTCTTTTGGCCTCGTCAATGCTCCTCCGACGTTCTTTCATATGGTGAACTTCATCTTCAACGCCTACACCAATGACTTCGTTTTGGTCTATCTCGACGACATTCTGGTTTTCTCCAAGAACAAGGAAGATCATGCCAAGCACTTGCGTTTGGTACTCGATAAGCTCAGGGAACATCAGTTCTACGCCAAGTTCTCCAAGTGTGAATTTTGGCTCGATGAGGTTCTTTATCTTGGTCATATCATCTCTGCCAAGGTCATTGCCGTGAATCCTGAGAAGGTGTCTGCAATTGTGAATTGGGAACCTCCTCAGAACGTGAAGCAACTCCGTAGCTTCCTCGGTCTCGCAAGCTACTATCGAAGATTCGTTGAAAACTTTTCTAAGATCGCGAAGCCTCTCTCTAATCTCCTCCAGAAGCACGTCAAGTACGTTTGGTCTCCGGAGTGTGACATTGCTTTCAACACTTTGAAAGAGAAATTGATCACTGCTCCAGTTCTCACTCCGCCTGATGAATCCAAGCCATACGAGGTCTTTTGTGATGCCTCTCTCCAAGGTCTTGGCGCAGTATTGATGCAAGAGAAGAAAGTTGTTGCTTATACCTCTCGCCAGTTGAAGCCCAATGAGAAGAACTACCCCACTCATGATCTCGAGTTGGCGGCAGTTATGCATGCTCTTTTGACTTGGAGACATCTCTTATTGGGAAGAAAAGTGGACATTTTCACTGATCACAAGAGTCTCAAGTACATCTTCACTCAGCCTAATCTCAACATCAGGCAGACTCGATGGGTCGAAATGATTCAAGAGTATAATCCGAGTATCGAGTATACTCCAGGCAAGGCCAATGTGATTGCTGACGCATTGAGCAGGAAAGCTTATTGCAACAGTCTGATTCTTAAGCCTTATCAACCCGAGCTTTGTGAAGCTTTCCGCAAACTTAATCTGCAAGTTGTTCCTCAAGGTTTCCTCGCCAACCTTCAAGTCTCTCCTACCTTGGCAGACCAGATTCGCCAAGCCCAGCTTCTTGATGCTATGGTGAAAAAGGTGAAGATTGGGATTGCCAAGAGTCAACCCAAGTACAAGTGCTATCACCTTGATGACAAGGACACTCTCTTCTTCGAGGATCGTATTGTGGTACCCAAAGGTGACCTTCATAAAGTGATCTTGAACGAGGCTCACAATTCTCTCCTCTCCATCCACCCTGGGAGCACGAAGATGTATCAGGACCTTAAGCAGGCTTATTGGTGGACTCGAATGAAGCGCGAGATTGCTCAATTCGTGAACGAATGTGATGTCTGCAGAAGAGTGAAGGCAGAACACCAAAGGCCAGCTGGTCTCCTCCAACCTCTTGCCATTCCAGAATGGAAGTTTGACCACATTGAAATGGACTTCGTGACTGGGTTTCCAAAGTCCAAGCGTGGCAATGACGCTATATTCGTTGTCATCGACAAACTCACCAAAGTGGCTCACTTTCTGCCTATCAAAGAGTCGATCACTGCAGCTCAATTGGGGGAACTCTATACCTCTCGTATTGTCTCTCTGCACGGTATTCCACAAGTGATCTCTTCAGACCATGGCAGCATCTTTACCTCGAAGTTTTGGGATTTTTTCCAGAAGGCCATGGGCACCAACATCCGCTTCAGCACAGCATTCCATCCTCAAACTAGCGGTCAAGTCGAGCGTGTCAACCAGATTCTTGAATATATACTCAGGGCTTGTGTGATCTCCTTCGGCATGAAGTGGGAGGATTGTCTTCCTTATGCTGAATTCTCCTACAACAACAGTTTTCAAGCAAGTTCGGGCAAGGCCCCATTTGAAATTCTGTATGGCGGGAAGTGCCGTACCCCTCTCAACTAGTCTGAAACCGGTGAACGTCAGCTTTTGGGTAATGACTTAATCACAGAGGCAGAGGAAATGTGCAAAGTCATTCGTGATAACCTCAAAGCAGCCCAATCCCGCCAAAAGAGCTACTATGATAGTAAGCACCGTGATTTGGCTTTCGAGATCGGAGATCATGTTTACCTCCGCGTCTTTCCTTTGAAAGGTACTCGTCGCTTCGGTATCAAAGGGAAGCTTGCCCCTAGATACGTGGGACCTTTCAAGATTGTAAGCAAGAGAGGCGACCTCGCCTATCAACTCGAGCTTCCTTCAAACTTTGCAAATGTTCATGACGTGTTTCATGTCTCTCAGCTTCGAAAGTGCTTCAAGACTCCTGACCGCACCGTCAACTTCGAGGACATTGAGCTCCAAGAAGATCTCTCTTATCGTGAGCACCCAGTTGCTATTCTTGAAGAGACTGAACGCAAGACTCGCAACAAGTCAATCAAATTTCTCAAAGTCAAGTGGTCACACCATTCCGACCATGAAGCTACCTGGGAACGCGAGGATCACCTCTGTTATGAGTACCCGGCGTTCTTTTAGTCCTAGATCTCGGGACGAGATCCTTTCGTAGTGGTGGAGTGTTGTAACATCCTGGATGTAACTTTCCCAATTTGTACTCCAACTCTTGCCGTTTCCGGTGTTAAGTTATTTTATTTTCTCGGGTTCGGGTTTTTGTCTCCGTGTGTTGTTGTCGCTGTCATGCATCTCATATCATGTCATCATGTGCATTGCATTTGCATACGTGTTTCATCTCATGCATTCGAGCATTTTCCCCGTTGTCCGTTTTGCATTCCGGCGCTTCGTTCTCCTCCGATGGCCATTTCTACCTTTCTTTCATGTGTGGGATTAAACATTTCCGGATTGGACCGAGACTTGCCAAGCGGCCTTGGTTTACTACCGGTAGACCGCCTGTCAAGTTTCGTACCATTTGGACTTCATTTGATACTCCATCATCTAGAGCGTTCGATCACGATCGCGTGGCCGAAAACCGCACCTCATTTGGACTCTCCTAGCTCCCTCTATGCCTATTTAAAGAACCCCTTCGAATCCGATCTTCCTCTCCCCCGAAACCCTAATTTTTTCCCTCCGCGCCGCCGGACACATCCGGGCGACGCCGGACAAATCCCGCCGCCGCTCCCAGCCTCTCCCGTCGCGCCACGTGTCCCTGTACCGCCGCCCGCCGCCGCCCGGCCCGGGGAGCCCGGAGCCGGCCCCCGCGGCCCATCTCCCCCACGCCGCCGCCCAAAGCCGCCTGCCTCCTCGCCCCGTTCGCCGGCCCCGCCGCCTTCGCCGCGAGCCGCCGCCGCCCGGCGCCGCTCCGCCGCCACCGTGTGCCGCCACCTCGCCTCATCGCCGGCCGCGGCGGCTCCGCCGCCCCTCGGCCTCGCCTCCTCTCCGCCGCCCCGGCCAACGACTCCGGCGAGGGATCCGGTTGACTTCGGATTGCGTGCCACCGAAACCCTAGATCTGGTGGTTCTTTTTCTTTCTAAATCCTTGAAATTCCAGATCCATGTGCTCATGTTCATAGCCTGGTAACTTTGCATCCGTAGCTCTGATTTGGGCATATAGCATATCAAAATGTTCACCCCAGAGAGCACATCATTTCATTACATTGCATCATTTTCATTTGAGTTAATCTTGATACCCGAAATGCTGTTAGAAGAGGGCTACTTGAGATAATTGTCAGATCTGCTACTCCATTTAGCTTTTTGTCATTTTTGCCATGATTAATGTGTGCATGATATGCCCATGAGTTCTACATATGTTTTGGTAAGGGTTTTGTCATCTTTCCAGAGGTGCAACCCATGTATTTTTGTGACGTGTGTGGTGACTAGCACGAGCTTGCAAAGTCGTGCACTTGTTAATTCTGATTTCAGGGACTTGGCAATTCCACTAAGTCCTTGAGCTGTTTATCTCATATGGCCATACGTTCATGTTGTTTCCTAGTGATCCGTGCCTCTTTTGATAATGATCATTAAGGATGTTTTGTTAATCTTGTAGTTCTCTATCCATCCTTGTATTTTTTTGCAATTATGGAGCACCCTAGCTTGAGTCAATCGAGCTCTACTTTTGCTACTTTGTGAATCTGGGCAGATTGTCAACTTGTTTGCAATTTTGTCGATGATGTTGTAGTTGATCCGTGCTTGCTATGCTATTGTTCTTGCCATGTCTAGCTTGAATTTTGTGTGTTCTTGATGGGTGTATGCTTAGCTTATCATGACTTGCTCCGTATTGAGTGCATCGAGCTCGTAAACATGCCTACTTGATATCTGTTTTCAGCATGCTCCAGTTTTCACCAAGTCTGAGAACTGATTATGTTTTTTCCATGTTCACATGCTTGCAATTGTATTTTCTGATCCCTTTTGGCTCAAGCTCACTAAGGGACTTTTGTTAAGCTCTTTGAGTATCTCCATGCCATGCTTTACTTTGCCATGTTCAGGTCCTGTAGCATGTAGTTTTGATGCTCCGAAGTGTGCTACCTGATCTGAAATTCCAGACAAGTGTTGATTTCACTAAGTCTGAAATCTGTTTGCCATATGCATTTTTGCCATGCTTGTTTGAACCTATTAATGGATGAATTGGCCGTAGCTCAGTGCTAGACTTTTGTTAGGCATCATGAATGCATCCCTGCCATGTATTTTGTTGTCATGTTTGGTTGCTGTAGCATGTTCATTTCGTTGCATTTAGATGGCTACTTGCTGTAAATCGCAGACCGGTGTCATATTTGAATCGCTTGCCATTCCCAAACCGTAACTCCGATTCCGGCGTTCTTTATATCGTTTTCAAGCGATTTCATCTCATTTTTCCAGTGGCACACTAGGCTTTCCAAGTTGGGCTAGGTTCTTGCATTTCCTGTCACATCTTGCATATGCATCCCGCATCGCATCCCGCATAGCATATCATCTTTGCATCATGTTGTTTGAGTTGCACGTGGTTGATTTGTGTCCTTGTTGCTTGTTTGTGTTGTTTGGGTAGAGCCGGGAGACGAGTTCGCTAACGAGGAGCCCGTTGAGTTTGCTTTCGAGGATCCAGTCAACTCTGACAATTGTGCAGGTAAGATGATCATACCCTCGAAATCACTACTATCTTTGTTATGCTAGATTGCTCGCTCTTTTGCTATGCCAATGCTACGATTCCTACCACTTTCTTTCAAGCCTCCCAAATTGCCATGTCAAACCTCTAACCCACCATGTCCTAGCAAACCGTTGATTGGCTATGTTACCGCTTTGCTCAGCCCCTCTTATAGCGTTGCTAGTTGCAGGTGAAGATTGGAGGCCGTTCCTTGTTGGAACATTTATTTACTTGTTGGGATATCATTATATTATCTTGTTATCTTAATGCATCTATATACTTGGTAAATGGTGGAAGGCTCGGCCTCTCGCCTAGTGTTTTGTTCCACTCTTGCCGCCCTAGTTTCCGTCATATCGGTGTTATGTTCCCGGATTTTGCGTTCCTTACGCGGTTGGGCTATAATGGGAACCCCTTGATAGTTCGCCTTGATTAAAGCTTTTCCAGCAATGCCCAAGCTTGGTTTTACCATTTTCCACCTAGCCTCTTTTCCCCTTGGGTTTCCGGAGCCCGAGGGTCATCTTATTTTAAACCCCCCGGGCTAGTGCTCCTCTGAGTGTTGGTCCACCTGTCAGCTGCTAGTGACCACCAGGGGCAACTCTGGGCTGGCCTACCCGTACCTAAGACAATCTGAGTGTGCCCTGAGAACGAGATATGTGCAGCTCCTATCGGGATTTGTCGGCACATTCGGGCGGTGTTGCTGGTCTTGTTTTAACCTGTCGAAGTGTCTTGAAGAACCGAGATACCGAGTCTGATCGGAACGTCTTGGGAGGAGGTCTATTCCTATGTTGACCGTGAGAGCTTGTCATGGGCTAAGTTGGGACTCCCCTGCAGGGTTTTGAACTTTCGAAAGTCATGCCCGCGGTTATGGGCAGATGGGAATTTGTTAATGTCCGGTTGTAGATAACTTGAACCTTAACTTAATTAAAATGAATCAACTGAGTGTGTTACCGTGATGGCCTCTTCTCGGCGGAGTCCGGGAAGTGGACACGGTGTTGGAGTAATGTTGGCGCAGGTTGTCCTCTAGTTTCTCGCTCACGCTTTGCCTCCTCTTCTCGCTCTCTTTTGCGAATAAGTTAGCCACCATATTTGCTAGTCGCTTGCTGCAGCTCCACATATATTTGTACCTTGCCTTACCTATAAGCTTAAATAGTCTAGATCGCGAGGGTGCGAGATTGCTGAGTCCCTGTGGCTCACAGATTACTATTACACCAGATGCAGGGCCCGATGATTCCGCTCCAGGAGACGCGTTTGAGCTCAAGTGGGAGTTCGATGAAGACTCTCAACGTTACTATGTTTCCTTTCCTGATGATCAGTAGTGGTGCCCAGTTGGGGTTGATCGGGACCGTGTCGCATGTTGGGTTATCTTTTATTTTGGCGCCGTAGTCGGGCCATGAGTGTTTGGATGATGTAATGATATTTAAGTACTTGATTGACGTGGTGAGTGTAAGCCAACTATGTTATCTCCCCTTTTATTATCTATATTACATGGGATGTTGTGAAGATTGCCTAACTTGCGACATATGCCTTCAATGCGATTATGCCTCTAAGTCGTGCCTCGACACGTGGGAGATATAGTCGCATCGAGGGTGTTACATATTACTTCCCAATGCCTTCCTATAGGCCCAAATAATGGTGAAGTGTTATGTAGTCGACATTCACATAACACCACTAGAGGCTAGACAACATACATGTTATCAAAATATCAAACAAATACCAAATTCACATGACTACTAATAGCAAGACTTCTCCCTTGTCCTCAGGAACAAACGTAATTACTCACAAAGCATATTCATGTTCATAATCAGAGGGGTAATAATATGCATATAGGATCTGAACATATGATCTTCCACCAAATAAACCAACTAGCATCAACTACAAGGAGTAATCAATACTACTAGCAACCTACTAGCACCAATCCCGGACTTTGAGACAAGAATTGGATACAAGAAATGAACTAGGGTTTGGAAATGAGATGGTGCTGGTGAAGATGTTGATGGAGATTGCCCTCTCCCGATGAGAGGAGCGTTGGTGATGACGATGGTGATGATTTCCCCCTCCCAGAGGGAAGTATCCCTGCTACCTCTTGACCTTGCGTTGGATTTCCCCGAAGAGGGAAAGATGATGCAGCAGAGTAGCGTAAGTATTTCCCTCTATTTTTGAGAACCAAGGTATCAATCCAGTAGGAGGCCATGCTCAAGTCCCTCGTACCTGCACAAAACGATAGCTACTCGCAACCAACGCGATTAGGGGTTGTCAATCCCTTCACGGTCACTTACGAGAGTGAGATCTGATAGATATAATATTTTTGGTATAAAGATGCAAGGTGAAAAGTAAAGGCAAAGTAAAAAGCAAAGCAAGCTTAAAGTGATGGAGATTGATATGATGAGAATAGACCCGGGGGCCATAGGTTTCACTAGTGGCTTCTCTCAAGAGCATAAGTATTCTACGGTGGGAGAACAAATTACTGTTGAGCAATTGACAGAATTGAGCATAGTTATGAGAATATCTAGGCATGATCATGTATATAGGCATCATGTCCGTGACAAGTAGACAGAAACGATTCTGCATCTACTACTATTACTCCACTCATCGACCGCTATCCAGGATGCATCTAGAGTATTAAGTTAAAACCAGAGTAACGCCTTAAGCAAGATGACATGATGTAGAGAGATAAATTCATGCAATATGAAATAAACCCCATCTTGTTATCCTTGATGGCAACGATACAATACGTGCCTTGCTGCCCCTTCTGTCACTGGGAAAGGACACCGCAAGACCGAACCCAAAGCTAAGCACATCTCCCATGGCAAGAAGTACCAATCTAGTCGGCCAAACCAAACGGATAATTTGAAGAGACTTGCAAAGATAACCAATCATACATAAAAGAATCCAAAGAAGATTCAAATATTATTCATAGATAGACTTGATCGTAAACTCACAATTCATCGGTCTCAACAAACACACCGCAAAAAGAAGATTACATCGAATAGATCTCCATGAGAGAGGGGGAGAACTTTGTATTGAGATCCAAAAAGAGAGAAGAAGCCATCCAGCTACTAACTATGGACCCGAAGGTCTGAGGTAAACTACTCACACTTCATCGGAGAGGCTATGATGATGTAGAAGCCCTCCGTGATGACGGCCCTCTTCCGGCGGAGCTCCGGAACAGGCCCCAAGATGGGATCTCGTGGATACAGAAAGTTGCAGCAGTGGAATTAGGTTTTTGGCTCCTGTTCTGATCGTTTGGGGGTACGTAGGTATATATAGGAGGAAGAAGTACGTCGGTGGAGCATCGAGGGGCCCACGAGGCAGGGGGCGCGCCCTAGGGGGGGCGCCCCCACCCTCGTGACCACCTCTCTGATGCCTTGGCGTAGGGTCCAAGTCTCCTGGATCACGTTCGGTGAGAAAATCACGTTCCTGAAGGTTTTATTCTGTTTGGACTCTGTTTGATATTCCGTTTCTTCGAAACACTGAAATATGCAAAAAAAACAGCAATTCTGGGCTGGGCCTCCGGTTAATAGGTTAGTCCCCAAAATAATATAAAAGTGGAAAATAAAGCCCAATATAGTCCAAAACAGTAGATAATATAGCATGGAGCAATCAAAAATTATAGATACGTTGGAGACGTATCAGGCATCCCCAAGCTTAATTCCTGCTCGTCCTCGAGTAGGTAAATGATAAAAAGAGAATTTTTGATGCGGAGTGCTACTTGGCATAATTTCAATGCAAATCTTCTTAATTGTGGTATGAATATTCAGATTAGAAAGATTCAAGACAAAAGTTCATATTGGCATAAAAATAATAATACTTCAAGCAAACCAACAAAGAAATTATGTTTTCTTAAAGTAACATGGCCAAAGAAAGTTCATCCCTACAAAATCATATAGTTTAGTCATACTCCATTTTCGTCACACAAGAATGCTCTCATCATGCACAACCCCGATGACAAGTCAAGCAATTGTTTCATACCTTAATAATTTCAAACTCATAAACTTTCACGCAATACATGAGCGTGAGCCATGGATATAGCACTATGGGTGGAATAGAATAATGATGGGGGTTATGTGAAGAAGACAAAAAAGGAGAAAGTCTCACATCAATGAGGCTAATCAATGGGCTGTGGAGATGCTCATCGATTGATGTTAATGCAAGGAGTAGGGATTACCATGCAACGGATGCACTAGTGCTATAAATGTATGAAAGCTCAACAAAAGAAACTAAGTGGGTGTGCATCCAACTTGCTTGCTCATGAAGACCTAGGGCACTTGAGGAGGCCCATTGTTGGAATATACAAGCCAAGTTCTATAATGAAAATTCCCACTAGTATATGAAAGTGATAACTCAAGAGACTCTCTAGATGAAGAACATGGTGCTACTTTGAAGCACAAGTGTGGAAAAAGGAATAGTAGCATTGCCCCTTTTTTGGCCTTTCTTTTTTTATTTGGCCTTTCTTTTTTTTTGGCCTTTCCTTTTTTATTTGGCCTTTCTTTTTTACTTGGGACAATGATCTATTAATGATGATCATCACACTTCTATTTATTTACAACTCAATGATTACAACTCGATACTAGAACAAAGTATGACTCTATATGAATGCCTCCGGCGGTGTACCGGGATATGCAATGTATCAAGAGTGACAAGTATGAAAAATTATGAACGGTGGCTTTGCCACAAATACTATGTCAACTACATGATCATGCTAAGCAATATGACAATGATGGATGTGTCATGATAAACTGGATGGTGGAAAGTTGCATGGCAATATATCTCGGAATGGCTATGGAAATGCCATAATAGGTAGGTATGGTGGCTGTTTTGAGGAAGATATAAGGAGGTTTATGTGTCAAAGAGCGTATCATATCACGGGGTTTGGATGCACCGGCGAAGTTTGCACCAACTCTCGATGTGAGAAAGGGCAATGCACGGTACCGAATAGGCTAGCAAGGATGGAAGGGTGAGAGTGCGTATAATCCATGGACTCAACATTAGTCATAAAGAACTCATATACTTATTGCAAAAATCTACAAGCCATCAAAAACCAAAGTATTACGCGCATGCTCCTTGGGGGATAGATTGGTAGGGAAAGACCATCGCTCGTCCCCGACCGCCACTCATAAGGAGGACAATCAAATAACACCTCATGTTTCAAATTTGTTGCATAACGTTTACCATACGTGCATGCTACGGGACTTGCAAACTTTAACTCAAGCACTTCTCAAATTCACAATTACTCTACTAGCATGAATTTGATATTACTACCTCCACATCTCAAAACAATTATCAAGCATCCAACTTTTCTTAGTATTCAACACACTCAAAAGAAAGTTTCACAAATCTTGAATACCAAGCATGTTATTATTAAGCAAATTACCATGCTATTAAGACTCAAAATAATTTAAGTGAAGCATGAGAGATCAATAGTTTCTTTAAAACAAATCCACCACCGTTCTCTAAAAAAATATAAGTGAAGCACATAGAGCAAAATTATAACGCTCAAAAGATATAAGGGAAGCACATAGAGCAAAACTACTTAGCTCAAAAGATATAAGTGAAGCACATAGAGTATTCTATCAAATTCTAATTCATGTATGGCTCTCTCAAAAGGTGTGTACAGCAAGGATGATTGTGCCATACTAACAACAAAAGACACAAATAATATAATACGCTCCAAGCAAAACACATATCATGTTGGTGAATAAAAATATAGCTCCAAGTAAATTACTGATGGAAGTGGACGAAAGAGGGGATGCCTTCCGGGGCATCCCCAAGCTTTGACTTTTTGGTGTCCTTGGATTATCTTGGGGTGCCATAGGAATACCCAAGCTTAGGATCTTTCCACTCCTTGTTCCATAATCCATCACAAGAATTCACCCAAAACTTGAAAACTTCACAACACAAAACTTAAAGTAGAAAACTCGTGAGCTCCGTTAGTGAAAGAAAACAAAAGACCACTTCAAGGTACTTTAATGAACTCATTCTTTATTTATATTGGTGTTAAACCTACTGTATTCCAAATTCTCTATGGATTATAAACTATTTTACTAACCATAGATTCATCAAAATAAGCAAACAACACACGAAAAACAGAATCTGTCAAAACAGAACAGTCTGTAGTAATCTGTAGCTAGCGCAAGATCTGGAACCCCAAAAATTCTAAAATAAATTTCTGGACGTGAGGAATTTATCTATTAATCATATGCATAAATAATTAACTAAATAGCACTTTCCAAATAAAAATTACAGCAGTTCTCGTGAGCGCTAAAGTTTCTGTTTTTTACAGCAAGTTCAACAAGACTTTCCCCAAGTCTTCCCAACGGTTCTACTTAGCACAAGCACTAATTAAACACAAAAAAACACAACCAAAACAGAGGCTAAATAATTTATTTATTACTAAACAGGAGCAAAAGGCAAGAAATAAAAATAAAATTGGGTTGCCTCCCAACAAGCGCTATCGTTTAACGCCCCTAGCTAGGCATAACAAGCAAAGATAGATCTAGGTATTGCCATCTTTGGTAGGCAATCCATAAGTGGATCTCATGATAGTTTCATATGGCAATTTTATTTTCTTTCTTGGAAAGTGTTCCATGCCCTTTTTAATGGAAATTGAAATCTAATATTCCCTTCCTTCATATCAATAATCGCACCAACAGTTCTAAGGAAAGGTCTACCAAGAATAATAGGGCAAGAAGGATTGCAATCTATATCAAGAACAATGAAATCTACGGGCACATAATTCCTATTTGCAACAATAAGAACATCATTAATTCTTCCCATAGGTTTCTTAATAGTAGAATCCGCAAGATGCAAGTTTAGAGAGCAATCATCAAAATTACGGAAATCTAGCAAATCACACAAAGTTTTGGGGATAGTGGAGACACTAGCACCCAAATCACACAAAGCATAAAACTCATGATCTTTAATTTTAATTTTAATAGTTGGTTCCCACTCATCATAGAGTTTTCTAGGGAAAGAAACTTTCAACTCAAGTTTTTCTTCATAAGATTGCATCAAGGCATCAACAACATGTTCGGTGAAGGCTTTCTTTTGACTATAAGCATGTGGAGAATTTAGCACTGATTGCAATAAGGAAATACAATCAATTAAGGAACAACTTTCATAATTAAATTCCTTGAAATCCAATATAGTGGGTTTAGAAACATCTAGATTTTTATTTCTTTCAATCCCACTTTCATCAATTTCATCATAAAGATCTAAATACTCCGAATTTTTAGAACGCCTTCTAGGTAAAGGAAGATCATATTCAGTTTCATCAAGATTCATATTGCAAAACAAAGATTTAATAGGAGACACATCAATAACTTTTAGATCTTCATCTTGATTTTCATAGGAATTGGAAGAACACGCTTTAATAAAGGCATCTTTGGAGGCACGCATCCTAGCGGTTCTTTCCTTGCACTCATCAATGGAAATTCTCATGGCTTTGAGAGACTCATTTATATCATGCTTAGGAGGAATAGATCTAAGCTTTAAAGAATCAACCTCAAGAGAAATTTTATCAACGTTCCTAGCCAAATCATCAATTTTAAGCAATTTCTCTTCAAGCAAAGCATTAAAATTCTTTTGTGAATTTATAAAATCTTTAACACTATTCTCAAATTCAGACGGCATCTTATTATAATTTCCATAAGAGTTGTTGTAGGAATTCCCATAATTATTAGAAGGATTACTAGGATATGGCCTAGGATTAAAATTCCCTCTATAAGCGTTGTTACCAAAATTATTCCTACCAACAAAATTCACATCCATAGATTCATTGTTATTCTCAATCAAAGTAGACAAAGGCATATCATTAGGATCAGAAGAAACACTCTTAGTAGTAAATAATTTCATAAGTTCATCCATCTTTCCACTCAACACATTGATTTCTTCTATCGCATGCACTTTTTTATTAGAAGTTCTTTCAGTATGCCATTGAGAATAATTAACCATAATATTATCTAGGAGTTTAGTAGCATCTCCTAAAGTGATTTCCATAAAGTGCCTCCCGCGGCCGAATCTAAAAGATTTCTAGAAGCAAAATTCAATCCGCATAAATTTTTTGTATAATCATCCACAAATTCAAACTATGAGTAGGGAAATTACGTATCATTAATTTCATTCTCTACCAAGCTTGTGCAACATGTTCATGATCAAGTTGTTTAAAGTTCATAATATCGTTTCTAAGAGAGATGATCTTAGCGGGAGGGAAATACTTAGAGATAAAAGGATCTTTGCACTTGTTCCAAGAATCAATACTATTTTTAGGCAAAGACGAAAACCAAGCTTTAGCACAATCTCTAAGCGAAAAAGGAAATAGCTTCAATTTAACGACATCATTATCGACATCTCTTTTATTTTGCATATCACATAAATCAACGAAGCTATTCAGATGAGTAGCGGCATCTTCACTAGGAAGGCCAGCGAATTGATCTTTCATAACAAGATTCAACAAAGCAGCATTGATTTCACAAGATTCTGTATTGGCAAGAGGAGCAATTGGAGTGCTAAGGAAATCATTATTATTGGTATTAGTGAAGTCACACAATTTGGTAGTATCTTGAGCCATCGCGACAAGCAAGCAAACAAACTAGCACACGAGCAAACAAGGGCAAACGGGCAAAAGGGGCAAATAGAGAGGGAGGATAGAGAGAGAGGGCGAATAAAATGGCAAGGGTGAAGTGGGGGAGAGGAAAACGAGAGGCAAATGGCAAATAATGTAATGTGAGAGATAGGGATTGTGATGGGTACTTGGTATGTTGACTTTTTGCGTAGACTCCCCGACAACGGCGCCAGAAATTCTTCTCGCTACCTCTTGAGCTTGCGTTGGATTTCCCCAAAGAGGAAAGGATGATGCAGCAGAGTAGCGTAAGTATTTCCCTCAGTTTTTGAGAACCAAGGTATCAATCCAGTAGGAGGCCACGCTCAAGTCCCTCGTACCTGCACAAAACGATAGCTACTCACAACCAACGCGATTAGGGGTTGTCGATCCCTTCACGGTCACTTACGAGAGTGAGATCTGATAGATATAATATTTTTGGTATTTTTGGTATAAAGATGCTAGGTGAAAAGTAAAGGGAAAGTAAAAAACAAAGCAAGATTAAAGTGATGGAGATTGATATGATGAGAATAGACCCGGAGGCCACAGGTTTCACTAGTGGCTTCTCTCAAGAGCATAAGTATTCTACGGTGGGTGAACAAATTACTGTTGAGCAATTGACAGAATTGAGCATAGTTATGAGAATATCTAGGCATGATCATGTATATAGGCATCACGTCCATGACAAGTAGACCGAAACGATTCTGCATCTACTACTATTACTCCACTCATCGACCGCTATCCAGCATGCATCTAGAGTATTAAGTTAAAAACAGAGTAACGCCTTAAGCAAGATGACATGATGTAGAGAGGAAAATTCATGCAATATGAAATAAACCCCATCTTGTTATCCTAGATGGCAATGATACAATACGTGCCTTGCTGCCCCTTCTGTCACTGGGAAAGGACACCGCAAGATCGAACCCAAAGCTAAGCACTTCTCCCATGGCAAGAACTACCAATCTAGTCGGCCAAACCAAACGGATAATTCAAAGAGACTTGCAAAGATAACCAATCATACATAAAAGAATCCAAAGAAGATTCAAATATTATTCATAGATAGACTTGATCATAAACCTACAATTCATCGATCTCAACAAACACACCACTAAAAGAAGGTTACATCGAATAGATCTCCATGAGAGAGGGGGAGAACTTTGTATTGAGATCCAAAAAGAGAGAAGAAGCCATCCAGCTACTAACTATGGACCCGAAGGTCTGAGGTAAACTACTCACACTTTACCGGAGAGGCTATGATGATGTAGAAGCTCTCCGTGATGACGGCCCTCTTTCGGCGGGGCTCCGGAACAGGCCCCAAGATGGGATCTCGTGGATACAGAAAGTTGCGGCGGTGGAATTAGGTTTTTGGCTCCTGTTCTGATCGTTTGGGGGTACGTGGGTATATATAGGAGGAAGAAGTACGTCGGTGGAGCATCGAGGGGCCCACGAGGCAAGGGGCGCGCCCTAGGGGGGGGGCGCCCCCCACCCTCGTGACCGCCTCTCTGATGCCTTGGCGTAGGGTCCAAGTCTCCTGGATCACGTTCGGTGAGAAAATCATGTTCCCGAAGGTTTTATTCCATTTGGACTCCGTTTGATATTCCGTTTCTCCAAAACACCGAAATAAGCAAAAAACAACAATTCTGGGTTGGGCCTCCGGTTAATAGGTTAGTCCCAAAAATAATATAAAAGTGCAAAATAAAGCACAATATAGTCCAAAACAGTAGATAATATAGCATGGAGCAATCAAAAATTATAGATACGTTGGAGACGTATCAATCCCCGGCAGAATAGCTCTGCCGGAACTCTAGATTGGTTCCGCCAAGGTTTCGCCTCGTGGCGGCGGAGTCTCGTCCCGAAAAGTTCCTTCTTATTTTTTATCATCGAAAGACTTCATATAGGAGAAGATGGATGTCGGAGAGCCACCAGGGGGCCCACGAGGTAGGGGGCGCGCCCTAGGGGGGCGCCCCCCACCCTCGTGAGCAGGGTGTGGGCCCCCTGGCCTTCATCTTTGGCGAGGATTTTTATTTATTTATTTTAAGATGATCCGTGGAGTTTCAGGGCTTTTGGAGTTGCGTAGAATAGGTCTCTAATATTTGCTCCTTTTCCAGCCCAGAATTCCAGCTGCCAGCATTCTCCCTCTTCATGTAAACCTTGTAAAATAAGAGAGAATAGCCATAAGTATTGTGACATAAAGTGAAATAACATCCCATAATGCAATAAATATATATATAAAAGCATGATGCAAAATGGACGTATCAACTCCTCCAAGCTTAGACCTCGCTTGTCCTCAAGCGAAAAGCCGATAACCATAAATATGTCCTCATGTTTAGAGGTAGAGGCGTCGATAAAAATAAAATACGGACATGAAGGCATCATGATTATTCTCATAACAGCAACATATATAGATTTTGTCATATGATTACTTATGTTCAAGTGATGATCTATTCACAATGCAAAAGTATAAATCATAAACCTTATTGGGCTCCGACAAACTATAATCTCAGCCATTGAAGCAATTGCAATTTATCATAACATCGGAAAGAGTCTATGTCAGAGCTAAAAAGCAAGTCCACATACTCAACTATCATTTAGTCCTCCATAATTGCTAACACTCACGCAATACTTGTGGTTACGGAGTTTTAATCGAACACAGAGAAAGATAGGGGCTTATAGTTTTGCCCCACAACCTTTTACCTCAAGGGTAATGTCAACAATAATGGTTCATGCTCCCCTACATCCAATTATATATATATATATATATATATATATATATCATGTTCTTTCCAACATGCTGAGCTTGCCAAAGGATAAAATGAAAAAGAAAAGGTGAAGATCACCATGACTCTTGCATAAGGTAGAAGATAATAATAAAGGATAGGCCCTTCGCAGAGGGAAGCAGAGGTTGCCATGCGCTTTTATGGTTGGATGCATAAAATATCAATGCGAAAGAACGTCACTTTATATTGCCCCTTGTGATATGAACCTTTATTATGCAGTCCGTCGCTTCTATTACTTCCACATCACAAGATCGTATAAAGCTTATTTCTCCCACACCAATCAATCATACATATTTAGAGCAATTTTTATTGGTTTGCACCGATGACAACTTACTTGAAGGATCTTACTCAATCCATAGGTAGATATGGTGGACTCTCATGGCAAAACTGGTTTAAGGGTATTTGGAAGCACAAGTAGTATTTCTACTTGGTGCTGAGAATTTGGCTAGCATGAGGGGGAAAGGCAAGCTCAACAAGTTAGAGGATCCATGAAAACATACTTTATCTCAGATATAAGAAAGACATAACTCATTACGTTGTCTTCCTTATCCAACATCAACCCTTTAGCATGTCATATTTTAATGAGTGCTCCCAATCATAAAAGATGTCAATGATAATATATCTATATGTGAAAACCTCTCTTTCCTTATTACTTCCTATTAATTGCAACAATGACCAAAGCTATGTCTGCTAACTCCCAACAACTTTTAATCATCATACTCTTTCTATGTGAAGTCATTACTCTCAATAAGATCAATATGAACCTTTTATTTCTTTTTATTCTTTTTCACTTCTCTTTTATTCACCCAAGATCATGGCAAAATAGTCAAGCCCTTGACTCAACACTAATCTTTATTATATATAGCTCACGGACTCGATTACATAGAGAGATCAAAAAGCAAAACTCAAAACTAGATCATGCCATAAACTTTATTCCACTAGATCAAGATACTACTATTAGAATCAAACTAAGAAAAACGGTAAAGATAGGAGTTGTGATTGTGATACGATACCGGGGCACCTCCCCAAGCTTGGCAGTTGCCAAGGGGAGTGCCCATACCCATGTGATTATATCTCCTTTGTCAGTGAAGAAGGTGGAGGTGACGGATAATCGCACATCGAGCGTAAGAGGTCCTCCATCTTGCGAATAATGCCCTTGAGTGCAACAATATGTTCCTTCAACAAAATATTTTCTTGTGTGAGATACTTGTTTTTTATACGAGCTAACTCAATCATCTTGACAGCTTCAATCTCAGTTGGGGTAAGAAGATTATGATCAAGTTGGAGGGTGTCTTTTGCTGCTGGAGCTTGATCCTCCGTGGCCTTCTTGATCCTTTCATCCTTGTTGACCCTCGTGGGTTCTTCCCTCTTCAGATCTATCTTCATTAGCCAAGCATCGTTGTCACCACTGTTGGAGGAGGGAGACGACATGATGCCTAGCCTGGAAAACCCTAACACAAAATAGCTCGAAACAAGAACAGAGGACGTTTGCGTGATACGGGAGTCAAAACCTTCAGGAGGTTATATAATGAATTTTTACCGGCCAAAATATGTAGCGTGCAAGAAAACGGAGTCCGGAAGGCACACGAGGTGCTCACGAGGTAGGGGGGGCGCCCACCACCCTCGTGGGGCCCTCGTGTCCTTCCCGGACTGGTACATATTTTTCTATTTTTCTAAATATTCCAAAACGGAGAAATATTGCCTTAAAAAAAATTTTGGAGTCAGTTTACTTACCATACCACATACCTATTCCTTTTCTGAGTCTTAAACGTTCCAGAAAGTGTCCCTTGTGTATTGCTCCGGGGTTACTGTTTCAATAATATTGGTTTCAACATTTATGGGATTACCTGAGATATAACGTTTAACTCTTTGACCGTTTACCACCTTCGGATTTGTGCCCTCGAAGTTGTTGATTTTTATGGCACCGGAACAATAGACCTCTTCGATAACGTAGGGGCCTTCCCATTTAGAGAGAATTTTTCCTGCAAAAAATCTTAAACGAGAGTTGTATAGCAATACATAATCACCTACATTAAACTCACGCTTTTGTATCCTTTTGTCATGCCATCATTTAACTTTTTCTTTAAAAAACTTGGCATTTTCATAAGCTTGGGTTCTCCATTCATCAAGTGAGCTAATATCTAATAACCTCTTCTCGCCGGCAAGTTTAAAATCATAGTTGAGCTCTTTAATAGCCCACTATGCCTTATGTTCTAGTTCGAGAGGTAAGTGACATGCTTTTCCATAAACCATTTTATACGGAGACATATCCATAGGATTTTTGTATGCAGTTCTATAAGCCCATAATGCATCATCAAGTTTCTTAGACCAATTCTTTCTAGACCTATTAACAGTCTTTTGCAAAATTAATTTGCGCTCTCTATTGCTCAATTCTACTTGACCACTAGACTGTGGGTGATAAGGAGATGCAATTCTATGATTAACATCATACTTACCAAGCATTTTACGGAAAGCACCATGAATAAAGTGTGAACCACCATCAGTTATTCAATATCTAGGGACTCCAAACCTCGGAAAAATAACTTCTTTAAGCATTTTAATAGAAGTGTTATGATCAGCACAACTAGTTGGAATAGCTTCTACCAACTTAGTAACGTAATCAACAGCAACTAAAATATGTGTGTATCCATTAGAGGCAGGAAAAGGTCCCATATAATCAAAGCCCCAAACATCAAACGGTTCAATAACAAGAGAATAATTCATAGGCATTTCTTGATGTATACTAATATTACCAATTCTTTGACATTCATCACAAGACAAGACAAACTTACGGGCATCCTTGAAGAGAGTAGGCCAATAAAAACCAGATTGCAATACCTTATGTGCAGTTCTATCTCCAGCGTGGTGTCCTCCATAAGCCTCGGAATGACACTTGCGTAGGATCTGTTCCTGTTCATGCTCAGGTACACAACGTCTAATAACACCATCTACTCCTTCTTTATAAAGATGTGGGTCATCCCAAAAGTAATGTCTCAAGTCATAGAAAAACTTTTTCTTTTGCTGGTATGTGAAGCTAGGTGGTATAAACTTAGCAACAATATAATTAGGATAATCAGCATACCATGGAGTACTATGAGAAGTACTTATAACATTTAATTGTTCATCAGGAAAGCTATCATTAATAGGTAGTGGGTCATCAAGAACATTCTCTAACCTAGACAAGTTGTCTGCAACGGGGTTCTCAGCTCCCTTTCTATCAACAATATGAAAATCAAATTCTTGTAGCAAGAGAACCCATCTAATAAGTCTAGGTTTAGCATCTTTATTTTCCATAAGGTATTTAATAGCAGCATGATCAGTGTGAATAGTTACTTTAGAATGAACAATATAAGATTTGAACTTATCACAAGCAAATACAACTGCTAAAAGCTCTTTTTCAGTAGTAGCATAATTTCTTTGAGCATTGTCTAGAGTCTTACTAGAATAATGAATAACATTTAATTTCTTATCAACTCTTTGCCCTAGAACAGCACCTGCAGCATAATCACTAGCATCACACATAATTTCAAAGGGTAAATTCCAATCAGGTGGCTGAACAACAGGTGCAGAGACTAATGCTTTCTTAAGTATTTCAAATGCTTCTACACAATCATCATCAAAGACAAATGGTATATCTTTTTGCAATAAATTAGTCAGAGGCCGAGGAATTTTTGAGAAGTCCTTAATGAACCTCCTGTAAAATCTGGCGTGACCATGGAAACTTCTTATACCTTTGATGTCCTTGGGACATGGCATCTTTTCAATAGCATCAACCTTGGCTTTATCAACTTCAATACCTCTTTCAGAAACTTTGTGCCCCAAGACAATACCTTCATTAACCATAAAGTGGCACTTTTCCCAATTCAAGACAAGATTAGTTTCTTCACATGTCTGCAAAACTCGATCAAGATTTCTCAAGCAATCATCAAAAGAGGAACCATAGACGGAAAAGTCATCCATGAAAACCTCACAAATCTTTTCACAAAAGTCAGAGACTATAGCCATCATGAATCTTTGAAAGGTAGCAGGTGCATTACATAAACAAAAAGGCATACATCTATAAGAAAAATTACCAAAAGGGCATGTAAAAGTAGTCTTTGATTGATCTCTAGCCGACACAGGTATTTGAGAGAAACCAGAATAACCATCTAGAAAGCAATAGTGTGTATGTTTGCATAATATTTCTATCATTTGATCAATAAAAGGTAAGGGGTAATGATCTTTCTTAGTAGCTTTATTTAATTTGCGGAAATCAATTACCATCCTATAACCTGTGATAATTCTTTGTGGAATCAATTCATCTTTATCATTAGGAACAACAGTAATACCTCCCTTCTTAGGGACACAATGGACAGGACTTACCCACTCACTATCAGCAACAGGATATATTATACCTGCCTCCAGAAGCTTTAGTATTTCTTTTCTTACCACTTCTTTCATTTTAGGATTCAGACGTCGTTGAGGATCACGAACTGGTTTGGCATCTGCTTCCAAATTTATTTTATGTTGACATAGAGTGGGACTAATGCCCTTAAGATCATCAAGAGTATATCCAATAGCAGCATGATGCTTCTTCAGAGTTTTCAATAATCTTTCTTCTTCATGCTCTGAAAGGTTAGCACTAATAATAACAAGATATATCTTCTTTTCATCAAGATAAGCATATTTAAGATTATCAAGAAAAGGTTTAAGCTCAAACACAGGATCACCCTTGTGTGGAGGAGGATCCCCTAAAATTTCAACAGGCAAATTGTGTTGCAGAATAGGTTCCTGTTTAAAGAATACTTCATCTATTTCCCTTCTTTCATTCATGAACATATCATTTTCATGGTCTAGCAAATAGTGTTCTAAAGGATCACTAGGAGGCACGGCAATAGAAGCAAGACCAATAATTTCAGCCTTACTAGGTAATTCTTCCTCACGATGTTGTTTACTAAATTTAGAGAAATTAAACTCATGAACCATATCATCCAAGCCAATAGTAACAACATTCTTTTTGCAATCTATCCTAGCATTAACAGTGTTCAAGAAGGGTCTACCAAATATAATGGGACAAAAGCTATCTTGCGGAGAAGTAAGAACAAGAAAATCAGCAGGATATTTAGTTTTCCCACACAAGACTTCAACATCTCTAACAATTCCCATCGCTGAAATAGTATCTCTATTGGCAAGTTTAATCGTGACATCAATATCTTCTAATTCAGCAGTTGCATTTTCATGCTTGATTTCTTTATACAAGTCATAAGGTATAACACTAGCACTAGCACCCATATCACATAAGCCATGATAACAATGATCTCCTATTTTCACAGAAATAACAGGCACGCCTACCACAGGTCTATGTTTATCTTTAGCACAAGGTTTAGCAATTCTAGCAGTTTCACCTTCGAACTGAATAACATGCCCATCAATATTATTAGACAAGAGATCTTTAACAATAGCAATATTAGGTTCTACTTTAACTTGTTCAGGAGGTGTATAGGTTCTAATATTGCTTTTACGAACAACAGTTGAAGCTTTAGCATGATCCTTTATTCCAACAGGGAAAGGTGGTTTCTCAACATAAGAAGTAGGAACAATAGGATCATTATAAGTGACAGTCTTTTCTTCAACTTTAATAGGTGCAACTACTTTTACTTCTATGGGAGGATGATATTTAAACCACTTCTCCTTAGGGAGATCAACATAAGTAGCAAAAGATTCACAGAAGGAAGCTACTATCTCAGAGTCAAGTCCATATTTAGTGCTAAACTTACGGAAAATATCGGTATCCATAAAAGATTTAACACAATCAAACTTAGGTGTCATACCTGACTCCTTACCTTCGTCGAGGTCCCTATCTTCAGAGTTGCGTTTAATTCTATCCAATAAATTCCATCTGAATTCAATAGTCTCCATCATAAAAGAGCCAACACAAGAAGTATCGAGCATGGTGCGATTGTTATCAGAAAGCCGAGCATATAAATTTTGAATAATCATTTCTCTTGAGAGCTCATGATTGGGGCATGAATATAACATTGATTTAAGCCTCCCCCAAGCTTGAGCGATGCTTTCTCCTTCGCGAGGCCATAAATTATATATATAATTGCGATCACGATGAACTAGATGCATAGGGTAATACTTTTGATGAAATTCCAATTTCAATCTTTTATAGTTCCATGATTTCATATCATCACATAGCCTATACCATATCAATGTGTCTCCCTTCAAAGATGAAGGGAAGACCTTCTTCTTAGCAACATCATTGGGTATACCTGCAAGCTTAAATAATCCACAAACTTCATCCACATATATTAAGTGCTCATCAGGATGCTTTGTTCCATCTCCTGTAAAAGGGTTAGCTAGCAGTTTTTCCATCATACCCGAAGGAAATTCAAAAGGAGTTTCATTTTCAATAGGTTCAGTAGGTTGAGGAGCAACTCTTTGCTCCACTGGACGGGGTGAAGATACCCCGAACAAGCCCCTCGGAGAATTACTTTCCATAGTAACAAGTGACAGTAAATTTCAGCACACTATATAAATTTTTCCTTACCAAATTCCACCTACCAAAGGCGCTACACTCCCCGGCAACGGCGCCAGAAAAGAGTCTTGATGACCCACAAGTATGGGGGATCTATCGTAGTCCTTTTTATAAGTAAGAGTGTCGAACCCAATGAGGAGCAAAAGGAAATGATAAGCGGTTTTCAGCAAGGTATTCTCTGCAAGTACTGAAATAAGTGGTAACAGATAGTTTTGTGATAAGATAAATTGTAACGAGCAACAAGTAACAAAAGTAAATAAAGTGCAGAAAGGTGGCCCAATCCTTTTTGTAGCAAAGGACAAGCCGGAACAAACTCTTATAATAGGAAAAGCGCTCCCGAGGACACATGGGAATATCGTCAAGCTAGTTTTCATCATGTTCATATAATTCGCGTTCGATACTTTGATAATCTGATATGTGGGTGGACCGGTGATTGGGTGCTGTTCTTACTTGAACAAGCATCCCACTTATGATTAACCTCTATTGCAAGCGTCCGCAACTACAACAAAAGTATTAAGGTAAACCTAACCATAGCATGAAACATGTAGATCCAAATCAGCCCCTCACGAAGCAACGCATAAACTAGGGTTTAAGCTTCTGTCACTCTAGCAACCCATCATCTACTTATTACTTCCCAATGCCTTCCTCTAGGCCCAAATAATGGTGAAGTGTTATGTAGTCGACGTTCACATAACACCACTAGAGGCTAGACAACATACATCTTATCAAAATATCAAACGAATACCAAATTCACATGGCTACTAATAGCAAGATTTCTCCCTTGTCCTCAGGAACAAACGTAATTACTCACAAAGCATATTCATGTTCATAATCAGAGGGGTAATAATATGCATATAGGATCTGAACATATGATCTTCCACCAAATAAACCAACTAGCATCAACTACAAGGAGTAATCAATACTACTAGCAACCTACTAGCACCAATCCCGGACTTTGAGACAAGAATTGGATACAAGAGATGAACTAGGGTTTGGAGATGAGATCGTGCTGGTGAAGATGTTGATGGAGATTGCCCTCTCCCGATGAGAGGAGCGTTGGTGATGACGATGGTGATGATTTCCCCCTCCCGGAGGGAAGTATCCCCGACAGAACAGCTCTGCCGGAGCTCTAGATTGGTTCCGCCAAGGTTCCGCCTCGTGGCGGTGGAGTCTCGTCCCAAAAAGTTCCTTCTTATTTTTTTCTCATCGAAAGACTTCATATAGTCGGAGAGCCACCAGGGGGCCCACGAGGTAGGGGGGGTGCCCTAGGGGGGCGTCCCCCCCACCCTCATGAGCAGGGTGTGGGCCCCCTGGCCTTCATCTTTGGCGAGGATTTTTCTTTATTTATTTTAAGATGTTCCGTGGAGTTTGAGGACTTTTGGAGTTGCGCAGAATAGGTCTCTAATATTTGCTCCTTTTCCAGCCCAGAATTCCAGCTGCCGGCGTTCTCCCTCTTCATGTAAACCTTGTAAAATAAGAGAGAATAGCCATAAGTATTGTGACATAAAGTGAAATAACAACCCATAATGCAATAAATATCGATATAAAAGCATGATGCAAAATGGACGTATCATGCCACAGCTGGCTTCTTCTTCTTCTTGGCCGCCATTCGGGGGTCGATGCCTGGTCGCCCCAAAGCCTTGCGCTTTTCAGCTTCATTGTATCCCTGAACACATTTAGCAGCAAGATCCTTCATGCGCTCACGAGAACCTTTGGCTTCTTCGTGTTTCGTGCGGAATGCTTCCTTGAGCTCATGCATCATGACCTGGAAGTTCTGAATGTCTTCAACATTGAGCTTGGCCATATGCTTCTTGAACTGAGCCTTTTCATAATCTATCTTATGCTTCAGCTCAACAATTTTCTGAGCTAGAGCTACCTCAGCAGCAATGGCTCCGTGGAAGGCAACGCTGAGGCCAATGGGAATCTGAAGATCATCAAAGCTGACATTTGGGCTGTCAAACCACTCATCAATGAACTTGTTTAAGATTTCCACATCAAAGACAGGAAGGTCATTGAAGATTTCCGCCTCTTGTTTGTTCTTGATCAACTGCTCAAGAGCGTCATCGCCAAGATCGTCGTCGCTGGACGGATCAATGGCCTTATTCTCGTTGCGCAGAACAGCAGCAGGGGTCAGTGCTTGGCTAGTGGGTTGCATGGGCTTCTTCACTTTGGCGGGCTTGGAGATGCGTGAGAGATCTTCAGACTGCACACTTGCTTCAGGAGGTGCAGTGGCCAGAGGCTTCGCCCATGAAACCTTTGGTGCAGGGGAAGGCTTCGAAGCTTTAGGTTTCTTCAACTTCTTTGGCTTCGGTGGTGCAAGCGTTTCGTCAGAATCAGCGTCGTCTGCAGGTTCATCCACGACTGTCCCTTGAACCATAATATGAGTGATGAGACCTTCTAGGTTGTAGAAGGGCCCAACAAGATTGGGTTCAGCTTCGCGTGTGCCATCGGCACGAGGAGCAGAGGGACCTGGATTGAAGTCTAATCCCCGCGACTTCTTGTTTTCTTTGGCCGTGTTCTTGGAAAACTAGAAGTTGCGCTTGAATAGATTGTCGTCACGACACCATAGCAGTGAAGATGGGTCTGCATCTGCAGGCTGTGGTCCACGGACCATGCAAGGATAGAAGCCTTGTTCAATGGCTTCAGCTCTGGACCTGGGTTGAAGGTTTTTGTACAAGATGTCTCCCCAGGGTCGCTTGATGGCATTCTTCTCAGCATATTCCTGGGTCACGAACCTTTACTTGTACCATTGTTCTGCCCAATATCTTCGAATCCATTGGATTCGGGTTTTCCGCTGATTGTAGTCCTCCTCTGGATCTGTCTTGTACAACTCATAGAGGTCAGGAGGCAAATCTCTTGAGGTGTTTCCACGGCGCTGTCTGCCACCCTTCCTTGCAGATTTCTCTGTTGCCATGAAGTTTAGACTGAAAGGCTTCAACACTGTCAAAGTCTTCAGTCTACTGGTCAGACAAGAACTGGCTTCAGGAGAATTTATATGATGCTGTAAGAAATCTGCAAATGAATGCAGACTATGAGAACCAAGGGATTCTCCCACGGACATGTACCTGTGACAACATTAAAGGTGCGAGGGAAGGGGAAGAGGTCATATGCATTCTCAGAAGATTTTGAAGATAAATCAGTTTAGAAGACATTGACCTCATAGTGTGTGACGCCCGGATAATTAAGCTATAGTAAACCCTTGCTAATCATGCCAGGTCATCATAATTAAATCTTTGCTAAACCTCACTTGTTTCAAACCTAGATCAATTTCAAATTCAAATAACAAGTCAAATTATTATTTCTTTAAGCTATCAAATAAAAATGTTCGATGGGTGGCAAATATTCACTAAATAATGAACATGTTGGAACCAACCTCATTTGGTTTCCCAAATTGCCCCTGGAATTCATTTACTGGAATAACAAGATTAAATAAGAGCATTTTATTTCAACTATAAATTAGAACAGTTCCAGTTGGCCTCAAACTTTTCGCCCAACCTTATAGTGTTGGCTAGGAGTTATGTGCAAAGTTTCATAATCAACAAAAATCAGTTGGCAGCTAAAAATAAATAGAAAAGTATAAATAAAACAGAAAAGGAAAAGAAATAAAATACAAGAAAATCCAAAAGCAAAAGGCAAAACAAAACTAAAAAGAAAAAAGGCCCCCTAGCCAACTGGGCCAGACGGCCCAGCTCACCGGCCAGGCCGGCCCACCTGGCCCAGCCGGCCGACCCGCCCCTGCCTTATCCCCACGAGGGGGAAACCCTAGCCCGTAACCCCACCCACTCGTCCCCACTTCCCCTCCCCCACGATCCCCTCACTCTGATCCCCCCTCTCCGCTCGTTCTGGATCGGGGCACGACCCACACGAGGCCGCAACGCCGCCGCTCGTCCCCAACACTATGCCTCACCACCGCCGCCCCAAAGCCGCCCCGCCTCGCCTCCCCACGCCGCCGACACCCACCGCTCGACCCCGTCGCCCTTGGATCCTGTCGCCGTCGCTCGGAACGCCCCTCACCGGAAGCGTCCTCGGCGGATCTCCTCCCTGTCGTGCGTCGTCCCCCTCATCCTCCTCGACAACCGCTGCCTTGACCCTACGGCCCGCGGTGAGGCTCCGGCCTTATCTCCTCCCTCCCCCCCATCGACAACCTGTGCCTCGCCTCCATGCGGCCCGACCGCGCCATACCTGGCCTCACCTGCTGCAGCCCCGCTCCGGCACCCCGCAGCCGCCTACACTCCGCCGCGTCGACCGCTACCCAGCGACGCACCCGTCCTGTACATCGCCGCCGTTTCCCCCTGTCGCCCCTGGCCCGGCACACCTCCCAGCGGCCTCTTATCCACCGGCCACGACCAGGCCGCCGTCCCTGCTCCCCTCCTCCTACCCTGCAGCTAATGCTGCCCGTTGCTGCTATGGTTGCCGCAGCCCCTGCCGTCGCCCGCCCCCGCCCGGCAGCGCCCGTCACCGGTCGGCCGCCCTGGCGCGCGCCGGCGCTTAGCCGCGTCCGCTCGGCCCTCACCCGGGTCGGGCGCCCGCACCCCCTATACCCGTTAGAACCGCAAACCCTGTTGGCCCTATGAGCCACTGCCCAGTGGGCCTCCCCCAGCTCCAGGACGATTTAAAAAAAGGAATTTAATAAAAATAAATAAAAATAATATAATCAATTAATTAACTTAATTAATCATGTTAATTAATCTAATTAAGCCTATTTAACTAACCTAATCACATTAATTAAATTAACTAATCATGTTTAGTTAACTAAGTCAATGACTAGTGGGACCCACACGTGAGCGACCCAGTCAACACCTCTGTTGACTGCTGATGTCATGCTGACGTCATGATGGCATGACGTCAGCAAACACTGTTCTGGATAACATTGAATTAAAATATTTAAATTAATCCTAAAAATGACTTAGATCTTTGAAAATTAATATAAAATAAACCGTAGCTCAGATGAAAAAACTTTGTACACGAAAGTTGCTCAAAACAACGAGACGAATCCGGATACACAGCCCGTTCATCCATCACACATCCCTAGACATGACGTCAGCAAACACTGTTCTGGATAACATTGAATTAAAATATTTAAATTAATCCTAAAAATGATTTAAATCTTTTAAAATTAATATAAAAATAAACCGTAGCTCAGATAAAAACGTTTGTACACGAAAGTTGCTCAGAACGACGAGACGAATCCGGATACGCAGCCCGTTCATCCATCACGCATCCCTAGCATAGAAAACACGCAACTTTCCCCCTCCAATTCATGTGTCCAAAAACGCGAAACCCCGGGGATATTTTCCTGGATGTTTCCCCCCTTCACCGGTACCACCTCATACCGCATTAGGGCACCCCTAGCACTGCTACTTGTCATGTCATGCTTTGTCATGAATTTGTTTGCATTATATTTATTGTTTCTCCCCCCTCTTCTCTCGCTAGACACCGAGACCGACACCGCTGCTACCCAGTATGACTACGGTGTTGACGACCCCTCTCTCTTGCCGGAGCAACCAGGCAAGCCCCCCCCTTTGATCACCAGATATCACATATTCTTCTCTCTACTGCTTGCATTAGAGTAGTGTAGCATGTTACTTCTTTCCGTTATCCTATCCTGATGCATAGCCTGTCCTTGCTACTACTGTTGTTACCTTTACCTGCAATCCTACATGCTTAGTATAGGATGCTAGTGTTCCATCAGTGGCCCTACACTCTTGTCCGTCCGCCATGCTATACTACTAGGCCTTGATCACTTCGGGAGGTGTTCACGGGCATATGATATATACTTATACTGTTACATTACTTATGATACTGTTCAGAGATGGGGGCTGAAGGGGCAGGTGGCTCCATCCAGGTAGTGGTGGGCCTGAGTTCCCGACGGCCCCTGACTGTTACCTTGTGGCGGAGCGACAGGGCAGGTTGAGACCACCTAGGAGAGAGGTGGGCCTGGCCCTGGTCGGCGTCCGTGGTTATTTCAAAATAACATGCTTAACGAGATCTTGGTATTTGATCCGAGTCTGGCTACTGGCCTATACGCACTAACCATCTATGCAGGGACAGTTATGGGCACTCGACGTCGTGGTATCAGCCGAAGCCTTCGTGACGTCAGTGACTGAGCGGCGCGCGCCGGGTTGGACCGCGTAACGCAACTTCCTCTATAAAGGAGGTTGCTAGGTCTACTCACCAGCCGCGTACGCAACGTGCAGGTGTGCAATGGGCGATGGGCCCAGACCCCTGCGCCATAGGATTTAGATCGGCGTGCTGACCTCTCTGTTGTGCCTAGGTAGGGCTGCGACGTGTTGATCTTCCGAGGCTGGGCATGACCCAGGAAAGTGTGTTCGGCCAAATGGGATCGAGCGTGTTGGGTTATGTGGTGCACCCCTGCAGGGAAGTTAATCTATTCGAATAGCTGTGATCTTCGGTAACAGGACGACTTGGAGTTGTACCTTGACCTTATGACAACTAGAATCGGATACTTAATAAAACACACCCTTCCAAGTGCCAGATACAACCCGTGATCGCTTTGTCACAGGGCGACGAGGGGAGGATCATCGGTTATGATTATGCTATGCGATGTTACTTGGTGAACTTACCATGTACTCTCTTCTTCTGCTGCAAGAAGGAGGTTACCAGAAGCGTAGTATTCGATACGACTAGCTATCCCCTCTTATTCTGGCATTCTATAGTTCAGTCCACATATGATAGCCTTTTCCTTTTGATACCAATGCATACATATGTAGTGTAGCTGCTTGCTTGCGAGTACTTTGGATGAGTACTCACGGTTGCTTTGCTCCCCCTTTCCCCCCTTTCTATACTCGATTGTTGCGACCAGACGATGGAGCCCAGGAGCCAGACGCCACCGTCGACGACGACTACTACTACTCGGGAGGTGCCTACTACTACGTGTAGCCCGCTGACGACGACCAGGAGTAGTTTAGGAGGATCCTAGGTAGGAGGCATGCGCCTCTTTCGATCTGTATCCCAGTTTGTGCTAGCCTTCTTAAGGCAAACTTATTTAACCGAGGTCTGTACTCAGATATTGTTGCTTCCGCTGACTCGTCTATGATCGAGCTCTTGTATTCGAGCCTTTGAGGCCCCTGGCTTGTAATATGATGCTTGTATGACTTATTTTATTTGTAGAGTTGTGTTGTGATATCTTCCCGTGAGTCCCTGATCTTGATCGTACACGTTTGCGTGTATGATTAGTGTACGATTGAATCGAGGGCGTCACAAGTTGGTATCAGAGCCGACTGCCTGTAGGAATCCCCTTCCACACTCCTTGGCCGAAGTCAAGTCTAGACATTACAAAAGCTTTTACTAACATGGCTGTGTGCCTTACGGGCCCACGTCACCATCTGGGTGGTATTATGATCTCTTACTCCTTGATCCTTACTCTCGGACTCGGACATCTCTTCTGTTAGGGTTAAATGAATTTTCTAGAACTCTGACATTAGGTTCTCGTAAATACTTTCTCCTGGAGAGCCCCTTCAGTCCAGATGATCGCTCGCTGCACCAGAATATTTTGAAGATACTCTCCGATGTTTCCCCGAGACCCTTGTGCCCTTCGCCGTTGCAGTTCCATACCACCGATAAATCCCTATGGAAAGGTACATACACTTGTCGTCCATAACTTCATTTCCAATTATTATTGTTATTACAAGATACCCTGAAATACTTCGGATATACCGAGGATCCTTTGAGTCTACTGTCTTGCGGCTCCTTTTCCTCATGAATACATGTATGAATAATTCCTCGCATTTACCAGGGATTCGTTCATCCCTAGTTGTTCAGGTGTTTCGCAAAATTCTTCGAAATTCCATTCGATCTTCCGAAATCCTCAGTAGCCTATTGCTCTTGATCTTCTTTACCTGCTTGCATAATGGTTAATTCCATATGTCAAGCAATATTCATTAAAATCCGTGTCATGAACATTCTGACCATATTGATTCAGCATGTGTGCGAATGCACGCAATCATCAGTTGATCCTTATAAATTATCTTTCCGGCTCGGATGTCTTCCCGAACATGAGCTGGTTCTTGACCATTCAAATAGTTGTCGATTGTACCCCTAAGGCTATTCAACTTATCCAACCCTAATCAGAGTGTTGCTTCCAATCCCTTGATTTGGAAACCATAATTCTGTTGCATTTGAGCTTAAATTAGTCAGTTGTTTCTATGGTCTGATCTTCTTACCTTTTCCTTCTTCTGGTTGAGTACCGATGCTCACGTCAGATCCCTTGTGGACCACCAGATCCTTTGTTGGATTTTATCCGACAACGTCCTCCATATTCAATAAGCATGTGAGCCTTTCCTAGGGTAAATAATGCCTTTGGTAAATTATATCCTTTTCTTTTCAACCATGCTCTGTTTTCGAGCTAGTGGTTTTTACGATTGAAGCTTGTGGAATATGTTTCCACGATACCCTGACGGGTTGAACCTATGCCTTTCTTAATCTGTGTGAACCCGAAAGTTTTCACGGGTCATACTCCTCTGGTAATTCACCAGGTAGGTTTTGACACTGAAATCATTTTTATCTAGAGAAGTGAATGAAAGGTTATGCATTGAAGAAGTGGGAGTCGACCTTGAACTTTGTGTTCATGCCCATGGACACGATGTAGATCTTATCATTAAAGCTTCTCTTAAATTAAATATTTCCCTTCGTATAAGTTCTTATATCTGGGATCCAGCCTTTTGCAATCGTGGTTTTGACCATATGTTCTTCTTTAACCCCATTTCACGGGCAAGTTTAAGCACTTGTCTTCTGTGGATCAATACACTAATCCAACCTTTACTTTGATCTTCCGTCGACTATTACACTCTGGTATCTCGAGAATATCATGGAACCGCATAACTTCTTATGAGTTCTTCATCAAGTGCTACATTCCCATTGATTCCAATTTTTCACGGGCTCTGAGTTATTGAACACTCAAAGACATCGATAACCGACTCAAGTCTGCACCGTGATTAATCAACTCTTGAGGTGATAAACTCGATCATGTCATTCCTAGCCTGCTTGGCTATACCTTTGTCATGCTGATTTTAACTGTGCTACCTGGTCCTTCTTCCCGGAGCAAAAATTTCGCGGTGACCTAATCTTACGCCGATCTTCCTTGTCATAACAATTGTCCTTGAATGACAAGCTTGATTTCAAGTTTGTGTCATACCTATGGTTTCAATAGCTTCTCGCTTCATCATTCCGTTGACTTGATGTCATCGCCGATCGGTTACATCTTCTTGAAACCTCTCGACAAATGTGTCGTGATCATCATCAACATTCTGACCCCTTCTAGGATATCAATTGAATTCATGATGAGAAGGACCATCCTTGCCCTCGATGATTTGTGTTATCATCAACCACTTATTGTCTTCCATTCAACCCAAACTTGTTCGTGTTTCTAGAAACCCCATTGCTTTCAAGTTAATGGTCGATAATTCAATCTTAGGCTATTGGTTTTTGAATCACCTTTCTAACATTGATCATGCTACCTAAGACCATATTTTGGGTGCACTTTTCAACCAACGCTTAATTGTGTATGTTTTCCTTGAGCATACATCCTTATATCATTTGATCCAACAAATGTTATCTCCTTGTTCACACAAGTGTGGAAATCCATCTTTTGAAAATCTCAATGAATTGTCGCTGAGTTCATCAGCCACCTCTTCATACTCTCCATGGTTTTAATGATGAACTCTTGTTTTGGAACTCGCTTCCATAGTACATTTCCCGAGAATCTTACAATGTCGTCTCATCAATTGTGTTGCACCTTTTCTTCTCAGGCATCCTGAGTCTGAGGTATCCTGACACCAATCAAATCTAAATCTCGGTCAGATATGATGGTTGGAACATATTTCCAAGAGTTATAAATGTTGGTCTTTATATGGCCCGATAAGGTGATGTCATGCCTAGCACACCTGGCCGAATGAACTAGTTTCCCTTTTTAGCAAGGTTAGCGATTCTTCCATGAGGAAATTGTAAGACTTATTCTATAAGTTGTTCGTGATGGATCCTTTGTGTGTCAAAAATTTGACCCTTACTTGATGACCATGTCAATGCTATCTCAAAGCATGTCTGTGGTACTCCGATTTTCAACAACAACATTTGAAGCCCCATGCTAAATGTTTCTTGCTCAATTACCCCAAACACCATTGTATGGGTAATGTCATGATATTTCACTCCCCTTTCCTAAAGAGCTCTCTACGTCATATCCTATCATGGATATCATGCTCTGCTTGTCCTTGGGAAGGATATACCCTTGAAATATGTTTTTAAACACATTTTCCTTTCCATTGTTCAGTTTAAATCTGGTAATCATATTTTCCTTTCCATTGTTTGGTTTAACCTTTCTTGTGATCTATATGATCTAAGCAGTAATATTCTCCTGCTTTTGTAAACACCTCATTCTACAAGTCTGTTAGAAAGACCCTGTTACTTTTGTTGATGACATTCGGGTAACCACCGATGGACGAGAACTTTGCCTACTAGTCCGCCTCGTTCAACGAGCAGGAAAATGGTTCTCTTCATCCCTCGCCCTTGGTACCTACTTTGTTGCCAACATAACTAATAGGCTATCCTCTGACATGCCTTGCTATCATGATCGTGCAAGATGACATTGCCCTTCCTACATTTAACCCACATGGTGGGTCCATAACCCACAAGTCCACAGGATCGAAACCTGACTCCCCTGTACACCCTTGTTTCCAAAGTTATTCCTCACGTGTGGCTTTGTATGTAATTCATGAGCCACATTCTGAGAGATCACCAATTCTGGTAAGAGACACAATACTTATTCCCATCGCTCTGAACCCCTTCCACTCTGTTTCAGGAAACGAACGATTGCCTATCCACTTGAGACTTCATATTGCACCTTCTTACCTTTCTCTCGATGACCTTCTTGAATATCAACTCGAGAGATGTCTCTATGGCTCCTCCACGGAGATAGCCCCCCAGGTACCTAACATGTATTCAGCTCCGCCCTTCCCAAGTCTTATCCCTTGTGTTTCCATAAGTACGATGGTGATCCTAAAGAAAGGATCCCGGCTTCATCATGATGACTTGAAGTAGAGAAATGAAAAAAAATCCACTTAATGGATCGACCCCTTCAAGAAAAGCAACCGAGACCGAGAAGACTCGATAGAATATCGCAACCAAACCTTTCCCCCTTACACTACCTCTTAAATCTCGGGACGAGATTTCTTGTAGTGGAGGAGAATTGTGACGCCCGGATAATTAAGCTACAGTAAACCCTTGCTAATCATGCTAGGTCATCATAATTAAATTTTTGCTAAACCTCACTTGTTTCAAACCAAGATCAATTTCAAATTCAAATAACAAGTCAAATTATTATTTCTTTAAGCTATCAAATAAAAATGTTCGATGGGTGGCAAATATTCACTAAATAATGAACATGTTGGAACCAACCTCATTTGGTTTCCCAAATTGCCCCTGGAATTCATTTACTGGAATAACAAGATTAAATAAGAGCATTTTATTTCAACTATAAATTAGAACAGTTCCAGTTGGCCTCAAACTTTTTGCGCAACCTTATAGTGTTGGCTAGGAATCATATGCAAAGTTTCATAATCAACAAAAATCAGTTGGCAGCTAAAAATAAATAGAAAAGTATAAATAAAACAGAAAAGGAAAAGAAATAACAGAAAAGAAAATACAAAAGCAAAAGACAAAACCAAACTAAACAGAAAAAAGGCCCCCTGGCCAACTGGGCCAGACGGCCCAGCTCACCGGCCAGGCCGGCCCACCTGGCCCGGCCGGCCGACCCGCCCCTGCCTTATCCCCACGAGGGGGAAACCCTAACTCGTAACCCCACCCACTCGTCCACACTTCCCCTCCCTCCACGATCCCCTCGCTCCGATCCCCCCTCTCCGCTCGTTCTGGATCAGGGCACGACCCAGACGAGGCCGCAACGCCGCCGCTCGTCCCCGACACCATGCCTCACCGCCGCCGCCCCGAAGCCGCCCCGCCTCGCCTCCCCACGCCTCTGACACCCACCGCCCGACCCCGTCGCCCTTGGATCCCGTCGCCGTCGTTCGGAACACCCCTCGCCGGAAGTGTCCTCGCCGGATCTCCTCCCCGTCACGCGCTGTCCCCCTCATCCTCCTCGACAACCGCTGCCTTGACCCTATGGCCCGTGGTGAGGCTCCGGCCTTATCTCCTCCCTCTCCCCCATCGACGACCTGCGGCCCGCCTCGCCTCCACGTGGCCCGACCGCGCCACACCTGGCCTCACCTGCTACAGCCCCGCTCCGGCTCCCTGCAGCCGCCTACAATCCGCCGCGTCGACCGCTACCCAGCGACGCGCACGTCCTGTACATCGCCGTCGTTTCCCCCTGCTGCCCCTTGCCCGGCGCACCTCCCAGCGGCCGCTTCTCCACCGGCCACGGCCAGGCCGCCATCCCTGCTCCCCTCCTCCTACCCGCAGCTGATGCTGCCCATTGCTGCTGCGGTTGCCGCAGCCCCTGCCGTAGCCCGCCCCCGCCCGGCAGCACCCGTCACCGGCCGGCCGCCCTGGCGCGCGCCGGCGCTTAGCCGTGTCCGCTCGGCCCTCACCCGGGTCGGGCGCCCGCACCCCCTATACCCGTTAGAACCGCACACCCGGTTGGCCCTATGAGCCACTACCCAGTGGGCCTCCCCCAGCTCCAGGACGATTTAAAAAAAGGAATTTAATAAAAATAAATAAAAATAATAAAATTAATTAATTAAGATAATTAATTAACTTAATTAATCATGTTAACTAATCTAATTAAGCCTATTTAACTAACCTAATCACATTAATTAAATTAACTAATCATGTTTAGTTAACTAAGTCAATGACCAGTGGGACCCACACGTCAGCGACCCAGTCAACACCTCTGTTGACTGCTGATGTCATGCTGACGTCATGATGACATCAACAAACACTGTTTTGGATAACATTGAATTAAAATATTTAAATTAATCCTAAAAATGATTTAAATCTTTTAAAATTAGTATAAAATAAACCGTAGCTCAGATGAAAAAACTTTGTACATGAAAGTTGCTCAGAACGACGAGACGAATCCGGATACGCAACTCGTTCATCCATCACGCATCCCTAGCATAGCAAACACGCAACTTTCCCCCTCCAATTCATGTGTCCGAAAACGCGAAACGCCGGGGATATTTTCCTGGATGTTTCCCCCCTTCACCGGTACCACCTCATACCGCGTTAGGGCACCCCTTGCACTGCTACTTGTCATGTCATGCTTTGTCATGCATTTGTTTGCATTATATTTGTTGGGGATATGACTATTTGTGTAAGCCATCCATGAGAGGCCGGGTTACGCAAATAGAGGTTCATCAGAAGCCCAAGACCAAGGCATGAAGATGGCGGTTCACTAAAAGGCTTAAAGGCCCACAGGCGACTCTGAGGCCCGTAAAGATAAACCGCCATGATGGTATAACTTGTACTGTAAGGTAGAAGTAACTAGTCGTCGAGCTGGACACTGTTTATGAGCCGGCCGGGACTCTGTAAGCCGCAGGGCGTCAACCCGTGTATATAAGGGGACGACCCGCCAGCGGCTTGGGGCAAGAAACAACAGATCGAGAACCAGGGATAGCGTATCTCGCTCCCTAGTCATCGAAACCTCAAGCAATTCCAACCCAACTAGACGTAGGCCTTCCTTCACCGTAAGGGGCTGAACTAGTATAAACCTCGCGTGTCCTTGTCCCGATTAACCCCTTTAAGCTTCCTAGTTGCGATGGCTCCATGACTAAGTCCTTGCAAAAGGACATCTGCCGTGACTATTCCACGACAGTTGGCGCCCACCGTGGGGCCAGCGCATGGTGGATTTGAGTTCTTGAAGGGTAGCTTCGAAGGGCTCAAGGGATACGCAGTTGGCCGGATGACCAAGAGTCATCGCAGCAGGATCTACATCGATGACGAAGGCTGGGGCCCCGACGCTGGCTCAATTGAGTACGGGTACCGGGTCCCCTTTGGCGGAATTCACGTCTTCATCGGCCGGATTGGTGAGCCGGGCCCTGAGCTGGACAGCTGCACCGACCTCGTCGAGACGGCTCAGCGTGCGAAACCCGCCCGAGCTCAACCCGTCGTGAAGCGTGCCTTTGTGGGTTGCATCCACAGAGGTGAACTTTCTGAAGGATCTGAAGGTGATGGTGAGCCGGCCGTCCTCTCTGACGGTGATTCGTCCGCCGGCTCAACAGATTCGCTGTATCAAGTTCAAGATGGTGTGCTTGGGGGCTGTTCCGATGGCAGCACTATTCCGGACCTCTCAGAGTCGCCAAACTGGGTAGGAGTCTTCATGGCTGGTACTCACCCCGGCCAAAATTCTACGGCCTCAGCGGCGATAACGTCCGGGTTAGGAGCAGCCGGGGCAGGAGGCCCTGTGCGCTCACCGGCTCAGGTGCTGATGGATCTCATGGATAAACTTATGGCCTTGTTAACTGCTACAGTCGTCCCTGCGAACCAATCTGAGCATGAGGCAGAGGTGGCACAGGTTCGTGATGAGATCGCCCGGGCCAAGGAAACCTTAGCAGCTGAGGATACTAGATTAGCCACAGAGCGGGCGGCTTTGGACGTACGGGCGCAGCAACTTCAGGCAGAGGCCTTTCAGCTCACGTTGAGCTTGAACGCATCTAATGAGGTAATGAGGAGGAGACATCAGAAAACTCGGTCCTGTTTACCTCAGATTTATGATCCTCGGAATCTCTTTGCTACACCCGGGGCCGGCCCAAGTAACCCGCCAGGTGCAAATCAGTTTATGACATCCAGAGAGGGAGGCCCAATCCAGCCTCCGGTGACGGTGCCTCTTCACGGCAATATGGCACTGCCCCATTACGTACCAATACCACAGGGTCACTTCTCCAACCCCATGGAGAACTTAATCGCAGCATCAGCTCGCTTGGCGGCTCTCCCAGTAGATGGTGATGATCCGACAGCGGTGGAAACCCGGAGGATCAGGGGACTTGTCCAAACAGCCCTGGCTCAGCAACAGACCTACTCCTACAGCCGGAACAGGATTCACTCAACTCCTCCGCCCTAGTTAGCTCCGCCTCGTCAAAACCGGAGCCTGAGTTACAGTAGACACATGGAGTCAGAGGCCTTGTCAAGTAGTGCTCAGCGCCGGAACCAGCCCGGCGGGTATAACCCGGTTCAGGATCGGATACGTCAGGAGGACGAGCGGGCGGCTCAGCTAGCAGCCCAACAGGACTCACCGGCTTACCCGACGACTTCCGTTGAGGCGGGTGTTGCTACTAGAACCGGAGGAGTTCCTTGTCTGGTACCAGCTCTACGTAATGTACGTCTGCCCAAGGATTTCAATGGACCTCGAAAGGTGCAGAGTTATACGGCTGATTTACAGCCTGGGGCGTGGACTGAAAGTTACGAGGTGGCCATGGAGTTGCTGGAGGTTAGTGATGAAGCGATGGCTAAATACTTCACCATGATGTTGGACGGAATGACCCATTCTTGGTTAAAGGGTTTGCCACCCAATTCCATTAGTTCATGGGCGGAGCTAAAGGCCCGTTTCATCCAGAACTTCAAGGACACTTGCAAGCAGTCTATGCCGATTGTGGACCTGACAAATTGTAAGCAGGAGGAAGGTGAATCTATGACTAATTGGGTGCGCCGGGTCAAAGATATAATACATTCGTTTGACAAGATGGATGCCGGCTCAGCAGTTCTCATGCTGGAGAAGAATTGCCGCTTTGAGCCTCTGAGACAGAATCTGGGGCGCCTTAAGCGTGATTGCAACGATATGGGGGCGCTGATGGCGGCTTTAGTCAAGTATGCCGATTCTGATAGTACCAAGGATCCTGCGTCTGATGAGGAAAAGACAGGGAAGGGAAAGAAGAATGGTAATGGAAAGGGTCAGCAGCATAACCCGGCGAGTCAAGGAGGCAATAAGCGTAAGGCGGACGGTAACCCGGAATTTGTGGCCAATGCACAGGGTAACAATCATAAGTGCAAAGGAAAGCCACCCCCTCGGTTTGGCGGGTCAGGTCCATCTCTTGAGCAACTACTCAATGAGCCCTGCCCGAAACACGGCACCCGGGAACGACCAGCGACTCATTTATGGAAGGATTGCGCAATCATGAAGGCTTTCAAGAATTCTAATACGTTTGATGGCAATCAAGGCCCAGGCGGCGGCTCAGGAGCTGGTGGCTTTCATGGCCTGGGAGCGGTTCAGGATCCGGTTTTCAGGGAAGCCAGGGTGGTTATAATCAACAACAATCTGGTCAAGGAGGTCAGCAGCAGCAGTCGGGTTATCAAAGCCATCCAAAACAGCTAAACATTGGGCAGTATCACGTGTTCACCACAAGTTTGTGTAAACGTGATCAGAAAGTTCATAGGAGGGCGGTGAATTCTGTTGAGCCGGCAGTCCCTCATTACTTGAGGTGGTCGGAACAGCCTATTGTCTGGAGCAGGGAGGATCACCCTCCCCGGGTTGATAATCCGGGTCAACTGGCCCTGGTAGTGGCACCGCAGGTTGGTGGTTATAAATTTACTAAGGTGCTCATGGATGGAGGTAGCAGCATCAACATCCTCTATTACGAGACCTTTCGGCGCATGGGCTTAACTGACAAGAATTTAAAGACTTCCAACACCGTCTTCCATGGAGTGGTGCCTGGTAAGTCGGCGTATCCAGTGGGTAAGATTGAGCTAGAGGTGGCCTTTGGAGACGAGCATGATTCTATGGCGGAAAAGCTAACTTTTGAAGTGGTAAAAATCAAGAGTCCATATCACGCTTTGTTCGGGCGGCCGGCTTATGCTAAGTTCATGGCGCGGCCGTGTTATGTTTATTTACAGCTCAAGATGCCGGGTTACAAGGGTACCATCACTGTGCATGGAAGCCGAAAGGTGGCCCTGGAATGCGAAGAAGGCGATGCGGCTTATGCCGAGTCTGTCTGTGCAGCAGAGGAGCTCAAATTTTATCAAGATAACGTTGACCCGGCGGATATGACCTCCCTCAAGAAGCCGACTACGGAGCATGACCCGGCCATGAAGTTTAAATTGGCTGCAGACACTAAGCTTGTTGATTTTACTCCGGGCGATTCGTCTAAGCAATTCAGCATCAGTGCCAACTTGGATCCTAAATAGGAAAGCGCGCTCATTGAGTTCATCCGTGAGAACCGGGACATTTTTGCATGGAAGCCTTCTGACATGCCGGGTGTACCGAGAGGACTTGCTGAGCACACTCTTAATATTGATCCGAAGTATAAGCCGATCAGGCAGTTTCTACGGCGATTCAATGAGGAACGACGAAAAGCCATAGGAGAAGAGGTCGCCCGGCTCTTGGCGGCTGGGTTCATTGTAGAAGTGTTTCACCCGGAGTGGTTGGCTAACCCGGTGCTCATGCTCAAGAAAAATGGCACCTGGCGGATGTATGTGGATTACACGGACTTAAATAAGGCTTGTCCGGCTGATCCTTTCGCTCTCCCACGTATTGATCAAATCATTGATGCTATGGCGGGTTGTGCGCATTTGAGCTTTTTGGATGCTTACTCTGGTTATCATCAGATCAAGATGGCAGTTAAGGACCAGGAGAAGACGGCTTTCATCACTCCTTTTGGAGCCTTCTGCTATGTGTCTATGCCTTTTGGGCTCAAGAGTGCCCAGGCGACTTATCAACGGTGTGTACAAAATTGTCTCCACAATCAGATTGGGTGAAATGTTCATGCTTATGTGGATGACATATTGGTGAAATCCAGAGAGGCAGAAACCTTGATATCTGATCTCAGAGAAACCTTTGACAATCTACGGGTTTACAAAATGATGCTTAACCCGGAGAAGTGTGTATTTGGTGTGCCTGCAGGCAAGCTTTTGGGATTCTTGGTCTCAAACAGGGGCATCGAGGCTAATCCGGAGAAGATTAAGGCAATCACTTCTTTGGCTAAACCGGCATGTATCAATGATGTTCAGCGACTGGTGGGTCGTGTTGCCGCTTTAAGCCGGTTCATAAGTCGGTTAGGTGAGAAGGCCCTACCGCTGTACCAACTGATGAAGAAGGCAGACACCTTTGTCTGGAGTAATGCTGCTAATGCCGCTTTTGAGGATTTGAAGAGGCAGTTATCTGAGCCACCAGTTCTTGCAGCTCCCATTGACAAAGAGCCTTTGCTGTTATATGTGGCTGCTAATTCACGAGCCGTCAGTGTGGCAATTGTGGTAGAGCGCAAGGAGGCTGGTAAGGAACATCCGGTTCAACGGCCGGTTTATTATGTCAGTGAGGTACTCTTTGAGTCAAAACAAAGATATCCTCATTGGCAGAAACTTGTTTACGGGGTGTTCATGGCAAGCCGGAAGCTGCTTCCAAGGTCACCCTATCACTGTGGTAAGCTCTGCCCCCTTGGGAGACATTATTCAGAACAGAGAGGCTACAGGACGAGTCGCCAAGTGGGCCATCTAGCTCGGGCCTCATGGTCTGAAGTACGTACCACGCACTGCCATTAAGTCTCAAGCTTTGGTGGATTTCGTCAACGACTGGACAGAGCTACAGGCACCTGAGGAGAAGCCCAATAACACTTATTGGACTATTCACTTTGATGGGTCCAGACAGTTGGAAGGCTCGGGGGCTGGAGTCGTGTTAACTTCCCCTCGAGGTGACAAATTTTGTTATGTGCTCCGGCTTATGTTTCCTTGTACTAACAATGTAGCTGAGTACGAGGCCCTACTCCATGGTCTCCGGATGGCCAAAGAGATGAACTTGAGCCGGGTAAGATGCTTGGGAGACTCAGACCTTGTGGCTCAACAGGTGTCAGGCAAGTGGGACTCTAAAGATCCCCTTATGGCGGCTTACCATCGTGAAGTCGATGCTGTGGCTGGACATTTCAAGGGTTATGTGGTGGAACACATTGATCGCAGGAAGAATGAGGCGGCTGATGCCTTAAGCCGGCTGGGATCTCAGCGTAAGCCGGTGCCGCCTAACACCTTTCTTGATATTTTGAATAATTCTTCTGTTAAGTTACCTACAGAGGAAGGTCTGGCAATACCAGACCCGGAGGCACAGCTGGAAGCGGCTCTCCACGTTATCCCGGATTGGACAGTGCCTTATTTGGCTTACATGACCTGGGGAGAGTTGCCTGAAGATGAGACCTTGGCAGGACAAATCGCCCGGCGGTCCAAGTCCATGACAATTGTCAATGGCGAGTTACATCATTGCAGCGTCACTAGAGTGTTTCAATGTTGCGTGTCACCTACAGAGGGTCAGGAGATCCTTCGTGAGATTCATGAAGGCGATTGTGGTCATCACGCCGGCTCAAAATCTCTTGTGGCCAAAGCTTTCCATCATGGGTTTTATTGGCTGACGGCTCATGCTGATGCAGAAGACCTGGTCAATAAATGTGACGGATGTTAGAAATTCTCACGACGAGCCCATGTGCCGGCTCAAGAATTGAGGATGATTCCGATTACTTGGCCGTTTGCAGTCTGGGGGCTTGATATGGTCGGGCCTTTCAAAAGGTCTAAGGATAAAAAGACGCACCTCTTGGTGGCGGTTGACAAGTTCACAAAGTGGGTGGAGGCGGAGCCAGTCAATAAGTGTGATGCAGCCACGGCGGTCCAGTTTATGAATAAGGTGATTTTTCGCTTTGGTTTTCCACACAGCATCATAACTGATAATGGCACTAACCTCTCCAAAGGAGTTATGGAAGAGTTCTGTCAACGAGAGCATATCCGGCTTGATGTTTCAGCTGTGGCTCACACTCAATCCAATGGTCAAGCAGAACGAGCTAATCAAGAAATCTTGAGGGATATCAAGCCCCGGCTCTTGGTCCCCTTTCAGCGGACGCCGGGTTGTTCGGTGGAGGAGTTACCTTGTGTACTTTGGAGCATCAATACTACACCTAACAGATCTACGGGTTACACGCCTTTCTTTATGGTGTATGGAGCAGAGGCGGTCCTGCCAAGTGACATCCGTCATGACTCACCCCGTGTGGCGGCTTATGTTGAGGAAGACAACGAAAAAGCTCGGCAAGATGCACTTGACCTGTTGGATGAAGAGCGAGACTTGGCAATAGCCCGCTCGGCGATTTACCAGCAAGACCTGCGCCGCTACCACAGCCGCCGGGTTAGGTCCAGAACCTTTCAGGAAGGTGACTTAGTGCTCCGACTCTTCTAGGATCAATCTGACATGCACAAGCTATCCCCTCCTTGGGAAGGACCCTTTGTGGTCAGCAAGAATCTGAACAACGGATCATACTACCTTATCGATGTTCGGGAGCACAAAGACTCACGTAAGTCAGAGGAGGAGACCCGTCGGCCGTGGAATATCGCTCATATTCGGCCTTATTATACTTGAGCCATCGGCTCTAATGTGTATATATTTATACTATGTATATTACATAAAGCAATAAAGCAGGACCTCTGTCCTTTTTTCCACTCCCAAAAAAGGTTTATGTGTTTTCTTTGTCAGGAGGTGGAGATAACTAAGGAGAAGCGGATCATATCTGAATCCGGCTTTCCTTTGGTCCGGCTTATGATCATATCTAAACCTAGCCGTGATCACTTGGGGGCTTCCTGTTCAAACATAGGTCATATTCGAACCAAAGAGAACATAGCTGTCGATACCCACTTGATCGGCATACTGCCAAACCCACTTGGGGGCTTCTTGATCACATTTGAATCATAGCTTAACGCCTTTGGGTCTGACGTGGATCGTATTCGAATCAGCGTCATTAAACAACTCTTATGGTCACTTGGGGGCTTCCTGTTCAAACATAGGTCGTATTCGAACCAAAGAGAACATAGTTGTCGATACCCACTTGATCGGCATCGCCATAGCCACTAGGGGCTAACAGATCGTATCCGAATCTTAGCTCAACCCCTTTGGAACGGTTCACTGATCGTATTCGAATCAGAAACCCTTTTGTTCATCATATTTTACAAGTATCAACATTGGATATCTTGCGACCCTCTTGAGAATACAATGGAGTACATTGCAATCCTCCAGGATTAAAATTGGTTACATCAGGTTGTTAAGTACCAGGTGAACTTTTATGTGCCAATTTTCAGGAGTTAAACTTACCCTCAGGGGTTGGCTTATATAAGCCGGAAAAGCAGCCATAAGCATCACAGGGCAGTGCAAGACATTTCTGCAAAGGACATAACAGATTCACATAAACTACAAAGTGCATAGTGACGGCGGCTTATGCAAGTATTAAGGGCCATAAGCATGCGCAAAGGCATAGCAAAACTGAAAGTATTTTCTACTCTGTTACAAGACTCCCCGAGTCTGAATGATGCGGCATTGTTTTTCTACAACGACATAAGCAGGTGGCGCCTGGCAATCTACTCTTGGGGTTGACTTGAAGCCTCCGGGTTATCCTTCTCCGCCTCTCCGCTGGCTGCTTTGTCCTGGAAGGATGATGAGGCCCAGTCAATGCCACTCAAGGCCTCAAACTCAGCTTCATCATCTATTAAACCGGTTGGGGCGACTTCAGGGGCAAAGGTGTGCTTACGGATTGGAGGGATCAAGCTGACATCGTCATAACGCGGCGTGGGGATTCTCCGATTCTCCTTGTCATAACCCAGCTGATACTTGGTGAGGTCAGTGTCGTTTCCAATTTGAGTGGCCATAGGGCGTATATCCCTCACGCAGGTGGTGAAATCCTTTTCATCAAGTGGAGTGCCATCCTCCTTTAAACTTGGATACCCAAGAGCGATGTCGGTCGGGTCTAGCTCTGGTAACCAGGCTTTGGCCCGACTCAAAGCGGCTATTGCTCCGGCTCTTGCTTGGGCCCATCTCAACTCTTGAATCCGCTAAGGAAGTACAGCAAGCCGTTGTAACTCATCTTGCAAGAGGTGGGGCACATAATTTGATAAGGCTACAACGGCCAAGGCACGTTGTGACCCGATGTAGAGTTGCTCTACTAGAGTATACACCGCCTTCAATTTGATCAGCATATTCTGCTTGAGGTTTGTGCTCCTGGGGCCTGTATTGGTAAGTATAAGGTAAACCTCAGGTAACAATTGAAGGAATGTTTACAATATTTAATGCTTGCTTAAGATAACTTACCAAAGATCGCTGAGACCATCCGAGATATCTGGCGTTGTAAGCCGGTCAGTTCGGCTGTTGCATTTGCCAGCGACGCCTCTGCTGTCTTGGCCCGGGTCACCAGTCCGGTCTTTTCGTCAGTCCAAATTTTCTTCTCTGACTCAAAATTTTTCTTCAGCTTCTCTTGTTCAGAGACGCTGAATTCAAATTTGGAGTTAGCCTTTTGAATTTCAATCTCCTGGGCTGCCAGGCGGTTCTTCAGGTCAGCAATCTCCGATTCAAATTGACTTATGGTGGCCTGCATTGCACCGGATAGTAGTCAAGATTATGGTAAATAATATTAAGTCCCAAGCACTTTGCAAGCAAAGATACTTGACACTTGGGGGCTAATGTATACCGAAGCTTTCTAAATTATTAAGCCGGTCCTGGATATTAAGTCCCAAATACTTTGCAAGCAAAGATACTTGGCACTTGGGGGCTAATGTGTATCGCAAGTTAAAGGTATTGTGTTACATCCAGTTTAAATATTTTTCTTTAAGCCGGGCAAGCAGCTCTAACAATTTTTCTAAGTCTACAGCATATTTATTCATAAGCAATAGACGTGGGGGCTGGTACAGTAAGTATGATTGAAAGTAAGGAAGCATAAGCCATGCCTCAGATTTTTGCTGTATTTGCTTCACCATGTCAATTTCCAGGTCACGGCTGTTTTGCACCTCGTTGATATAGACCGAGACGATCTCTCCAATACTCAAATGAGTATAGTCGGTGATATACATCTTAGCCTTACGGTGTTCTAGCAACTCCTCTTTAGCCGAGCATTTGGCAAGGACGGTGGGCCTGGCCGGCTCAACGAATTGAGCCTTGAGAAATTCCACTTCTGGGTCAGCCATTTTTACTGGGCCAGGTGCCTCTGGGTTAACAGAACTATCAAGAATGTCTTCAGCAGGCGGGTCAGAAGTTGGTGCTGCAATCTCTTGAGCCGGCTCAGGCGGCGGTTGATGTGTGGAAGAGTCGGGAGCAGCTATACCCTGTTCCGGTTCAGTCACCACAGGGGTTTGGGCCGGTTTATCCTTCTTGGTTTTCTTCCTGGGCTTAACCTGCACGCTGTGGGCAAAGCAGAGAAATAAGTAAAGAAACATGAAGAAAGAAAAACATAAGGTGAATAAATTGATATTACCCAGGGGCAGTCTTAAAAGCCGGCATGTTTGATTGCATGGACTCGCCGGATGAAGGAGAGGTATCCTGGTAATTGGAGTCAGAGGAATTGGGAGGTTGACGGATTAGACCCGCCAAAGGTAAAAAAGGGTATAAGTTGGAGATAACCTTAGTCTGACGCTTCCGGGTTGTGTCAGGCAAGCCGGAGGATAGCTCTGCATCCTTGCTGGTCCGGGTCTGCCTCCGGTTTTCAAATTGCTGTTGCTTCAAAAGAAAGTCAGGATCTTGGTAAGCCAAAGGGTGTGAAAATCTTACTTTCCAGGTTACTCTTCGAATTTTCTGACGCGGCCGAAGCTCGGAATCGGAGGAGATTATAGTTACCTCTTCCTCGACGGGTTGGCTGTTGCCCGTGTCTTCCTAAAAGAAGGTTAATATCAGTAAGGTAGTGATAAAGGAGAAAGGGAAATTAAAAAGTTACCTCTTCCTCATTATCATCAGAATCATCAAGCTGAAACAGCTCTGAAGCACTTGGCTTCCTTTTCCTTGAAGTGGTGGGCTTGGCGGTTTTCCTTTCAGCTCTATTGGCCGCCCTGGCTTTCTTGGCCGCCTCATGATCATATTGGATTTTCCAGAAGTTATCATTTGCCTGTAAAAGGTTATAAAGGGTTATGCGTAAGAATACAGTATAACATGATAAAAAATAACCCGACGGCTGGAAACTTACTGCAGGGGCCGGGTTCTTCTTTCAAAAAGGTAGTAAGCCGAAAGCGTTACTATTCACTATGCCCTCTTTGAACAAAGACTGAGCTGTAGCTTCCACTACGTCATCTGGTAAGTCATCAGGACTATGACGCTGAGGGTCATCTTTCTCTCCTGAATAATTACACATTAAGCCGGGGCGGCGGCTTAACGGAATTATTCTCCAAGCAACCCAGACTCGGACCAGGTCAATGCCATCTAAGCCGTTCCCTAAAAGAGCCTTAATCTTCTTGATCTTGGGGGTGAGTGGTAGACGTTCAATAGCAGTCAACTTATCCGGCAGCGGGTGAGTAGGTTCAAGGCGCAATGCACGGAAGCCGGGCAACGGGTTTTCACCAGCCGGAGAAGTATCTTGGCAGTAGAACCATGTCTGGTTCCAGTCCTTTGGATGACTCGGCAATTCAGCATAAGGGAATAGGCAGTCTCTCCGCCTTTGAATCGATATGCCACCAAGCTCCAGACTGGGCCCGTTGGCGCGCTCATTCTGTCGGTTCAAATAGAACAATTCCCTGAACAAAATTAGGCTGGGTTCCTCTCCAAGGTAGACCTCACAAAAAACATGGAAGTTGCAGATTTTTGACACGGAATTGGGCCCGATGTCTTGAGGTCTTAAGTCAAAGAAGTGCAAAACGTCTCTAAAGAATTTTGAACCGGGAGGAGCAAATCCCCGGCTCATGTGATCGGTAAAAATGATCACCTCCCCTTCCTTGGGTTGAGGTTTCTCTTCAGACGGGTCAGGAGCACGATAAGACATGACATCCTTATTGGGCAGATGGCCAGACTTTACAAACTCGGAAAGTTTGCTCTCTGTAACAATGCATGGGACCCAGTTGCAGGTAACCGGAGGTTTAACTGCTTTGGGTGCCATTAGGTAAATTGAAGCCTACAACAAGATAAAGGAAAATTTCCGGTTTATTATAACCCGGAGAATAAACATTATTGGGTTATTTAAGATGGCGGCTTAAGAAGGGGCCTAATGACATACATGTAACTATGTGATAATGTTTAACAGCTGCAGGTATTAAAGATGATTAAGGTTTTCTTAAGTCACCAGAGGCAAGCGGTGCTGACAGCCGGTATTATCTTAAACCGGTTACACGGACTACTATGGCTGAAACAGAGTCAACAGACACAGTTTTTGGCTAAGTGTGGAGCAAACAGGTTTCACAAATTGCAATTATTATTTTGGATCAAACGATGCTCTGGAAAGGAAAAATTTCTAGACCTAAAACAGTACAGGGAAGTTCATATACTCAAGGAGGGCTTCCAAAACAAGGAAATGAGATCTGTTTTCATACAGAATAAGCACACAACATCCTCCGCAGCAGTTCTATGTGGGTTTTACGATCTGAACAAGGTATTAGAGGTAAGAACTAATGGAGGTTGCGTCGGGCGATGATGAACGTCGACGAACTCAAGACAGTACTAATGCAGATCTGAGAAAGGGGGGAAAGAGAACTCACCGATGTGGAAGAACTACGGAGGGTTGCCGTTGTTCTCTGGTCAAAAAACAGGGTGATGCAGCGGCCTGAGTCGGTGAAGACGATGTTTCCGACGGTGGTGGCGGCGGAGCTCGAGCGGCAGAAGAGGGAGTGCGAGGAAGAAGACGACCGGAGGAAATGAAAAAGACCTAGGTCGCGCCTATTTATAAGGAGGACCGACTAAGACAGCGCGAGAAACAAGGAGACCAAGACATCATTATCCAGTGGCCCCGACGCCTCGATTTTCGGGAGGGTCAGTAAAGGCAAAGATCCGTTGAAGATATGATGAATTAAAATATAAGTTTTATTGAAGATGACGTCACGATGATTTAACCCGGAGCCAGAGGATGACGTCACGGCGGGTTACAATTTTCATGCAAGACAAAAGACTAAAGGCCGGTTCATAAGGTTTTCAAAGATTGACATGAACCGGTTCAAATCAATCTCGGGCCTAATGTTGGGGATATGACTATTTGTGTAAGCCATCCAGGAGAGGCCGGGTTACGCAAATAGAGGTTCATCAGAAGCCCAAGACCAAGGCATGAAGATGGCGGTTCACTAAAAGGCTTAAAGGCCCACAGGCGACTCTGAGGCCCGTAAAGATAAACTGCCATGATGGTATAACTTGTACTGTAAGGTAGAAGTAACTAGTCGCCGAGCCGGACACTGTTTATGAGCCGGCCGGGACTCTGTAAGCCGCAGGGCATCAACCCGTGTATATAAGGGGACGACCCGCCAGTGGCTTGGGGCGAGAAACAACAGATCGAGAACCAGGAATAGCGTATCTCGCTCCCTGGTCATCGAAACCTCAAGCAATTCCAACCCAACTAGACGTAGGCCTTCCTTCACCGTAAGGGGCTGAACTAGTATAAACCTCGCGTGTCCTTGTCCTGATTAACCCCTTTAAGCTTCCTAGTTGCGATTGCTCCACGACTAAGTACTTGTAAAAGGACATCCGCCATGACTATTCCACGACAGTATTTATTGTTTCTCCCCCCTCTTCTCTCGCTAGACACCGAGACCGATGCCACTGCTACCCAGTACGACTACGGTGTTGACGACACCTCTCTCTTGCCGGAGCAACCAAGCAAGCCCCCCTTTGATCACCAGATATCGCATATTCTTCTCTCTACTGCTTGCATTAGAGTAGTGTAGCATGTTACTTCTTTCCGTTATCCTATCCTGATGCATAGCCTGTCCTTGCTACTACTGTTGTTACCTTTACCTGCAATCCTAAATGCTTAGTATAGGATGCTAGTGTTCCATCAGTGGCCCTACACTCTTGTCCGTCCGCCATGCTATACTACTGGGCCGTGATCACTTCGGGAGGTGAGCACGGGCATATGATATATACTTATACTGTTACATTACTTATGATACTTTTCAGAGATGGGGGCTGAAGGGGCAGGTGGCTCCATCCAGGTAGTGGTGGGCCTGAGTTCCCGACAGCCCCCGACTGTTACCTTGTGGCAGAGCGACAGGGCAGTTGAGACCACCTAGGAGAGAGGTGGGCCTGGCCCTGGTCGGCATCAGTGGTTATTTCAAAATAACACACTTAACGAGATCTTGGTATTTGATCTGAGTCTGGCTACTGGCCTATACGCACTAACCATCTACGCGGGGACATTTATGGGCACTCGACGTCGTGGTATCAGCCGAAGCCTTCGTGACATCAGCGACTGAGCGGCGCGCGCCGGGTTGGACCGTGTAACGCAACTTCCTTTGTAATGGAGGTTGCTAGGTCTGCTCACCGGCCGCGTACGCAACGTGCAGGTGTGCAATGGGCGATGGGCCCAGACCCCTGCGCCATAGGATTTAGACCGGCGTGCTGACCTCTCTGTTGTGCCTAGGTAGGGCTGCGACGTGTTGATCTTTCGAGGCCAGGCATGACCCAGGAAAGTGTGTCCGGCCAAATGGGATCGAGCGTGTTGGGTTATGTGGTGCACCCCTGTAGGGAAGTTAATCTATTCGAATAGCTGTGATCTTCGGTAACAGGTTGACTTGGAGATGTACCTTGACCTTATGACAACTAGAACCGGATACTTAATAAAACACACCCTTCCAAGTGCCAAATACAACCGGTGATCGCTTTCTCATAGGGCGATGAGGGGAGGATCATCGGTTAGGATTATGCTATGCGATGTTACTTGGTGAACTTACCATCTACTATCTTCTCCTGCTGCAAGAAGGAGCTTACTGTCGGTGTACTAGAGTAGGGGTACCCTAGTATCCCGAACTTGTGCACGGGCAGTCGCAGCGTCCCGCGGCAAGGCTTGCCGGGTGACCGCCAAGGTCCTCCGTGGTTCCTTTGGAGCCATTCAAGAACAAAGTGTCCAAGCCAAGGAGACAAGACCCCGGCAAAAGGAGCTTGCCGGCAAGGCCAACCAAGGCAAGGCGCTTAAGGAGACAAGACCCCGGCAAGAGGAGCTTGCCGGGAAGGCCACTCAAGGCATCTCAAGAAACTTGCCGCGGCGCACCTCGTGCCCCGGCAAGGCCCGGTGAGCGACAAGCTCCCGGACGCGACAAGACAACGACCGCGGCAAGGCGCTTGCCGCGGCAAGCCACCACTCCGCGCCCGCGCTCTAGCACATCCACCAATGTGTCGCTCTGGGACCCTTCCGGGTGTACGTGGCGGGAGGCTGTGCAGCCAGGGGTGCGCGGTGGCAAGCGGCGCTGACAAGATTGCCATCGTGGCGAGCAGTGGCGTCCCTGACGGTCCCTTTTGCACTGTTTAGGCGACACAGATGGGCATTTAATGCCCTTGTCCCCTGCCGTCAGGGTTAGGTATGATACACTGTAGCAGGTAGCTGTACCTACCGCAGCACCTTTCCATTTTTACCCCTGTCTACGTTGCCACCTCTCGGTGACCCCTTGAGCATATAAAAGGAGGCCCATGCGCAACGTAGAGGGGGTTAGCTGATTCAAGTTAGCTAGCTCAGAGAACACTCACGCTCGGTTTAGTTAGCCGCTGGTGTGTACTGTGCACTCCGCGCTCCCAAGAAAGAAATCAATACAAACCACAAAGCAGGAGTAGGGTTTTACGCATCCGTGCGGCCCGAACCTGGGTAAACTGCTCGCGTGCCTTGCCTCGATCCGCTCTTTGCACGACCTCCGCCCTCACCGAATCGAAAGGGACTCGGCCCGCCGGTCCCATAGGTGTTCGTGGATCAGTCCCCCGACATCTTTGGCGCGCCAGGTAGGGGGCGTCGAGATTGTGCGAACCAGGTCCGGCGTTCACGCGGGCTAGATCTTCATCATCTTCATCAACATGCCACCGAAGAAGAAGGTTTCGGAGGCAGCTGCTCTGTCCGCGCCGAACCCACCACCACCGGAGCAAACGGTTGGTGGGGCGGACGCCGGCGGAAGAACGGGCGTCGACGAGGGAGCTCGCGGTGCTGCCAGGTCCAAGGACAAGGCTGCGCTGCCCATCGGCGGCGTGGCCGGCTCCCACAATGACCGGGCGCACTCCAAGACCTCGGCGTCCGTACATGCACCGCGCCCATCTCAGGAAGCGCGGGACCGACAGCGTCATGGTACTCACGGTACCATGCGTTTGCTGGACCAAGATCGAGCTGGTGGATCTCGGAGCACTCAAGACCAGCATGCACGCCAACATGCTGGCACGAGCGAGGCACGGTCGCCTAGACGGGATACTGCTCCTTCTAACATAGTTAGAAGTCTGAGCATATCTCGCTCCTCGCACCGTTCGCCACCGCCACCCGCCACTGCCACAGAAGCTTTGGCGCGAGCTCAACTGCTCCTGGACTACCCTCCAGCGCCGGACAAGATCGACGACTGGAGGGCCACCATTCAGAGTCTCATCGGCTTCGCCAACGGCGACGCCCAACGGCAACCGAGCACGTCGCAGCCACGGCAAGTCAGCCAGGCACAAGACGGTGGCGACAAGACCGGTGGGGGTGCAACCACTGTGCACTCTCCGCCCCGAAGGCCAAGATCGCCGACTCGCCAGATCCACCTCGACAGCGACTCCACCGCGTCATCAGATCCACGAGCTCGTCGCGATCAGCGCCAAGTTCTTCACGAATGACAACAAGAAGACGCTTGTACTCGCATCGAGCGCCGAAGAGAAGCGCGACGTCAATCAGACCAGCGCGCTGGGCCCTCTGTCGACATGCATGCGCTAGGGGAACCAGGCGACTTGCCGTACGTGGTAGGTTGCCCTGTGTTTACTCGTGAGCTGCGGCAAGTCCAGTGGCCCAGCACGAAGAACTTCAAGCCAGACGTACCAGAGAAGTACGACGGCAAGTCGCATCCGTCGGAGTTCCTCAGCATCTACACCATCGCGGTGCAGGCTGCCGGAGGACGGGACAACAAGATCCTTGCCAACTACTTCCCGCTGGTGCTCAAGCCCAACGTCAGGTCCTGGCTCATGCACTTGCCGGACAACTCCATATCCTCCTGGGCAGACCTTTGCCATCAGTTTGTCGGCGCCTTTACAGGCGGCCACAAACCTCATGGCCAAGAAAGTGACCTTCATCTGCTCGCCCAGAAGGAAGGAGAGCCTCTGCGCAAGTACATTCAGAGATTCAGCCGAGTACAGCACAACATCCCAGATGTCCACCCTGCCACGGTCATCAGCGCATTTCATCAGAACGTGCGTAACCGCAGGATGCGGGAGGAGATGGCGATGTGCAAGATCAGAGACGTCAGTGAGCTATATGCCCTGGCCGACAAGTGTGCACGTGGTGAGGAAGGGAGGAGACTCCCCGGAGAGAATATAGGAGCAGGAGGATCTGACAGTGAGGATGCTGCCCCGGCAAAGAAAAACCGGCGGCGGAACAGGAAGAAGAAAGGCAAAGATGTGCTAGTCGTTGAGCAATCCGGCAACGAAGGTGGCGCCAATAAAGCCAAAGTTGGTAGCTCCGGCAAGGAGATTGCCGCATGCACCAACTGCCAGGTTGTGGCGGCCGCCGACAAGCAGGACGGCTCCGACAAGCAGTACTGCAAGATCCACCGCACCAAGGGCCATGATCTCCAGGGCTGCAAGAAGGTCGAGTAGCTTGTCCAGCAACAAAAGGCTGAATACCAGCGGCGCGACAAGGAGAGGGCCCAAGGCGGCGATGGAGAATCCGGCAAGAAGCGCGCCGGCCGGGGAGGACGCCGCGGCAAGGCCAAGCAGCGGCAAGGAGACAGACCTCCCCGCGGCCGCGACAAAGACGAAGATGATGACGACGACGAAGACATGGAGGATGTCGAGACCAGTGAGCAGGAGTTCCAGAAAGCCACAGAGGTCTTGTGCGTTGACGATGGTGCTTCTCTGCATACTTCGCACCGCCAGCTCAAGCAGTGGGTGCGGGAAGTCAATGCAGCGGAACCACCCGTCGAATCACGCAAGCTTCTGAAATGGTCCAGCACGCCTATCATCTTTGATATTGAGGACCACCCTGATCGCACAACTGCAGTCGGGTGCTTGCCGATGTTGGTTTCACCAACTATCCAAAACCTCAAGGTCACTAAGATGCTAGTTGACGGCGGGGCCGGCTTGTACCTGATCTCCTCCGCTGTACTCCAGAAACTCCAAATCCCTGACAGCGAGCTCGAAGAGCCCGGCACATTCCAAGGAATCAACCTGGGAAGGAGCAAGCCGAAGGGGAAGGTCACGTTGCCAGTAATGTTTGGCAGCGAGCTGAACTTCAGGACTGAGAGGGTCACTTTTGACGTTGCCGATATTCCATTGCCTTACAATGGGATACTTGGCCGTCCAGCACTCGCCAAGTTCATGGCAGCCTCTCACTACGCATACAACATGCTGAAGATGCCAGGCCCGATAAGCGTCATCTCCGTCCCCGGCGACAAGAAGGATGCCCTTATCTGCGCCGACAAGATCTACCGGGAAGCGGCAGCCGCAACAGACCGCAAGTCACTTGCCGCTGAAGCTCCCGGGGGAAAGAAGACCAAGTCCGGCAAGAGTTCTGATGCGCACTCCGGCAAGCGCACCCCTTCGGAGTGCTGCGTTGCCATCGAGGACGCACCATCGAGCTCTACCGGCAAGTGTAAGAAGACGATGGCAGCTCCGCCAGAGACGAAGAAGGTGTCCGCCAAGGAGGACGGCACTAGTGGTACCTTCACCATCAGTGCCACTCTCGACCCTAAATAGGAAAGCGCGCTCGTTGCTTTCCTGCACGCGAATGTCGACGTGTTTGCGTGGCAACCGTCTGACATCCCCGGTGTTCCCAGGAAAGTGATTGAGCACCACCTTGCCGTTTGTCCTCATGGGCGGCCCGTCAAGCAGAAGGTTAGGAAGCAGGCAGTGGAGCGCCAAGAATTCATTGCAGAAGAGATCAAGAAATTGGAAGCAGGAGGCCTTGTCAGAGGAGTGCTCCATCCTACGTGGTTGGCCAATCCTGTAGTCGTGCGCAAGGCAAACGGGAAATGGAGACTTTGTATTGATTTTACCGATGTTAACAAAGCTTGTCCCAAAGACCCATTTCCTTTGCCGCGCATTGACCAGATTGTTGACTCCACAGCCGGATGTGATTTGCTTTCATTTCTTGACGCATACTCAGGATATCATCAGATCTTCATGGCAGAAGAGGATGAGGAGAAGACCGCATTTATTACTCCATGTGGCACGTACTGTTTCGTACGGATGCCTTTCGGATTAAAAAATGCTGGTTCAACATTTGCAAGAGTAGTCCATGTCGCCCTTGAGCCGCAAATACACAGAAATGTGGAAGCCTACATGGATGATATAGTGGTCAAGAGCAAGGACAGGGCAACTCTGATTCAAGATTTGGATGAAACATTTGCAAATCTGCGCAAGATCAGCCTCAAGCTCAACCCAGAGAAGTGTGTGTTTGGAGTCCCTTCCGGCAAGCTTCTCGGGTTCTTCGTGTCTCAGCGGGGTATTGAAGCCAATCTCGGCAAGATCAAGGCCATTGAGCAGATTGAAGCACCAAAGCGCGTCAAGGATGTACAAAGACTTGCCGGTTGCGTGGTTGCTCTCAGCTGGTTTATCTCTAGGTCTGCTGAGCGCGCCCTGCCGTTTTTCAAACTATTGAAAAAGGCAGGTCCAATGAAATGGACTCCGGAAGCGGAGGCTGCGCTGCAAGACTTGAAGAGATCCCTGTCCTCCGCTCCAACACTTGTCGCACCTAAGCCACAAGAGAAGTTGCTGCTGTACATAGCGGCAACCAATCAAGTGGTTAGTGCTGCGTTAGTAGCGGAGAGGGAGGCAAATGATGAGCCAGCAACCACGGCAGGCACATCCAGCGACAAGCAGGGGGCTTCCCCGACAAGCTCTGGTCCCGACAAAGATGAATCTGCGCAGATGCACGAGGAAATACAGAAAAAAAAAATGGTGCAGCGCCCAGTTTACTTTGTCAGCTCCCTTCTGCAAGGGGCTAGGTCAAGGTACTCTGGCATGCAGAAATTGCTTTTCGGCCTCCTCATGGCCTCGAGAAAGCTGCGCCATTAGTTCCAAGCACATGAGATCACAGTTGTCACTCGCTTTCCGCTGAAGAGGATACTACAGAATCCAGAAGCGACAGGCAGGATTGTTGAGTGGGCACTGGAATTGTCGAGCTTTGGCCTTAAGTTTGAGAGTACTTCAACTATCCAAAGCAGAGCATTGGCAGAATTCATAGCAGAATGGACGCCAACACTAGATGAAGAAACTCCAGAAACAAGCATCCCCGTCAAGGAAGCAAGCAAAGAGTGGCTGATGTACTTTGATGGTGCCTTTTCGCTGCAAGGCGCTGGTGCTGGCGTGCTGCTCATCGCACCCACCGGGGAGCACCTCAAGTACATAGTCCAGATGCACTTTCCCAAGGAGCAAGCGACAAACAATACTGCAGAGTATGAAGGTTTGGTTGCCGGTCTCAGGATCGCGGCAGACCTTGGGATCAAGAAGCTCATTGTCAGGGGTGACTCGCAGCTTGTCGTCCGCCAAGTGAACAAGAATTATCAGAGTCCGTTGATGGAAGCCTACGTCGACGAAGTGAGAAAGCTAGAAGAGCACTTTGACGGCCGACAGATGGAGCATGTTCCAAGAGTACAGAACGACATTGCCGATGGCCTGTGAAAGTGCGCCGCACTTAAGTTTCCTGTGGAACCAGGGATCTTTGTGCTCAAGCTGACTCAACCTTCCGTAACGCCATCAACTGGACAGAGCAAGAAGAGGAAGTTGATTTCTAGTGACTATTTTCCAGCAGAGCTTCCCGAAGCCGCCGCCAAGAAGGTCGCCAAGATCAACGCCAAGAGCGCTGAGGAGCAATCTGCTCCGGCAAACCCTAGGGTTTGTTCTATTGAAGTAGAGGCTCCCGGCAAGTTTTGCTTCGGCAAGCTTGCCGGGGAATGTCAAGCTCCGGCAGAGCCGCAGGTTCTCGCCGTAGAAGCGGACGTTCCCGCAGCGACAGATTTGCCTTGATCTGAGGAGCAGTCTGCTCCGGCAAGCCCCGGGGTTTGTTCCATTGAAGCAGAAGCTCCCGACAAGTTTTGCTCCGGCAAGCTTGCCGGGGAACGTCAAGCTCCGGCGGAGCCGCAGGTTCTCGCCGTAGAAGCGGATGTTCCCGCAGCAGCAGATTTGCCTTTAGTCCTTGTTGTCGAGCCACAAGCTCCAGCATGGGCACAGTAGATTGTCCATTTCCTTCAGACAGGAGAACATCCCGAAGAGCAAGAAGAAGCGGAAAGAGTAGCCCGGCAGTCAAGTATGTACCAGTTTGTCGACAAGACACTGTACAGAAGAAGACTCAACGGTGTGAAATTGAAGTGTATTCACCGGGAAGACGGACGAAAGCTGTTGGCAGAGATACATGGAGGCATATGTGGTCACCACATTGGCGCAAGAGCACTTGCCGGCAAAGCTTTCCGGCAAGGTTTCTTTTGGCTGATGGCCCTCCAGGATGCAACTGCACAAGTAACCAAGTGTGAAGCGTGCCAGTTCCATTCCAAACAAATACACCAACCAGCTCAAGCTCTCCACACGATCCGTTTATCCTGGCCATTTTCGGTCTGGGGGCTCGATATCCTCGGCCCCTTTCCCCGAGCAGTCGGGGGCTTTGAGTACTTGTACGTTGCAATTGACAAGTTCACAAAGTGGCCGGAAGTGGAACCAGTGAGGAAGGTGACAGCACAGTCAGCAGTCAAGTTCTTCAGGTCGATTGTTTGCCGCTTCGGGATCCCCAACAGGATAATCACCGACAACGGTACACAATTCAGGAGCCGCACCTTCATGCAGTACGTCCAAGATCTTGGCGCCAAGGTCTGCTTCGCTTCTGTTGCTCACCCGAGAAGCAACGGTCAAGCGGAGAGGGCAAATGCTGAAGTGCTGCGCGGGCTCAAGACCAGAACTTTCGACAGGCTGCACATGTGCGGAAGAAACTGGATCGAGGAGCTGCCGGTGGCTCTTTGGTCGATCAGGACGACGCCAAATCGAGCCACTGGCCAGACACCTTTCGCTCTAGTCTATGGAGCAGAGGCAGCTATCCCCACGGAACTCGTATACGGGTCACCTCGAGTGCTCGCTTATGATGAGCTCCAGCAAGAGCAGCTGCGACAAGATGACGCACTGCTCCTTGAGGAAGACCGTCTTCAGGCTACTGTGCGAGCTGCTCGCTACCAGCAAGCTTTGCGCCGCTACCATAGCCGCAAAGTTAATGCCAGAAGTCTCGAGGAAGGTGACCTTGTTCTTCGGCGTGTTCAGTCCGCTAAGAATTCCAACAAGTTGACGCCGAAGTGGGAAGGCCCTTACCGGGTGAAACGAGTCACTAGGCCTGGCGCTGTCCGCCTTGAGACCGAAGATGGCATTCTGGTGAGCAACTCCTGGAACATTGAGCATCTCCGTAAGTTTTACCCGTAAGGTGTGGTTGCCGGAACCTGTTTCGGCAACCACCTTTTGTACAAGTCTTGCCGCTGTTGCATGTAATCCTTTGTACAAAGCTGGGTGCAGACCCCGTGCATAAGTAAAGCTCACGTGCTCAGCACATTTTGTCAATTTCAAGCTTTCTATTTTATGCATGTGTTATCTGACACTTTGTGCAGCCCCTAAACCCCGGTAAGCAATAATGAGCCGTAAGGCTCCATATCTTTATTTTCTCTTCTTTCTTTTTTCTCAAGGAAAGAAAGGTTCCCTCGCCCACAAGTTTGCCGGGGAGGAAAGGAAAAGACGATGGTATGGACCAGGCATCGTTCAAGAAAGTTTCACCTTGCCGGGAAGCAAGCAACAGAAAAGCTAAGTTGCCAAAGTTTGAGCAATCAGATTTTTTAAATTTTAAGTTATCTCCCTTGAACGGCCGCACTTTGTATGGAAAACCTGTGCACGGAGGAACCAACTCGTAGCTAGTTGCGCCTTTACTTTGTTTCGAGTCCGCTCAACAACTTAAGTGAGCTGCTAGCGCCCTTACTTTGCTTCGAGTCCGCTCAGCAACTTAAGTGAGCCGCTAGCGCCCTTACTTTGTTTCGAGTTCGCTCAGCAACTTAAGTGAGCTGCAACTAGTTGCGACAAGGTTTCTTGTCGGTAGCGGCACCGCCAGCAGGCTACTGACGTCCCGCACTCAGCGCTCGCGGCCCAGGTGCCTGCACCGGCAAGTTCCCTAAAAGCATAGGGTAAAAAGACATACAAAGGGAGGGATCAAGTAAAGGGAATAACATTGCAATCATTCCATAGAACAAAGCTATATTACAAAGATACCTTGTCGCAGCTCTAATAGATTGTTTTCATGACATGATAAACAGCGACAAGGAAAGAAGAAATGGGCGGCCTAATCTACGCGATCGCCTTCGACCCACTTGATCCCGCTCACCTTGTCCACAATGGGTGCGACAAGGGCCTTGAGCTCCTCCAGATCAGCTTCCGGCGGCAAGGTCCTGAGGATATTGGTGAGGCGGAGGCCCGGATTGCGGAAGGCCACCTTCATCAACACTTTCTGAAGAGCTCCCGCGCAGATCTTGCGCGACTCATCGGCCAGCTGCTTGGGGATCCTTTCCCGGAGCCGCTGAAGGGCCGTCGCCACGCCCTTGAAGAACAGGACGAGCTTGGCGCTGGGTTGGAGGTTGTCGTCGGAGGGATACCCGAGATCTTCCATCCCCAGCTGCGCCAGCTCCTTGTCGATGTCTGTGGCGGTATTCACAAGACTCTCCGTCCAGTGCGTCACAGTCTCCCTGAAGGCGTTCTGGGCGGCGGCAGCACTCTCCAGCAGCGCCTTGTCGGCCTTGATTTCCTCCTTCAAGGCCGCCTCCCACTTCTTGGCGCTGTCCAGAGTCTTGGTCAAAGTGGTTAGCTTTAACTCAATATCCACGTTGGAGACCTTGGCGGCGCTGAGCTCTCTGCCCTTCTCGGCGAGATCGGCTTCTAGCTGCGCCACCTTTGTCTTCAACTCCTCCTTGGCGGCCTCGGCGGCGGCGGCGGCATCCTCTGCTTGTTTGAGGGCTTCATCGAGTTTTCCCTCGCGCGCGGCAAGCTCCTCCTCGTGGGAGTCGAGATTGACCTTCCGCTGCGCCAGTTCGCCCTCCTCCGTGGCTAGCTTCACAGCGGCAAGACGTTGCCGCTCTTCGGCTTCGGCCTTCTCAAGGAGGAAGGCCTTCTGCGCTTCGGCAAGCTGCTCCCGCTCCTCCGCCAGGGATCGGAGGGCTTCCCGGTGGAAACCCCCGAGCTCTTCTGCGCGCTTTTCGATGGCTGCTCCCGCCTTCGCGACAAGTGCCTCGCGGGATTCCAGCTTGGCTTGCCGCGCGCGGTAGAGCGACATCAACTTCCGCAGCAGCCGCTCTTCTTCGGGCTCGTTGCTGCTGCTGCTTGGTGCGTCGACCAGCGTCAGCCCCACGGAGGCGAGCACTTCTCCGTCGAAGATCTCCCCCTCGACCGGCGCCCTGGAGTTCGATGCCCAGGGAAGATTGATGAAGACGTCGTCGCCGGCCTTCAAGTAAACGCCCGGTTGGGGCTCCTCGGAGCTTGGCGCTGCGGCTTCGGCGGACGGGTCGGCGGTCGGTGTAGCGCCTGGCGCTCCTGCGGCCTCAGGGCCGTCAGTACGATCGCCAGATCCCTCGCCAGTTGCTGCGGCGGCACCCTTGGCGGCCCCAGCGCCGGCAGGATCGCCAGCGCCGGCTGCTTCTTCGGCGGCGACCTCGCTCTCCATCTGCTCCGCAGCGGATGGATCTGACGGCCGGAAAAGGGGAAAAGAGTCAAACAAAATCCAGCGAAAACCCAGAAAGATCAAGAAAAGAAGAAACCGAGGGAAGTTTTGAAGCAAGAGGAGTACCTGCACTAGGCTCTGCAGTCATGGTCTCCGCCGTCGGGGGGCCGTTGGTGCTGTCTCTCGCCGGAGAACCCTCCCTTGCCGGAGACTTCTCCCTCACCGGGAAGCCTTCCCTTGTCGGAGAATTCTCCCTTGTCGGGGGATTCTCCCTTGGCTCCTGGTGGGGGTGCTCGGCTCCTACACAAGTCAACAAGCAGATATCAGCAAAGTCAAGTACCCAAGCGCGCCTCGCAGCAGAAAGTAAATCATACACTTACGCTGGGGGCTGCCCTGGAGGAAAGTCGCCGGGTCCGGCAAGGTTGTCTCGGGCGCGCCACCTGCTGTTGCAGTGGGCTCGTCCTCGATGACGATCACCGGGACCTTGGCCCTCTTTGCCGCTCTCTGGGCCAGAGTCCTAAAGAGGGACAAGTTCAGAGAAAAGCAAGTGAGATACAAGACAAAACAGCAAGAATTGAAGAAATGCAAGTACAGCAAGAGAAGCTTACTCTTCTTCTTCTTCCTCGTCGGAGCTGAACGCGGAGAAGTCGAAGTCCGGCGCGCGCCCGGCGCGAGGAGGCGGAAGAGAAGCTTCCCTTGGCCGCTTGGCGGGAGCAGTGGCGGTGGTCTGAGACAACCCCGCTCTGGCTGCCGGCGCGGCATGAGCAGCGGCAGGAACTGAAGCGGTGGTCCGGCTAGACTCCGCTCCAGTTGCCGTCGCCGCATGAGGCGCTCCCGCGGCAACGGTGGTTGCCGCGGTGGAGCGTGTCACGCAGCATGGCGACTGTTGACCCGCTTGCCGCTCCGCCACGTCACCGGCCTTGCGGAGACGCCTTCTTGGTGGGGATGGAGGCTCTGCTTGCGGCGAGCTGCCTAAAGATGAGGAGGAAGAAGAGTTGATGTCTAGCGAGCCGCTCATATCCTTGGCGGGCTCGCTTGGCTCGGCGTCACGCCCGACAAGCTCCTTCTTGCCGGCGGGCTCCCCTCGCTCGGCACGGCTTGCCGCCTCTGCTGCATCTGCCTCCTCCACTGTGAATCCAAAGTCACCCGCGGCTGCGGCTGCCGCCGCCTCTTCCACCCTAGTGGCGATGAGTGCAAGCTCTGCATCGGTGGTGTCGCGGGTGAGGCCCTTCTTCTCGTCGGAGCGGATCGGCACTTCCACCAAGTCATCGAAGAACTGCTGCACGACGTCGTCTGCGGGCTCCTGCCAAGTCGGCACAATTCCGTGCGAGTCGCACTCCGGCATCATTGCACGGATGCGGTCGAGCGAGGAATTGTTGCACAGCGGAACGACGCCCCCCGGCAACCTGAAGACCTCGGGATGTTGGGGGTCATACTTGAAGAGCTCCTGAAGCATCGCGTTGAGCTCCAGGACTGTGAAGTTGTAATTGAGGCCCGGCCGCAGCCTCATGATATCTGCCGCATTCTTGAACTCCCAAGTAGGCCTCCCCCGTTCCTGCAGGGGGGCGATGCGGCGGCGAAGGAAGTCTGCGCCAACAGCGCCAACAGCTAGCCCGACAAGCCTGAGACGCAGGATCCTGGTGACGGCAATCTTTAGCCTGTCATCTTCCGGGGCCACGTCACTCCAATCGCTGCCGCGCGCTACTGGGGTTTTGCGCCGGGTGGTGAATGGCTGCGGGTTCTCCTCGTCAATCCAGCACCAATCTGCCCTCCACTCCTCCCACTTGCCGCGGAATTCTCCCTCCACATACGTCTCCTTCTTGCCGGGCCTTGAGATCCTGGCGATTCCGCCGGATAGAGGCTCCCCTCTCTCTACTCGGGGTATGAAGAAATGGCGGAAGAGGGCTACACTGGGGTGGACTCCGACAAAGTTTTCGCAGAGATGTGCGAAAACTGCCATGGTCAGAACAGCATTGGGGGTGAAGTCAAGGAGGTGGAATCCGTAGGTATTCATGATGTCGCAGAAGAATTCAGAGAAGGGCGGGCAGAGCCCGCAGTAGAAGAACAATGCGAAGAAGGGGTATCCGTTTGGGGCCTTCTTCCAAGCGGCGGCGGGGAGTACCTTCGTGCGCGGATGCACGCGCGTCTCCGTCGACCAGAAAAGATAGTAGTTCTCCCTCAGCTCCTTCGCGCCAAGCTTGGGAGGGAAGACGGCCCGCTCCTTCCGCAGCGCCGCAAGCCGCTGCGCCTTGGTCGACTTCATGACCTTCCCCTTGTCGGCTTTTGGAGCCATGGCGGAAGCAGTGGAGGAGGTCGACGGCGTTGGTGCTGCTGGTGGTGATGTGGGGGCGGAGCGCTGCTCTCTCTCTCTCTCAGTTTTGGGAAGGCGAGGGAGCGGCGGAGATTTCTGAGATTGGAACGGCAACGGGCAAATGGGCGAACTGCCCCTGTTTCCTCTGCTTATAAAGAGGGAGGGGCGGACGTTTCGCATTTCTGAATAAAGAAACCACCCACGACCTCTCCCACGACGCCGCATTCAACGCGTGCCGTTCAGGGAGGGCGCGGTGGATACGGAGAGAGATACGGCGTAACCTAGGCCGCGCGTGCCCGTGCCCTGTTTTGGGCCTGGCCCAACAGCGCTCGGCACCGTGTATGGCCCAGGCCCTGGGGCTCCTGTCGGTGTACTAGAGTAGGGGTACCCTAGTATCCCGAACTTGTGCACGGGCAGTCGCAGCGTCCCGCGGCAAGGCTTGCCGGGTGACCGCCAAGGTCCTCCGTGGTTCCTTTGGAGCCATTCAAGAACAAAGTGTCCAAGCCAAGGAGACAATACCCTGGCAAAAGGAGCTTGCCGAGAAGGCCAACCAAGGCAAGGCGCTTAAGGAGACAAGACCCCGGCAAGAGGAGCTTGCCGGGAAGGCCACTCAAGGCATCTCAAGAAACTTGCCGCGGCGCACCTCGCGCCCCGGCAAGGCCCGGTGAGCGACAAGCTCCCGGACGAGACAAGACAACGACCGCGGCAAGGCGCTTGCCGCGGCAAGCCACCACTCCGCGCCCGCGCTCCAGCACATCCACCAACGTGTCGCTCTGGGACCCTTCCGGGTGTACGTGGCGGGAGGCTGTGCAGCCAGGGGTGCGCGGTGGCAAGCGGCGCTGACAAGATTGCCATCGTGGCGAGCAGTGGCGTCCCTGACGGTCCCTTTTGCACTGTTTAGGCGACACAGATGGGCATTTAATGCCCTTGTCCCCTGCCGTCAGGGTTAGGTATGATACACTGTAGCAGGTAGCTGTACCTACCGCAGCACCTTTCCATTTTTACCCCTGTCTACGTTGCCACCTCTCGGTGACCCCTTGAGCATATAAAAGGAGGCCCATGCGCAACGTAGAGGGGGTTAGCTGATTCAAGTTAGCTAGCTCAGAGAACACTCACGCTCGGTTTAGTTAGCCGCTGGTGTGTACTGTGCACTCCGCGCTCCCAAGAAAGAAATCAATACAAACCACAAAGCAGGAGTAGGGTTTTACGCATCCGTGCGGCCCGAACCTGGGTAAACTGCTCGCGTGCCTCGCCTCGATCCGCTCTTTGCACGACCTCCACCCTCACCAAATCAAAAGGGACTCGGCCCGCCGGTCCCATAGGTGTTCGTGGATCAGTCCCCCGACAGTTACCAGAAGCGTAGTCTTCGATACGACAAGCTATCCCCCTCTTATTCCGGCATTCTGCAGTTCAGTACACATATGATAGCGTTTTTCCTTTTGATACCAATGCATACATATGTAGTGTAGCTCCTTGCTTGCGAGTACTTTGGATGAGTACTCACGGTTGCTTTGCTCCCCCTTTTCCCCCTTTCTATACTCGATTGCTGCGACCAGACAATGGAGCCCAGGAGCCAGACGCCACCGTCGACGATGACTACTACTACTCGGGAGGTGCCTACTACTACGTGCAGCCCGCTTACGACGACTAGGAGTAGTTTAGGAGGATCCCAGGCAGGAGGCATGCGCCTCTTTCGATCTGTATCCCAGTTTGTGCTAGCCTTCTTAAGGCAAACTTGTTTAACTTAGGTATGTACTCAGATATTGTTGCTTCCGCTGACTCGTCTATGATCGATCTCTTGTATTCGAGCCTTCGAGGCCCTTGGCTTGTAATATGATGCTTGTATGACTTATTTTATTTGTAGAGTTGTGTTGTGATATCTTCCCGTGAGTCCCTGATCTTGATCGTACACGTTTGCGCGTATGATTAGTGTATGATTGAATCAGGGGCGCCACATAGTGCGAAGACATTCACTCATAGGTAGAGAGTTGGTTCCAGATTTGTACGAATCCACGAATAAGTACAAGTGAGGAATCTAACTACTTGTGAAGCATAAGTGAACATACTAGGCATGTTATGAGATGCCGTATGAGATAGATCCAAGTTGTGTGAACAGAAACTACTAGTGCTTGAAAAGGATGAATCTATCAGATCAAAAAGACCGTAAAAAGGAGGTTTTATTTACCACACGAGGAACTGCTAGACGGAGTGGGAGAGGAGGCCGAGCAGTTCGATCTTCCATGCCCTAACTTGGCGATGGAGGACACCTACGGCGACGGCGGAGAAGACGATGTCCGCCGCTGGTGTGAGGATGGCGTCGGTGAGGTCGCAACAGCTAAGCGCTTCATCACCGTCGTCGTCGAGGGCTAGCGGTGGCGCTAGGGTTTGTGCGAGAGTAGAAGAATTGATAATGACTGGGGTGAGGCGTGTATTTATAGGGACAGGGACGGCACAGTGTTATTACACAGGTGCCCTAGGTGATTCGCATCTGAAGGACACGTGGCGATCATGCAACACATGAGAGGTTGTTCCATGTTCCCACGCACGCCTGGATTGTCGGGTGGTCGTTCCCACTTCTCCGGGTTTCAGGTAAAAGGATTGAGCATTGAAAGTAGATTAATGTTTGTCTCTGTGTCTTCTTCTGAAAAGGACGCAGAGAAGACGTTTTGACAGTTTCAATAGAATGCATATGATTTGGATAGATAGACTTAAGATACAAGCATAGAAGGGTTAGGGTCCGATCACATTAACTTAGTTCAAAAGATTCAACAAGAAGACATAGCTATAAGTGAATGTTGTAGAGGACAGAAACCAAATCAGTACATTGAAGATAAACATGAAGCCATGTTAACATTGAAGACAAACAAAATGCGAAGACTTTGCAATGTAGCACCAACTGAAAGTATTCCAAACGGGAGTTTGGTGGTGGCGTTACCCACCGTATAGGAAATGTTAGACCCAGACACAGCGCACAATTATCGTGGCGCTCGGAAGTTAAATTCCACGTTAATGTATTCACACTCAGAATGTAAGTCTTCATTGATTGAAGATATACTTTACTTCGTGTGTTGCACATCTAAGTCATCAACATACATAAGTGTTAGCATGTGTGCCTGATCACAGTACATTTGAGGATTCCAAGATATTTAGCTCACACCGTAACTTGCAAAACCTTTTCTCATCCAAGGGCTTTGTGAAGATATCTGCCAATTGCTCTCTAGTGTTGATGTGTATGATATCAATATCTTCCTTCATGACATGATCTTTGAGAAAGTGATGACGAATTTCAATGTGCTCTGTCTTCGAGTGCTGAACTGGGTTGTTAGCAATCTTGATGGTGCTTTCGTTGTTGCAGTAGAGTGGTAGTTGCTTCAGATGAATGCTTTGCTTCATCCATAGAAGCTGAGCGCAGCAAGATCCAGCAGCAATGTATTCAGATTCAGAAGTGGAGAGAGATACACAGTTCTGCTTCTTTGAAGACCAACATACAAGTGATCGTCCTAGAAAGTGACATGTGCCTGATGTAGACTTGCGATCCACCTTGTCACCAGCATAATCAGCATCCGAGAATCATACTAGATCAAACTCTAAGCCCTTTGGATACCATAATCCTAGTGTTGGGGTGTGAGCCAAATATCGAAGAATTCGCTTCACAGCTAAGTGATGCGATTCCTTTGGTGCCGCTTGGAATCGGGCACACATGCAAACACTAAGCATGATATATGTCCTAGATGCACATAAATAAAGCAAAGAACCAATCATGGAGCCGTATACCTTTTGATCGAACTCTTTACCATTGTCGCTGGGACCCAGATGGTGTTTAGCTGGCATTGGTATCGTGTATCCTTTGTAGTCTTGCATTCCAAACTTCTTCAGGCAATCTTTAAGGTATTTCTCTTGAGATATGAAGATTGCGTTGTGTTGCTATCGTATTTGAAGACCAAGGAAGAACTTCAGCTCAACCATCATGGACATCTGATATTGCTCTTGCATCATATATCCAAACTCATCACTGTATTTCTGGTTTGTGCAGCCGAAGATAATGTCATCCACATATATTTGGCACACAAACAGTTCACCATCATATGTCTTCATGAAGAGAGTGGGATCCAAAGAACCAGGTTTGAAGCCTTTGCTCTTCAGGAAGTCCTCGAGTGTGTCATACCAAGAACGAGGGGCTTGTTTGAGGCCATACAGTGCCTTGTTGAGCTTATAAACCATGTAAGGATGTTTTGGATCTTCAAAGCCAGGCGGTTGTGCAACATACACTTCTTCTTCAATCTTTCCATTGAGAAAAGCGCTCTTCACATCCATTTGATACAAAAGAATGTTATGATGATTTGCATAGGCCAGCAGTATGCGTATAGCTTCAAGCCTAGCCACGGGAGCAAATGTTTCATCGAAGTCAATTCCTTCAACTTGAGTGTATCCTTGAGCAACGAGACGAGCTTTGTTTCTGACAACTTGACCATGGTCATCTTGCTTGTTGCGATATATCCATTTAGTGCCTATGATATTGTGCTTACGAGGGTCAGGACGCTTGACCAGTTCCCATACATTATTTAGTTCAAATTGTTGAAGCTCTTCTTGCATAGCTTGAATCCATTCAGGTTCCATGAAGGCTTCATCAACTTTCTTGGGTTCAGATATTGAGACGAATGCAAAGTGCCCATAGAAATTTGCTAGTTGTGTTTCCCTTGAACGAGTGAGTGGACCAGGTGCATTAATGATGTCAATTATTCTCTCAATCTGTACTTCATTTGCAACACGAGGATGAACAGGACGAAGATTTTGCTCTTGCTGATCATTGTCATCGTTGGAAGGATTGTCTTTAGGCTGAGCATTGTCTTCAGGTTGATCAGGTGCAGAGATGATGAGTTCCTCTTCAGGCTAAGCTTCAGACGGTATGATTTCTCTAGTTCCCATAAGCATGATGGATTCACTCGATGGAACTTCATCTAGCACATTAGGCAGGTGCTCTCTTTGCGAGCCGTTAGTCTCATCGAACCGCACATCCACAGTCTCAACCACTTTATAGTGAAAGAGGTTGAAGACTCTGTAGGAGTGCGAGTCCTTTCCGTATCCAAGCATAAAACCTTCATGTGCTTTCGGTGCAAATTTTGAAGTGTGATGTGGATCCTTGATCCAGCACCTGGCACCAAATACTCTGAAGTAACTGATGTTTGGCTTCTTACCAGTGAGGAGCTCATAGGATGTTTTGTTCAGAAGCTTGTGAAGATAAACACGGTTGATGATATGGCATGCAGTATCAATGGCTTCAGGCCAGAACTTTCTTGGAGTCCTGTATTCATCGAGCATCGTCCGGGCCATCTAAATAAGTGTTTTGTTCTTGCGTTCCACGACGCCATTCTGCTGCGGCGTGTATAGAGCTGAGAACTCATGAGTGATGCCCAAAGTATCAATATAAGTGTCGAGGCCGGTGTTCTTGAATTCAGTGCCATTATCACTTCTGATGTGCTTGATCTTGACGCCATAATTGTTCATGGATCGATTGGCAAAGTGTCTGAAGACATCCTACACTTCAGTCTTGTAAAGGATTATATGCACCCATGTATATCTTGAATAATCATCAACAATGACGAAGCCATAGAGACAAGCAATAGTAGTAAGAGTTGAGTAGTGAGTGGGACCGAAGAGGTCCATGTGTAGCAGTTCGAAGGGTTGAGTTGTTGTCATGATTGTCTTTGAGGGATGCTTGAACCTCGTCATCTTTCCAGCTTCACAGGCACCGCATAGGTGATCCTTCTTGAACTTGACGCCGTCGATGCCTATGACATTCTTCTTCTTTGCAAGAGTGTGCAAGTTCCTCATGCCAGCATGCCCTAGCCTCCAATGCCAGAGCCAGCATTCTGAAGCTTTTGCTAGAAGACATACGGTAAGCTGTGGTCCTGCTGAGAAATATACCACGTACAAATCATCTTTCGGATACCCTTCAAAGACTAGAGACTTGTCAGATTCCATTAGAACAAGGCAGCAATATTTTCCAAATATCACAATCATGTTTAAATCGCAAAGCATTGAGACAGACATTAAGTTGAAACCAAGGGATTCAACAAGCATCACTTTATCCATGTGTTGATCCCTTGAGATTGCAACTCCACCTAGACCCAATACCTTGCTTTTGCCAGTATCAGCAAATGTGATGTGACTCTTGTCAGATGGACGTAAAGTTGAGTCCACGAGAAGACTTCACTTGCCAGTCATGTGATTAGTACACCCACTATCAATAATCCATTCTGAAGCAGCTGGTGTCATACCCTACAGTGCAGTTAGGGGGATAGGCTTCACGAAGAGAATTGTGAAGCATAAACATTTGACGAGCAAGTGGATTATGAAAGCTTAGATCGAGGTTAGGACTGATAGGGAAAGTAGCAAGCGACTCAGGAACAAAATACATAATAAGACCATTTGGGCATTTGATCTTGCGCCCTACAAGATGTTTAAGGTCCCCAACAATAGCTTCAGACGAATTTGATTTTCGGCTGGAGACCCTTCCCTGCAAAAGAGAGTTAAGCTTTCTTAGCCACCCACATCTTCAAGGGTGGCTTCGAAGCAATGAGTCTAAGTGCAACATCTGAAAACTTTGGCTTTGAAGCCCTAGCAAATAGTCTTGCAGGTGGGCAATAGTACTCATAAGAATAAGCAGAGTAGTTCATGGTCTTATGAACATGGCGGTTTGATGAAACACGCTCATATTCATAGGCCTGAGTATGGTTTCCCTGCAAAACATTTGCGTTAGTGCGACTCAGGTGAGTCCTCTGTCTGTATGAAGCCTTTGGACCATATGAAGCTTGTGGTCTGGGGTTTGTCTTCTTCACTTGTGGTGTCATGACGACATTCACACGAAGATTCTCCAGACACCTTTTCGGCACCCAGACTTTCTTCATAGGTGGCCCATTCATGCAATTAGTACCAATATACCTGGCAAACACTTCACCATTCTGATTCTTAAACAGTCTATAGTTTGCATCAAAGGATTCATCAATAACAATGGGATTAGAACAAGTGAAGCCAGATAGGGTGGATGGATCCACTGAAGGTTCCTTTGCAGCAACCCATGTGGTTTTGGGGTACTGCTCATGTTTCCAGTAAGATCCATCAGCATTCATTTTCCTTTCGAACCCAACACCCTCTTTCCTAGGGTTTCAGTTCAGGATCTGCCTTTTGAGGACATCACATAGTGTCTGATGCCCTTTGAGACTTTTGTACATCCCTGTTTCAAGCAATGTCTTCAACCTAGCATTTTCATCAGCAATAGAAGTGGTATCCTCAGCAGAGGGGTTAGTTACCACATCAACAGTTGAAGATATTGCAATAGTATCAGCAGTAGAACATCTGGCAACAGAAGTAGCATTGTCACGCTCAATGCATTTAAGACATGGTGGTTCAAATCCTTTCTGAGCGGAACTGATCTGTTTGGCGTGAAGTGACTCGTTTTCCTTTTTAAGATCTTCATGAGCCGCTCTCAATTTCTCAAGATCTTGATTCCTTTGAAGATAATCATAGGAAAGCTTTTCATGAGTTGTTGAGAGCTTTTCATGACGACTTTCAAGTTCCTCATACCTAACATGAAGATTTTTTCTGTCTTCAATTAAGGACTGAGATCGAGTCATTTCAGCGTCTAACAGGTCATCGCTTTTGTTTAACAATTTTTGAATATGTTCCATAGCTTTCTGTTGTTCAGTTGCAATTTTAGCAAGTGTTTTGTAGCTGGGTTTGGAACAACAATCAGAGTCATCTTCACTGGATGTTTGATAGTGAGTAGTGTGTGAGTTTACCTTGGCACCGTGTGCCATGAAGCAGTAGGTGGGAGCGGAGTCGTCCTGGTCATTAGCATCGGCATCGGTGATGGAGTCATTGTCTTCAATGTTGAAGATGGACTTGGCAACGTATGCTGTAGCCAGACTTGCAATGCCAGAATCGGACTCCTCCTCAGACTCCACCTCCGCCTCCTCAGAAGGAGACTCCTCCTCTGAATCCATTTCCTTGCCAACAAATGCACGAGCCTTGCCAGATGAGCTCTTCTTGTGTGATGAAGACTTTGAGGAAGACTTGGAAGAAAACTTTGAGTATTTCTTCTTATTCTTGTCGTTAGAATCATATTCCTTGCTCTTCTTCTTCTTGTTGTTCTCATTGTCCAACTATGGACACTCAGAGATGTAGTGACCAGGTTTCTTGCACTTGTGACATGTTCTATTCTTGTAGTCATGAGCAGAAGCTTCATCATTCCTTGAAATGGATCGTGAGGACTTTCTGAAGCCTTTCTTCTTGGTGAATTTCTGAAACTTCTTCACAAGCATAGCAAGCTCCTTTCCAATGTCTTCAGGATCATCAGAACTGCAATCAGAGTCTTCTTCAGATGAGGAAACAACTTTTTCCTTCAAAGCACGAGTTCGCCCATAGTTGGGACCGTAGATATATCTTTTCTCAGAAAGTTGAAACTCATGTGTGTTGAGCCTTTCAAGTATGTCAGACGGATCAAGTGTCTTGAAGTCAGGGCGTTCTTGAATCATCAGGGCTAGGGTGTCAAACGAGCTGTCAAGTGATCTCAGGAGTGTCTTGATGACTTCATGCTTGGTGATCTTAGTAGCGCTGAGGGCTTGAAGCTCATTTGTGATATCAGTGAGTCGATCAAACGTGAGCTGAACATTCTCATTGTCGTTTCTCTTGAAGCGGTTGAAGAGGTTGCAAAGGACACTGATTCTTTGATCTCTCTGGGTTGAGACGCCTTCGTTGACCTTGGAGAGCCAGTCCCAGACTAGCTTAGATGTTTCCAGAGCACTCACACGGCCATACTGTCCTTTGGTCAGATGACCACAGATGATGTTCTTGGCAGTGGAATCCAGTTGAATGAACTTCTCGACATCAGCAGCGGTGACACCTTCACCAGCCTTGGGGACGCCATTCTTGATGAAAAATAGAGGTCGACATCAATGGCTTCAAGATGCATGCACATCTTATTCTTCCAGTAGGGATATTCAGTTCTATCGAAGATTGGGCACGCAGCGGAGACTTTGATTATCCCTGCAGTCGACATAGCTAAAACTCCATGTGGTTAAACCGAATCACACAGAATAAGGGAGTATCTTGCTCTGATACCAATTGAAAGTGCTAGTGATCGACTAGAGAGGGGGGTGAATAGGCGATTTTTATGAAAATCTTCAAAACATGGAGGTTTCGAAGACAAACGATAGAAACTAACCTATTACCATGCAGCGGAAGGTAGACTACACTAAGCAAGCCATAGTCAAGTATTCAATGAAATGAAAGCACAAAGACCAATAGCAGCTAGGCAGTATAGATCAGGATGGAAGATAGTATGAAGCCAATCAGAACAAGCAGTCACACAGTGAAGACAAATAAATATTGCAAACAGGCAATGACTTCACAAGGACCAATCGGCAAATAAAGAGATGGGAAGGATAGAACCAGTGGCTCGTTGAAGATAATGATTTGTTGGACCAGTTCTAGTTGCTGTGACAACTGTGCGTCTGGTTAGGGAGCTGAGATTCAACTCAGAAGACCGCGTCTTCACCTTATTCCCCTTGAGCTAAGGACACCTAGTCCTTGCTCAATCACTCTGGTAAGTCTTCAAGGTAGACTTCCAAACCTTCACAGACTTCGTTCACCAGCGATCCACAATGACTCTTGGATGCTCAGAACGTGACGCCTAACCGGCTGGAGGATTCACAGTCCTCAAGTGTAATAAGTCTTCAGATCACACAGACAAGGAGACTTTAGTGATGCCTAACACTCTTTGGCTCTGGCTATTTAGGTCTTTGTCCTCACAAGGATTTCTCTCTCTCAAAGGCTTCGAGGTGGTTTGCTCTCGAATGACAAAAGCCGTACACTAACTCTGAGCAGCCAACCATTTATGGTTCTAGGGGGTGGGCTATTTATAGCCACTAGGCAACCCGACCTAATTTGTCCAAAATGACCCTGGGTCACTAAGGAACTGACATGTGTTCCAATGGTCAGATTTCAAACACACACGACAACTTTACTTGGGCTACAAGCAAAGCTTACTTATCCAGCTCTGGATAAGATTTGCTCTCATTGTCTTCGCTCGAAGACATAGGATTTTGGTTAAGCATCACTTCAGTCATTCTGACTAGTTCACTTGGACCCCACTTAATAGTACGGCGGTTCCTATGACTCAACAAAGAAGAAAAAGAACAATGAAACAACTAAGTCTTCGCGCTCCATAGTCTTCACGCGATGTCTTCTCTTGTCATAGTCTTCAATGTGAATGTCTTCACATACCACCTTTGACTTCAATGTCTTCATACATTTTAGGGGTCATCTCTGGTAGGAAAAGCGAATCAATGAGGGACTTCTACCTGTGTTATCCTGCAATTCTCACAAACACATTAGTCCCTCAACCAGGTTTGTCGTCAACACTCCAAAACCAACTACGGGTGGCACTAGATGCACTTACAATGACACGTTACATCATTGTCGTATTGCTTTGCATGATAATGTAGTTGACATCATATTTGTGGCAAAGCGACCTTTATAATTCTTTCATACATGTCACTCTTGATTCATTGCACATCCTAGTACACCGCCAGAGGCATTCACATAGAGTCATATTTTGTTCTAGCATCGAGTTGTAATTTTTGAGTTGTAAGTAAATAAAAGTGTGATGATCATCATGTCGGTGGGAACGACACCTATGGGATCACTGGGATCCCTTCTACGGTCGGCGGGCGCGGGGTCGTGACGAGAGCAAGTTTAGGAACTAGCGCACAGATCGTTTACCTAGGTTCGGGCCGCGAGGATGCGTAAGACCCTAGTCCTGCTTTGGTGGATGTATTGAGTGTTCTTGAGCTTTTTGAACTAGCTACGGTGGCTGTGCCGTTCCAAAAAGCCGAATCCCTCTCCTGGTCGCCTCGGGCCTCCTTTTACAGGAAAAAGGGGTTGCCACAGTGGCACACAGGAGGTGGAATGGCCTATAGTGCGCGAGCTTATCGCACGGCATTACGGGACAAAGTGCATTAAATGCGCTACGTAGGTGTCCATTAGCTTTATCAGGGATGGGAACGAGGCCTGTCCCGTCCGTCGCTGCTCCGCCTCGCTTCGATACGCGCCCAGGCTAGTGATGCATGCAGCGCCATGTAGGCAGGCAAGCAGCTGAGGTGGCGCGGTGGTAGGGCCTTCATGAAGATCTCCATGCCGCCACACAGGTGCTTGCTGATTTGGCCTGGAAGCTGGATGTTGCCATGCAGGTGCCTGTCCAGCTGGTTGGGCTGGCAGCTGCATGCGAATGGCGATGGAGTCTTGGCTGGTGCGGGCCTAGCAGTGGCCCTGCCGGCGTCCTCGGCAGGGGCCTTGCCAGGGGCCCAGCAAGGGTCTTGCCGTGGTGTCGTAGTCGTCCCCGGCAAGATGCTTGCCGGGGCTCTTGGGGATTTCCTTGGCGAGGACCCTGCCGAGGGTCGTCGTATCCTGATCCTCATCTGATCTCATATATCTATGGTCTTGATAAAGATCTGCATGCCACCACGGAGCTGCCTCCCGATCCCTGGTCCCAACATTGTTGTTGACGGCGTTCGGAACCTTTGGTCTCAAGGGTGGCTTGCTCTGCTGGCATTGGGCAAGTTGCCCCGGCAAGGCTCTTGCCAGGGCTACTGAGGCTGCCCTGGCAAGGGTCCTTCCAGGGGAGTCTGCCTTGCCCCCTTTGCTATTTGTGTTTCTGGTCTTGGCGTTGCCTCTGATCACCTTGCGCCTTTGGCTTCTCTCTGGCTTCCCTCCCCTGCCCTGCTTAGTGTGGCCGTGGGCACGGCTCCGACTGTCCGTGCACAAGTAAAGGGGTGAAAAGGAGCACCCCTACTTTTGTACATCGACAGGAGCCCCCGGGCCTAGGCCACACATAAGCGCGACACGTTGTTGGGCCAGGCCCAAAACGGTGCGCGTGCAGTCGGGGCGGGATTTTACCGCAGTAATTTTTCGTCCGACGCGCTTCCCCACGACCTGGGCGCGGCGTGGAGGGTCGTGCGTGACATGGGGGTCATGTGTGGGGTGGTTTCTGCATGCGTGCATCAGATCGTAGTTAATGGGAAAAGAGGCGGCTCGCGCCTTCACCAAAAAGAGGGAGGCGCAGCTCATTTACTGGGTGGACTCGGGTCGTAGTCTTCAAGGCGCCCACGCCCCGTGATCACGGGGTGGGGAACGTTCGCCTCACCCGTCATTTTGATCATGCTCGCTCGCCACGCGTCCTCCTTGCAAGTGGCAGGCGGTGGAGGCGGGAAACCGGGTTGTCGCTGATTGGGGCAGTGGGTCCGTCCGGATTCCCTGCGCCTCCGATGGATGGATTGGCTGAGTGGGGCGGCTAAGCCTCGACCCCGCCCCTTTATAAGGAGGGGGAGGGGCATTATCCCACATTCCTTCAGTATCCACCCTTCTCCACCTTCGCTCCTTTCTTGCACCTGCCATGGCGAGAGGAGGTGCTGGGCCTTTGACGGTGGCGGCGAGGGTTGCTGCTCGTCAGCGTGTCCCTCCTTCCCACGAGCCCGCGGCGGCAGATCCGGCTATGAGAGAAAGGGGGAGGGGGCGTGGTCGAGGTCGCTGCGGCGGTCGGGGGAGAGGGGAACGAGGTGGCATGATGGTCGTGCCTCCGCCAGCGGTGCCTCCCGCGATGGAGGGTCACGTCGGGGACCAGCCCCGCGAGTTCTTCATCAGGCTGCGCCGGCAACCGCGTCGTCGTCTCCGCCTCCCCACCCCCTTCCCTCGGGAGATGGAGCTCGATCCGCCCCAGACCCTCAGATTGCACATGAGGGGCTGTGGGACCGGCGGCACGCGGGTCGACATTGACTTTCCCGCTCCTCATGTTATGTATCTCCGTCATGGATGGAAGACATTTGCTCGCATCCATAGCCTGACGGTGGGGCTCATCCTCTACTTCAAGTTGATGGAGGGCGGCCTGCTCTTCGTCAAGGTCTTCGGAGATCTTGGAACTCGCCTGAAGTGCTGCGTGGAGAGCTCCTCCGATGATGAAGATTCCTCCTCAAGTGGGAGTGACGAGGAGGACAGCGACAACGATGACGAGGGAGTCGAGCGGCAGGATTCCGACTCCGACTTCGACTGACTGCGCCGCCCCTCCCTCGGCCACACTCCTTGCTAAGGTCCATCCTAGCCAAGCTCTCCATCAGGGTTCTCCCCATCGTCTCCTCGGGCGGCTGGCGTAGGAGGGCCGGAAAAGGCGAAGAAGGCGGGTGGCGGCCGTCAAACCAGAGTACGCGGGTACCGACGCCTTCGTAGCGTATTGCTGGCCCGCTGCCTCGTATTCCAGCTCCTTTCCTGGCACCAAGATGTTATCTTGGTGCCTTCTGCTCCTCGTACGTTGCCTAGGCGCTCTTTTGCCCTCCCACTACCTTGTTCCACCTTCTGTGGAGAGGGACAAGAAAGGGATTATGGGCACCTTATCTCTTTTTAGTTTGTAAGCCTGCAGGCACTTGTTAATTCTAAGACTTGTAATCCCCTTGCTCATGTTTTTAATTCCGTATGAATTGTACCTGTATGGGATGTTTTTAATGAAAAAGGGCGCTTGTCGGGTTCTTTGTGTGTGAGCGAGGCCCATGCCAAGGATGAATCCTTGTTATTTTTAAGATAAACATTGTTTCCCAGCAACAGGCCTTGCCGTCTCCCCACTTCGGTCGAGCATTCTCGCGCTCTTGGCGAAGGCAGGGACGAAGTAGAGTTAGGCCCCTCGTTCATCTCCTCGCCACCGCGAATACTACCAAATTCTGACCCAGGAGGTAGCTCTTGGGTACAGGAAAGGGGTAGCACGGTGGTTTTAAGAACATAAACGAGGTTTCACATGTCCCAGTACTATACGGAAACGCATAACAGGGGGTTGAAAGACTTATCCAAATCCACAGCCCCCAGCAACCTTGGCTTGTCGTGGTTGGATCCTTGTATCTTCGGCCCCCCGGTAGTCTTGGCCTGCGGGGCCGGAGTGCCGGTTCGTTCTCTTTTTCCCAAGCGGCTCAACAGAAGTGTCCGCGTGCCCCACGAATCAAAGAGAATAGAAAGACACACACTCGACCTCTAGGCTAGGGGTTAGTCGCCGCTAAGCACTATCAACCCTAACCGAGGGAGAGACTTAACCTAGCATGCATGCTATAACTTAGGGCATCAACGCTTTGTTTATTTATGCTCAAGGTCTGGGCCTGGCTTTGTACAGACGGTTACATGCCTTGCCGGCAAGGCTTGTACAAAAGGTGGTTTGCCGGGAGGCCCGACAACCGTGCCTTATGGGTAAAACTTGCGAAGATGTTCGATGTTCCAGGAATTGCTCACTGGGACAGCATCTTCGGTCTCTAGGCGGACTGCGCCGGGCCTGCTGACTCATATTACCCGATAAGGGCCTTCCCACTTTGGCGTCAGCTTGTTGGAATTCTTGGCCAACTGAACGCATCGAAGAACAAGGTCGCCATCCTCAAAGCTTCGGGCATGAACCTTGCTGCTATGGTAGCGCCGCAAGGCTTGCTGGTAGCGTGCTGCTCTCACAGCCGCCTGAAGACGATCTTCCTCAAGGAGCATTGCGTCATCTTGCCACAACTGCTCTTGCTCAAGCTCGTCATAAGCGAGCACTCGAGGTGACCCCTATATGAGTTCCATGGGGAGAACTGCTTCTGCACCATATACTAGGGCAAAGGGTATCTTGCCGGTGGCTCGATTTGGCATCGTCCTGATCGAGCAAAGAACCGTCGGCAACTCATCAATCCAGCGCTTTCCGCTGTTGTGCAGCCTGTCAAAAGTCTTCGTTCTCAGGCCTTGCAAAACTTCAGCATTTGCCCTCTCCGTCTGGCCATTGCTCCGGGGTGTGCCACGGAAGCAAAACAGACCTTGCTGCCGAGGTCTTTGATGTATTGTATGAAGGCGTGGCTTGTGAACTGTGTGCCGCTGTCGGTAATGACTCTGTTTTGTACACCAAAAGGGCAGACTAGCCCCTTGAAGAACTTGACGGCTGACTGTGCCGTAACCTTCCTCACTGCCTCCACCTCCGACCACTTTGTGAACTTGTTGATTGCAACATGCAAGTACTCAAAGCCCCCGACAGCGCGAGGGAAAGGGCCCAGTATGTCGAGCCCCCCAGACCGAAAACGGCCAGGAGAGAGGGATTGTTTGAAGGGCTTGAGCTGGTTGATGAAGCTTCTTCGAATGGAACTGGCGCACTTCACACCTGGTTACTAGTATCGCCGCATCCTGGAGGGCGGTGGGACAGAAGAAGCCTTGCCGGAATGCCTTGCCGGCAAGGGCCCTTGACCCTATGTGGGAGCCACATATGCCTCCATGTATCTCTGCCAATAGCTCCAGTCCTTCCTCCCGGGAGATGCACTTCAATTTCACACCGTTTGGTCTTTTTCTGTATAGGACATCATCGACGAACTAGTACAAGGCAGACCGACAGGCTACTTTTCCGCTTCTTCCTGCTCCTTAGGAAGTTCCCCTGTCTGGAGGAAACAGATGGTATGTTGTGCCCATGCCGGAGCCTGGGGCTCGACGGTAAGGACCAAAGGAATCTCTTCCCCCATGGGAGCAGTCGTCTCAACGGCCAGGGCTTGGCGCCCTGCCGGAGCCAGCTGCCCCTTGGCAGGCTCGGAATCTGCGGCAACACCCTTACCGGCGGCCCCTGGGGGCTCGGCGGGAAATGATACGTCTCCAACGTATCTATAATTTTTGATTGCTCCATGCTATATTATCTACTATTTTGGACATTATTGGGCTTTATTATCCACTTTTATATTATTTTTGGACTAACCTATTAACCGGAGGCCCAGCCCAGAATTGTTGTTTTTTGCCTGTTTTAGGGTTTCGAAGAAAAGGAATATCAAACGGAGTCCAAACGGAATGAAACCTTTGGAAACGTGATTTTCTCAACGAACAAGACCCAGGAGACTTGGACCCTACGTTAAGACACAAAAGAGGAGGCCATGAGGTAGGGGGCACGCCTACCCCCCTCCCCAGGCACGCCCTCCACCATCGTGGCCCCCCTGTTGCTCCACCGACGCACTCCTTCCTCCTATATATACCTACGTACCCCCAAAACCCTAATTCCACCACCGCAACTTTATGTATCCACGAGATCCCATCTTGGGGCCTATTCTGGAGCTCCACCGGAGGGGGCATCGATCACGGAGGGCTTCTACATCAATACCAGAGCCCCTCCGATTAAGTGTGAGTAGTTTACCTTAGACCTACGGGTCCATAGTTAGTAGCTAGATGGCTTCTTCTCTCTTTTTGGATCTCAATACAATGTTCTCCCCCTCTCTTGTGGAGATCTATTCGATGTAATCTTCTTTTTGCGGCGTGTTTGTTGAGACCGATGAATTGTGGGTTTATGATCAAGTCTATCTATGAGCAATATCTGAATCTTCTCTGGATTCTTTTTTGTGTGATTGGTTATCTTTGCAAGTCTCTTCGAATTATCAGTTTGGTTTGGCCTACTAGATTGATCTTTCTTGCAATGGGAGAAGTGCTTAGCTTTGGGTTCAATCTTGCGGTGTCCTTTCCTAGTGACAGTAGGGGCAGGAAGGCACGTATTGTATTGTTGCCATCGAGGATAACAAGATGGGGTTTTCATCATATTGCATGAGTTTATCCCTCTACATCATGTCATTTTGCTTAAGGCGTTACTCTGTTTTCATTAACTTAATACTCTACATGCATGCTGGATAGCGATCGATGACTGGAGTAATTGTAGTAGATGCAGGCAGGAGTCGGTCTACTTGTCTCGGACATGATGCCTATATACATGATCATACCTAGATATTCTCATAACTATGCTCAATTCTGTCAATTGCTCAACAGTAATTTGTTCACCCACCATAGAATACTTATGCTCTTGAGAGAAGCCACTAGTGAAACCTATGGCCCTCGGGTCTATCTTCATCATATTAATCTACCAATACTTAGTTATTTCCTTTTGCTTTTACTTTGCTTTTATTTTACTTCGCATCTTTGTCATAAAAATACCAAAAATATTATCTTATCATATCTATCAGATCTCACTCTCGTAAGTGGCCGTGTAGGGATTGACGACCCCTTAACGCGTTGGTTGCGAGGATTTATTTGTTTTTTGTAGGTACGAGGGACTCACGCGTAGTCTCCTATTGGATTGATACATTGGTTCTCAAAAACTGAGGGAAATACTTATGCTACTTTGCTACATCATCCCTTCCTCTTCGAGGAAAACCAACGCAGTGCTCAAGAGGTAGCAAGAAGGATTTCTGGCGCCGTTGCCGGGGAGGTCTACGCAAAAGTCAACATACCGAGTACCCATCACATACCCTTATCTCCCGCATTACATTATTTGCCATTTGCCTCTCGTTTTCCTCTCCCCACTTCACCCTTGCCGTTTTATTTGCCCCCTCTCTCTATCCTGCTTCTCTTTCCCGTTTGCCTCTTTTTGCCCGCTTGATTTTTGTTTGCTTGTGTGTTAGTTCGCTTGCTTGTCACGATGGCTCAAGATAACACTAAATTGTGTGATTTCACCAATACCAACAACAATGATTTTATTAGCACTCCGATTGCTCCTCTTACCGATGCTGAATCTTGTGAAATTAATACCGCTTTGCTGAATCTTGTCATGAAAGATCCGTTTTCCGGCCTTCCTAGTGAAGATGCCGCTACCCATCTAAATAGCTTCGTTGATTAGTGTGATATACAAAAGAAGAAAGATGTGGATAATGATATTGTTAAATTGAAGCTATTTCCTTTTTCACTTAGAGATCGTGCTAAAGCTTGGTTTTCGTCTTTGCCTAAAAATAGTATTTATCCATGGAATAAGTGCAAAGATGCTTTTATCTCTAAGTATTTTCCTCCTGCTAAGATCATCTCTCTTAGAAACGATATTATGAATTTTAAGCAACTTGATCATGACCATGTTGCACAAGCTTGGGAGAGAATGAAATTAATGATATGTAATTGCCCTACTCATGGTTTGAATTTTTGGATGATTATACAAATTTTTTATGCCGGATTGAATTTTTCTTCTAGAAATCTTTTAGATTCAGCCGCGGGAGGCACTTTTATGGAAATCACTTTAGGATAAGCTACTAATCTCCTAGATAATATTATGGTTAATTATTCTCAATGTCATACTGAAAGATCTACTAATAAAAAGGTGCATGCGATAGAAGAAATTAATGTTTTGAGTGGAAAGATGGATGAACTTATGAAATTATTTCCTAGTAAGAGTGTTTCTTCTGATCCTAATGATATGCCCTTGTCTACCTTGATTGAGAATAATAATGAATCTATGGATGTGAATTTGTTGGTAGGAACTGTCGTGGTTTTGTCATGGCAGATGTCCTAGAGAAAGGACTTTGTCGTGGAGCCATCGCGACGGGTTAGCTTGAAGGGGTTAAAGCGGACACAGGGACGCAAGAGAGTTTATACTAGTTCGGCCCCTTCGATGAAGGTAAAAGCCTACGTCTAGTTGTGATGGGATTGATGGGGTTTCGATGACTAGGGAGCAAACAAGCTTCGCCTATGTCTCGAGTTGTTGTTTGTTGTCTGAACCGCCGCCGGGTCGTCCCCTTATATACACGGGTGATGCCCGTCGGTTCACAGATTCCCAATACCGGCTCATAGATGTGTCTGGTTTGGTCTCTACTTATTCCTAACTTACAATACAAGTTACATACCAACGCCGGTTTACGGCTACATGCCTTGAACCGACTATGGGCCTTGAGCCCTCATCTGCCTTCTTGGGTTTCAACATAGTTAACGACTGAAGAAGTTAACCCGACCCAGATAGGCCGGTTTACGCCCAGTAGTGATATCCTCAACATTAGGCCCCAGATTGATTTGAACAGGTTCATGTCAATCCTTAGCAAAAATCTTCATCTTCAACACCTTCTTGTAGTTTGTTGAATCGCCGTGATGTCATCTTCTCTGGTCGTTGTAAACCGGCGTGACGTCACCTGTTATAAAGAAACTTATCCATGATACCTTTTTTGTTTAATAGGTCTGCGATAATCGAGGCGACAGCTCCGTTTCCAGACCCACGGTTCCTTGATTTTCGCGCCTGACACATGCTCCTTGCCTTATAAATAAGACCGAAGGGTCATTTCTTTTTCCCCTTCGTGCCCTTCTGCTTCGTCTTCCCCGCGTCGTCCAGCTTCAGAGCTCCACCGCCGTCGACGACTTCTGCTCCAACCTTGGCCGCTGCATCACCCTGATTGTACCAGAGCATCGCGGCGACCTTCTGTTTCTTCTTCCGCTCCGGTGAGTTCTTCACCTTTTCCTCCGTAGATCCGTTCTAGGGTTTCCAAGTTCTTCAGTGTTCATCATCTGTTCGTACGCATATGATAGATCCTAGATGAACCTGTGAACCTTTGCTCTGTGTAGTGGTAGTTCTTAGCATCCGCCTTTACTTATATGCCTCAAGACCATAGATCTACCTGTATATCTGCCCATTGATTCGGTACTGTTCTTTTTTGAACCTTGAATATTTTCCTTCTTTTCTGAACTTGCTTCAGATCCGTCGCTGTAGAGAAATCTTGTGAAATCTGTTTCTATACACTTATCTATCCGCAATCTCAACTGTTTCAATGCTTAGATCCGGTGGTTTAACTTTGTAGAAAAATTGCCAAACCGGTATATACCATTAGTCCCCTTGTTGAACCGCCTGATGCTGTTGCTTCATAAAACTCCAGTTTAGATAGAGATGTCTCCGGTTTAACATTGTACATACCAGTGCACTTTAATAAATGCATTCTTGAACCGGAATTACCTATCTTGTAGATTTCATCATGGCCAAGCAAGTATATGAGTGCAACTGGGTTCCTTCTCGCGTCACAGAGACTCAACTGAATAATTTAGTCCTGATCGGCGCTTTAGGCAGCAAAAACACTATCCATTGGAGAGCTCCTGGCAAAGAATGCCCTCCCACACCTCAAGAAGGAGAGGTCATCGTTTTCGTAGATCACTTAACCCGGGGCTTTAAGCCGCCCGGTTCTAAATTTTACCGAGACGTTTTAGCCGATTTGCAACTCCACCCACAAGACACTGGTCCCAACTCTGTTACAAACATGTGTCACTTCCAAGTGCTCTGTGAGGTGTTCTTTCAAGAGGAGCCCACAGTAGAGTTGTTCAGAGACTGTTTCCATCTAAACCGCCGTACTGAGTTTTCTGACGGTTCCAATACGGAATTGGGCGGTGTGGCGATTCAGAAAAGAAAAGAGGTCACATACCCTCACGCCAAGCTGCACATCCACCCCAAAGAGTGGAATCAAACATGGTTCTATTGCAAAGACACCTCCCCTGCTGGTGAAAATCCTTTGCCTGGTTTTCATCCAGAGCGGCTTAGCAATACACACCCCTTTCCGCAAAGGTTGACTGCCAAGGAGAGAAGCAAATACGCTCCTCAACTGTCCAAGCTCAGAGCCTTCATGGCCAATGGTTTAACAGGAGTTGATCTCGCTCGTTGTTGGATATCATGGAGCATACTGCCCCTTAGTCAGCGCTCCGGTTTGATGTGCGAGTATACTGGCAGTGTTGATGACCCACTGCGACATGCTAACATCCAGCTTACCGATGAAGAAATCAAAGAGGCTGTGAATAAAATGCTGAATGAACTGGAACACATCTGTGCTCGAACCGGCCTGCTTCCCTTCTGTGCCACCAGCGAACCGCCAGCTGTAAGAGTTTGATTGTTCTTTTTTCTGAACCTGTTATTGATATATCTGGTCATTGTTTAATATCAATGCCTGTTTAAACAGGGCAATGATCCGTTTTAGAGCAAGAAACTGCCGCAGGAGAAACCAGAAAAACCAGACAAACCGGAAAGATCAATCCGGCAAAAGACTAAAGTTGTGAAGAAGACTACCCACAGGAAAAGAACCACTGCATCCTCTGATCCGGCCGCTGATGACGATGTGGGTAACACGGACCTTGAGGTAGAACTTGATTCACTTGGCTTATTTTTCACGCGCCTTATTGATGATGATATTTGTCCGGATGATGCCGAAGCCAGTCATGCTGATGTTGCAGAGGTAATTATTCTTTCCTCCGATTCAGATCCTTTGCCTTCACTAAAAATCCGTCAGGAAAACCGGAAGGTTAAATTTTCTCATCCTCTTGCTTACTTGGATCCCAAATTTCTTATGAAGACCCAATAGCACGAAGCTCGCTGCACGACCCGGCATAGTGGCCAGGTAGTTACCTCCACCGGTTTACCGAATAGTCCGGTTCGGAAACGCCATTCAGAGGTCTCTAATTTGCCTGTCAGTGCTTGTCAGAAAATGGGCTGTTTTCGTCAACCTCTTAATCCGTCTGACTCCGATTATCAGGTCACTTCCCATTCATCATCTGGCGAGTCATCAGCTACCCAGCTGCCGCCGCTCAAAACGGTGCTTGGGTAAGCCATACTTATCATAATGCTTCTGGTGTATTACTTTGTAGCATATACTGTACTGACCTTTGTTACTCCTTTCAGGGCAAAGCCTAAGCCAAGCAAGAAGGCTCGCCTAGATAAAGCGGCTGAAGAAGATGCTATTCCTGAACCGGACAGAGTACTCAACCCTGAAGCGGCCATCCGTGAGGATGTGCCAAACGACCCACCACCACAAGATGATGATTTTATTACTAAAGAGAGACATGTTGATACCTCCGGTCCTGTTGACCAGCCCAGAAGCCCCATTCGGATTGAGAAATCCACTAGTCCATCCAAGTCTACTGATAAACTGATGGCCCCAATGCAAACCGGCGACGCCAAGGATGATGAAGTTGTTATTACTGGCATTGGGCATACAGAGCCAAGCAATCCTGTCACTTTGTCTAAACATACTGCCAAGGAAGAATTTGCTGCCTTTGGCAAGGGTAAGTGGAATGTTGATCTGGCGACTTACGCTGCTTTGAACGCCCAAGACATCCATTCCGGCTATCTGAACCGGTTGTATACCAGTCATAACTATGAAGCCAGTCTGGTTAACATGATGAAAGATAAATATGAGGTAACTTCCATATGCTCTTTCCTGCTTGTATGCTTCAATTCTTGCTGACTCGCCTAGCCCCCAAGGACTGGTTTGTAATCTTCTTTCATACCAGGACTTACTAATATAAATCTTAAAGCCTCGAGATTCGCTGATGTAGCCCCCAAGGGCTGGTTCAACTTAGTGTAGTTAAACCGGGACTTAAGTAATTAATATCGCCGCATCAGAACTTATTTGAACAAATAGCCATTAGCCCCCAAGTGCCAAGCTGAATACTTGTATTGAGCTTGGGACTTTATAATCAAGTGAAATATGAAGATCAAATAGGCATTAGCCCCCAAGCACCAAGTGCATAACTTGTTATGTGGTTGGTGCTTCAATTCTTGCACTGCTTGCTGAATCATATAACTGTCTGTATGCAGGCTGAGCTGAAGACAAAAGAGACCCAAATCGCCGATCTCCAAGAAAATCTGAAGTCCCAACAGACTGAAACCTCAAAAGCAAAAGAGGAGTTGACCGCGCCTTAAGCGTCATGGAACGGCTTAAGAAGGATATCAAGAAGGAGCAGGCGGATTGGGCTACTGAAAAATCCGCTTTAACCAAACGAGCAGAAGATGCCGAGGCTGCACTAAAACCGGTGGTGGATGAACTGACTAGCATAAAGCGGCACATGCATGCCATGACCGCTGCTATCTTTGGTAAGCCGGTTTGATTTCTGAATTGATTCTGCCATCTTACAGAGCTGCCTGTTTGTTAACCCTTTGTGATATTTCAGGGGCACGCATCGGTCATTTGGGGTCAGATGTGCGGAAGAAATTGAAAGCCTCCTATACGTTGATCGAACAACTGTACACTGGTGCACATCGGATCATCTGTACTGCATCCCACAACAAGCCGGCGCCCACTTTGATTCAAGACACTCTGCAGAAACTGTCGGTGCTTCCTGCCCGGGTTGAAGAGCTGAAGAAATCTGCTGCTCGAACCAGTGCGATCAATGCCTTAATCCGGGCAAAAGCTTGGGTGCCGGATTTTGATCCTATTGAAGCGGCTTAGGGCTATCCCAGCTTGAAGGAAGACGGGTCAGAATTTAGTGAAGCAGATCTGCGAGCAATAAACCGGGAGGTGCGTCCGCTAGCTTGTCAATTGGCTGAAGAAGCAGACTTGTCTCATTATCAAGCCCAATATGACAATCAAAAACAAACGAGTAGCTGCACCAATTCATGAAGCGGAAAATCTTATCCCTCCAATCCGTAAGCATACTTACGCTCCCGATATTGAACCGTCGTTGTTGATCCATGATGAAGCTATCTTTCGAGCATTAATGAGAATCGACTGGACAACTGTTGATTTCCAGCCGCTGGGTAGAGAAACTAAAGTTGAAGTGGCGCGGGATGACCCACAACCATCAGGCCAGGCTGGTGACCAAGCTTGAACCGGCAGCCGGTTTAAACTGCTTCTCCTTTGAAAAACAATGATCTTGTTTTGGGCACCGTGTTGCCTTGTAATAGGCTAGCTGATACTCTTGATCTTAATATGCCTTCGTGCATAACCACTGCAACTTGTGCTTTCTTTGGGTGATGAACTTTCCAAAGTATTTTCTGCAACATAAAAAATCTTAAAGTGCCACCGCGGTTGTACCGTCAGGCGGAGTATGATGTCTGCATATATAAAATCAAAATATCTGAAATTTAAGAATATGATCAAATGTTTGAGATACATAATACCTACCATCGTTGGGCATGAAGTTGGCTTAGCCAATCTTGAAGCGGAGGTTTCATAAACCCACACCGTTGGAGGAGATAGCAGCTCCTGTAGATATATATAATGCCGGTTTACCATGTAAACCGTGCCAGGTTATAAAACACCATGTTACTCCGTAATAGGATGTTAACAAAAAATCAAACCGAGCAAATGGTCTCCGGATTAAAAATGGACCGTGTTCCGTCAATTGACAGTGTGAACCGGTTTAAAATTTTGTCGGTTTAAAAAACGCAACAAAAATAAAGAAATATCTATCAAAGAAAATTGTGAAGCAAAGGCAATGATAAAACCATTTGCAAAAAGAGGCTTATTTGAGCCGATCAGATGGCGTTACCATGGTCGGACATGACCAAGCTCCCGATAGGTGTATTTATGGTTCAAGTCAGCCAGGTCCCCAAATGAAACCGTGGCATTTATGCCGATCAAGAGGCGTGGCAACGGTTCGGGTTCGACCAAGCCCCCAAGTGATTCTATGGCCTTAGGCCGATCAAGAGGCGTGACTGGATCAGACGTGACCAAGTCCCCAAGTGATCTGGTGGCTCTCGCCTATCAAGAGGTGTTGCATTGGTTCGGACACGACCAAGCCCCCAAGTGATATAACATGATGCTTTTGAAAAGCTAACTCAAGGGGTAAACCGGACGCCGCTTTAGAACAACTCCGTGTAACCACACATGATGTAAAAGGACAGATACCCCGCTTTAGCTGAGGTTCCGGTTTATTATATTTAATCAAAATATATACATCGTCGTAATATGTACATAAGTAGAGCCAATGGCTCAGGTATAGTAAGGCCGAAGATGAGCTATGTTCCACGACCTGTTGGTCTCTTCCTCTGATGTACGTGAGTCTTTATGCTCTCGAATATCGATCAGATAGTATGACCCGTTGTGCAGATTCTTGCTGACCATGAAAGGTCCCTCCCAAGGTGGGGATAGCTTATGCATATCAATCTGGTCTTGAATGAGCCGAAGCACCAAATCTCCTTCCTGAAAGGCTCTGGTTCTGACTCGGCGACTGTGATAACGACGAAGATCCTGTTGGTAAATCGCCAAGCGGGCGACTGCTATGTCACGTTCTTCATCCAACAGGTCCAAAGCGTCTTGCCGTGTTGTCTCGTTGTCCGCTTCAACATAAGCCGCCACACGAGGTGAGTCATGACAGATATCACTCAGGAGAACTGCCTCCGCTCCGTAGACCATGAAGAATGGCGTGTATCCTGTTGATCTGTTGGGTGTAGTATTGATGCTCCATAACACAGATGGTAACTCTTCTACCCAACAACCCAGCGTTCTCTGCAAAGGAACCATAAGCCGGGGCTTGATGCCTCTCAAGATCTCTTGATTAGCCCTTTCTGCTTGACCATTGGACTGTGGGTGTGCCACTGATGAAACATCAAGCCGGATGTACTCCCGTTCGCAGAACTCCTTCATGGCACCCTTGGACAAATTGGTACCATTATCTGTGATGATACTGTGTGGAAAGCCAAACCGGAAAATCCCTTTTTTGATGAACTGAACCGCCGTGGCCGCATCACACTTGCTAACAGGTTCTGCTTCCACCCACTTTGTAAACTTGTCAACCGCCACCAGGAGGTGGGTCTTCTTATCTTTGGACCTTTTGAAAGGCCCAACCATATCCAGCCCCCAAGTCGCAAACGGCCAAGTAATTGGAATCATTCTCAATTCTTGAGCCGGCACATGAGCACGACTTGAAAACTTTTGGCAACCGTCACATCGTCTGACCAGATCCTCCGCATCATCATGAGCAGTTAACCAATAGAAGCCATGGCGAAACGCTTTAGCTACCAAAGATTTTGAACCGGCGTGGTTACCACAATCTCCTTCGTGGATCTCACGCAAAATTTCACAGCCTTCTTTAGGAGACACACAACGTTGAAACGCCCCTGATACACTGCAATGATGCAACTCGCCATTGACAATAGTCATGGACTTGGACCGCCGGATTATCTGTCGGGCCAGAGTCTCACCCTCTGGTAACTCGCCCCGGTTCATGTATGCCAGGTAAGGAAGCGTCCAATCCGGAATGACATGAAGAGCTGCCACCAATCGAGCCTCCGGATCAGGAATAGCCAAATCCTCTTCACCAGGGAGCTTGACCGACGGGTTGTGTAGTACATCCAGAAAAACATTGGGCAGGACTGGTTTGCGCTGAGAGCCCAGCCGGCTTAAAGTGTCTGCCGCTTCATTCTTCCGTCGGTCCACGTGGTCCACCTGATAGCCTTTAAAGTGACCTGCAACAATATCCACCTCACGACGATACGCTGCCATGAGTGGGTCCTTGGAATCCCAAGCGCCAGATACTTGCTGAGCCACGAGGTCCGAGTCACCGAAGCACTTAACTCGACTTAGATTCATCTCCTTAGCCATCCGGAGACCATGGAGCAAGGCTTCATACTCAACTGCATTGTTAGTACAAGGGAACATTAAACGGACAACGTAACAAAACTTATCACCTCGCGGGGAAGTTAATACGACTCCAGCCCCCGAGCCTTCCAATTGCCTGGATCCGTCAAAATGGATGGTCCAATATGTGTGATCCGGCTTTTCTTCAGGTGCTTGCAGTTCTGTCCAATCATTGATGAAATCAACAAGTTCTTGAGACTTAACCGCTGTCCGAGGCACATACTTCAATCCGTGCGGCCCAAGCTCTATAGCCCACTTGGCAATCCGGCCAGTCGCTTCCCGGTTCTGGATGATATCCCCCAAAGGAGCAGAACTGACCATAGTAATTGGGTGCCCTTGGAAGTATTGCTTAAGCTTCTGGCTTGCCATAAAAACTCCGTACACCAGCTTCTGCCAATGCGGATACCTTTGCTTGGACTCAATGAGTACCTCGCTAATATAATAGACCGGACATTGAACCGGATGCTCCTTACCTGCCTCCTTTCGCTCCACCACAATAGCCACGCTGACCGCACGAGCATTAGCAGCAACATATAGCAGTAATGGCTCCTTGTCAATGGGAGCGGCGAGCACAGGCGGATTGATCAATTACCGCTTTAAGTCCTCAAATGCTTCATCAGCAGCGGAACTCCAGACGAATTGATCCGTCTTCTTCAACATCTGATACAAAGGGATTGCCTTCTCACCAAGGCGGCTGATAAACCGGCTTAACGCGGCAATCCGGCCTGCCAGACGTTGAACATCATTAATACACTTCGGTTTAGCCAGGGAGGTGATGGCTGTGATCTTCTCCGGATTAGCCTCAATTCCCCTGTTGGACACCAGAAAACCCAATAACTTGCCTGCCGGTACACCAAAGACACACTTGGCCGGATTAAGCACCATCTTGTATGTCCTCAGGTTATCAAAGGTTTCCTTCAAGTCGTCATCCAAAGTCTCCTTCTCCCTGGACTTAACCACGATATCATCCATGTAAGCATGTACATTACAACCAATTTGCTTGTGAAGACAATTTTGTACACACCGTTGATAAGTTGCCTGGGCACTCTTGAGCCCAAAGGGCATAGACACATAGCAGAAGGCTCCAAAGGGAGTTATGAATGACGTCTTCTCCTGGTCCTTAACTGCCATTTTGATCTGATGATAGCCAGAATATGCATCCAAAAAACTTAAACGCTCGCAACCCGCCGTAGCATCAATAATTTGATCAATACGGGGGAGGGCAAAGGGATCTACTGGACAAGCCTTATTAAGATCTGTATAATCCACACACATGCGCCAGGTGCCATTTTTCTTAAGGACCAGCACTGGATTGGCAAGCCACTCAGGGTGAAAAACTTCAACAATAAAGCCAGCTGCTAAGAGCCTAGCTACCTCTTTTCGCCTTGCGTCTTTCTTCGTTAAACCGGCGGAGGAACTGTTTCACCTGTTTGTATTTAGGATCCACATTAAGGGTGTGCTCAGCGAGTTGCCTCGGTACACCTGGCATGTCAGAGGGTTTCCATGCAAAAATGTCCCGATTCTCATGGATGAACTCGATGAGCGCGCTTTCCTATTTCGGATCCAAGTTGGCACTGATGCTGAACTGCTTGGACGAATCGCCAGGTACGAAGTCAACAAGCTTAGTTTCTGCTGCCGATTTGAACTTCAGGGCCGGATCATGCTCCGTAGTTGGCTTCTTTAATATAGTCATGTATGCCGGATCAACATTGTCCCTATAATACTTCAGCTCCTTGGTGGCACAAACCGACTCTACGTAGGCCGCATCTCCTTCCTCGCACTCCAAAGCGATTTTACGGCTTCCATGAACCGTTATTGTCCCCTTGTGACCCGGCATCTTGAGCTGCAAATACACATAACAGGGCCGTGCCATAACTTGGCGTAGGCCGGTCGCCCAAATAGGGCGTGATATGGACTTTGGATTTTCACCACTTCAAACGTCAATGTCTCCGACCTGGAATCATGATCATCTCCAAAGGCCACTTCCAGAGCTATCTTACCAACAGGATATGCTGACTTGCCAGGTACCACACCATGGAACACCGTATTAGACGGTTTGAGATTTTTATCTGTTAGTCCCATACGACGGAAGGTCTCATAGTACAAGATATTAATGTTGCTCCCTCCATCCATGAGCACCTTGGTGAACTTGTAACCTCCCACCTGAGGCGCGACTACCAGAGCCAACTAACCCGGATTATCATCCTGGGGAGGGTGATCCTCTCTGCTCCATATGATTGGCTGTTCAGACCAGCGTAGATAACGGGGCACGGCCGGTTCAACAGAGTTGACTGCCCGCCTCTGAACCTTCCGGCCTCGCTTGTCCAAGCTAGTGGTGAAGACATGGTACTGCCCACTATTCAACTACTTTGGGTTGCTCTGGTAACCTGACTGTTGCTGCTGTTGGTTGTAACCACCCTGGTTGTTCTGATTATTTTGATTATTATGTCCGCCCGGATTACCATTAAATCCTGAGCCGGAATTTCCTCCACCGTAACCCGGCCCGGATCCTGAGCCACCGCCGGAGCCGTGATCATACCGGAAAGCATTAGAATTCTTGAACTCCTGCATAATGAAGCAATCCTTCCAAAGGTGGTTTGCTGGCACCTCCTTCGTTCCATGTCTTGGACAGGGCTGGCTCAATAGATAATTTAGGCGGTCCGGGTTAGGGTTGGGTGCTCCATTGTGATTTGGCGGTTTACCCCTGCGTCGCTGGCCCTTGTCCTGCGCGTTGGTGTTAGCCACAAAGTCCATGTTACCATCCGCTTTACGCTTGCCTCCACCACCATTGCCTGCCAAGTGATGCTGCTGACCTTTGGAATTGTTGTTCCTCTTTCCCTTCCCTGCCTTGTCATCATCAGATTCGGGATCCTTGGTACTATCAGAATCAACATACTTTACCAAAGCAGCCATGAGGGTCCCCATGTCAGTGCAATGGCGCTTCATCCGTCCCAATTTCAGCTTTAGGGGCCCAAACCGGCAGTTGCCTTCTAGGGTTAAGACTGCGGTGTCAGCGTTGACGCGGTCTGATGAATGCAACACTTGTGAGACCCGGCGCACCCAATGAGTCGTCGATTCTCCTTCCTCCTGGACACATGCAGCTAAGTCTACTATCGACATGGGTTGCTTACATGTATCCTTGAAATTACTGATAAACCGGGCTCGTAATTGGGCCCATGAACTGATAGAATTGGCCGGTAAGCTTTTTAACCAAGTGCGGGCCGTTCCTTCAAGCATCATGGTGAAGTACTTCGCACATGCCGCATCATCCACATCAAGCATCTCCATGGCCATCTCATAGCTCTCCACCCATGTCTCTGGGGGTTGATCCGCCGTGTAATTTGGTACCTTGCGCGGGCCCTTGAAATCCTTGGGCAGGCACACATTGCGTAAAGCGGGGACAAGGCAAGGCACCCCCAAAGAGCTAGAAGTAACACCGGGTTCGACCGAAATAGTTGGACGAACCGGCGTAAGCTGCCGAGCCTGATACTGTGTGGCTAACTCGGCCTCCCTGCGCGCTCGGGCCCGGTCCACCACTTCCTGAGCGTTATCATCACCACCCGCCGGGTTGTTGCCGCGGGGTGCTCCACGTCGTTCATTACTTGACACTGCTGGTTCATCCATACGCCTGCTATAGCTCCGGCTTGGACGAGGGGTCGAGTGGATCCAGTCGCGGCTGTAGGAGTACGCTTCCTGTTGGACCAAGGCTGTCCTAAGAAGCTCCTTGACCCGTCGTGTCTCTACCGCCTGTGGCGAGTCACCTTCAATTGGAATGGCCTCCAGCCGTGCAGCAGCGGCAACGAGATTGTCCATTGGGTTGGAGTAGTGACCCGGAGGTGTTGAAACAGCCTGAGGTATAACAGTGTTTTGATGAGGCGGATTCATCGGACGAGGCTGAACCGGCGCACCGGTCCTCGGAGCTTCCGGCTGGTTTCCCTCCAGCGGATTGCTGCTTCCTGCTACTAGGGTGTTGAAAAGGTCTTTGTCCTCGAAAACCGAAGGCAAACGGGATCGGTACTTCCTCCTCATGACTTCATGCGATGCGTTCTGGTCCAACATGAGCCTGTAGGCTTGTGCGTCTAAACCGGCCCGCTCTGTGGTCATCCTGGCATTCTCAGCTGCCAGGTCCGCCTTGGCCTGGGTGATCTGTTCCTTCACCTTTGCAATCTCCGCGTTGTGGACTTCCTGATCCACCGGATTAGCTTCTGCCATAAGCACAGCCAATGCATCAAATAGATCTGATAGAACTTGAGCCGGCGGGCGTGCAGAGCTTCCTGCCCCGGCAGCTGTCGCCGCTACTGAACCGGAGCTTATTGGCGCAGCGGTCAAAGAATGAAGCGCTGCTTGTGTGCCGGTCACGAATATTCCAACTCGGTTGGGTTGATCAGAGGGGTCTGGAATACTGTCGCCATCGGAACAGCCCCCAATCCGACCATCTTGTAGCTGATATAGAGATTCGGTTTCTCCGGTTGATGACTCGTCGCCAGAATAAACGACATTCTCGCCGCGAGATTCCGATCTATCCTCATAACTTCCTCCATGGATGACTCCCACGAAGGCACGCTTCACGGCTGGTTTAACCCGGGCGAATCGCGCACGCTGAGCCGTTTAGACGAGGTCGGTGCAAATGTCCGGCTCAGGGCCCGGTTCTCCGATCTTGCCGATGAAAACGTGTATGCCACCAAAGGGGACCCGGTATCCGTACTCAACTGAGCCGGCCTCGGGGCCCCAGCCTGCATCATCGATGTAGAGCTTGCCACGACGACTCTTAGTCATCCGGCCCACAGCGTAGCCCTTGAGTCCTTCAAAGAGGCCCTCCAAGAACTTGAAACCATCGTGCGATAGCCCCACGGTGGGCGCCAACTGTCATGGTTTTGTCACGGCAGATGTCCTAGAGAAAGGACTTAGTCGTGGAGCCATCGCGACGGGTTAGCTTGAAGGGGTTAAAGTGGACACAGGGACGCAAGAGAGTTTATACTAGTTTGGCCCCTTCGGTGAAGGTAAAATCCTACGTCTAGTTGTGATGGGATTTATGGGGTTTCGATGACTAGGGAGCAAACAAGCTTCGCCTATGTCTCGAGTTGTTGTCTGTTGTCTGAACTGCCGCCGGGTCGTCCCCTTATATACATGGGTGACGCCCGTCGGTTCACAGATTCCCAATACCGGCTCATAGATGTGTCCGGTTTGTTCTCTACTTATTCCTAACCTACAATACAAGTTACATACCAACGCCGGTTTACGGCTACAGGCCTTGAACCAACTATGGGCCTTGAGCCCTCATCTGCCTTCTTGGGTTTCAACATAGTTAACTACTGAAGAAGTTAACCCGGCCCAGATAGGCCGGTTTACGCCCAGTAGTGATATCCTCAACAGGAACAATTTTGGTAACAACGCGTATAGAGGAAATTTCAATCCTAGGCCTTATCCAAGTGATCCCTCTAATAATTATGGTAATTCCTACAACAATTCTTATGGAAATTATAATAAGATTCCCTCTGATTTTGAATCTAATATTAAAGAATTTATTACTTCGCAATAGAATTTCAATGCTATGATTGAAGAAAAATTGCTTAAGATTGATGATTTGGCTAGGAACATTGATAGAATTGCTCTTGATATTGATTCTTTGAAACTTAGATCTATTCCACCTAAGCATGATATCAATGAGTCTCTCAAAGCCATGATAATTTCCATTGATGAGTGCAAAGAAAGAACCGCTAGGATGCGTGCTAAGAAAGATGCCTTTATAAGAACGTGTTCTTCTAGTTGCTATGAAAATAAAGATGAAGATCTAGAAGTTATTGATGTGTCCCCTATTAAATCTTTGTTTTGCAATATGAACCTTGATAATGATGGAACTGAATATGATCCACCTTTACCTAGAAGGCGTTCCAAGAATTCAGAGTTTTTAGATCTTGATGCTAAAATTGATAAAAGTGGGATTGAAGAAATTAAAACCCTGGATGTTGCTAAACCTACTATTTTGGATTTCAAGGAATTTAATTATGAAAATTTCTCTTTGATTGATTGTATTTCCTTGTTACAATCCGTGCTAAATTCTACTCACGCTTATAGTCAAAATAAAGTGTTCACTAAACATATCGTTGATGCCTAGATGCAATCTTATGAAGAAAAACTTGAATTGGAAGTTTCTATCCCTAGAAAACTTTATGATGAGTGGGAACCAACTATTAAAATTAAAATTAAAGATCATGAATGCTATGCTTTATGTGATTTGGGTGCTAGTGTTTCCACGATTCCAAAGACTTTGTGTGATTTGTTAGGTTTTCGTGATTTTGATGATTGCTTCCTAAACTTGCACCTTGCGGATTCCACTATTAAGAAACCTATGGGAAGAATTAATGATGTTCTTATTGTTGGAAATAGGAATTATGTGCCCGTAGATTTTATTGCTCTTGACATCGATTGCAATCCTTCATGTCCTATTATTCTTTGTAGACCTTTCCTTAGAACGATTGGTGCAATTATTGATATGAAGGAAGGAAATATTAGATTCCAATTTCCGTTAAGGAAAGGCATGGAACACTTTCCTATAGAGAAAATTAAATTACCTTATGAATCTATTATGAGAGCCACTTATGGATTGCCTACCAAAGATGGCAATACCTAGATCTATCTTTGCTTGTTATGCCTAGCTAGGGGCGTTAAACGATAGCGCTTGTTGGGGGGAAACCCAATTTTATTTTTATTCCTTGCTTTTTGCTACTGTTTAGTAATAAATAATTTGTCTAGCCTCTGTTTTGGTTGTATTTTTTGTGTTTAATTAGTGTTTGTGCCAAGTAGAACCTTTGGGAAGACTTGGGGAAAGTCTTGTTAAACTTGCTATAAAAAACAGAAACTTTAGCGCTCATGAGAACTGCTGTCATTTTTATTTGGAAAGTGATAATTAGTTAATCCTTTTTTCAGATGATTAATAGATAAATTCCTCACGTCCAGCAATTTATTTTAGAATTTTTGGCGTTCCATATCTTGTCCGAGCTACAGATTACTATGGACTGTTCTGTTTTTGACAGATTCTGTTTTTCATGTGTTGTTTGCTTATTTTGATGAATCTATGGCTAGTAAAATAGTTTATAAACCATAGAGAAGTTGGAATACAGTAGGTTTAACACAAATATAAATAAATAATGAGTTCATTACAGTACCTTTAACTAGTCTTTTGTTTTCTTTCGCTAACGGAGCTCACGAGATTTTCTACTTTGAGTTTTGTGTTGTGAAGTTTTCAAGTTTTGGGTAAGGATTTGATGGATTATGGAACAAGGAGTGGCAAGAGCCTAAGCTTGGGGATGCCCATGGCACCCCCAAGATAATCTAAGGACACCTAAAAGCCAAATCTTGGGGATGCCCCGGAAGGCATCCCCTCTTTCGTCTACTTCTATCGGTAACTTTACTTGGAGCTATATTTTTATTCACCAGATGATATGTGTTTTGCTTGGAGCGTCTTGTATTATTTGAGTCCTTGCTTTTTAGTTTACCACAACCATCCTTGCTTTACACACCTTTTGAGAGAGCCATGCATGACTTGGAATTTGTTAGAATACTCTATGTGCTTCGCTTATATCTTTTGAGTTATATAGTTTTGCTCTAGTACTTCACTTATATCTTTTAGAGCACGATGGTGGATTTGTTTTATAGAAACTATTGATCTCTCATGCTTCACTTAGATTATTTTGAGAGTCTTAATAGCATGGTAATTTGCTTAAAATCCTAATATGCTAGGTATTCAAGATTAGTAAATTTTCTTATGAGTGTTTTGAATACTAAGAGAAGTTGGATGCTTGATGATTGTTTTGAGATATGGAGGTAATAATATCAAAGTCGTGCTAGTTGAGTAGTTGTGAAATTGAGAAATACTTGTGTTGAAGTTTTCAAGTCCCGTAGCATGCACGTATGGTAAACGTTATGTAACAAATTTGAAACATGAGGTGTTATTTGATTGTCTTCCTTATGAGTGGCGGTCGGGGACGAGAGATGGTCTTTTCCTACCAATCTATCCCCCTAGGAGCATGCACGTAGGCCGAGGTTTTTGATGACTTATAGATTTTTGCAATAAGTATGTGAGTTCTTTATGACTAATGTTGAGTCCATGGATTATACGCACTCTCACTGTCGGTGGGAATGACACCTATGGGATCACAAGAATCCCTACTACGGTTGCGGGGCGCGGGGTCGTGAGCAGAGCGGATCAAACAAATAGCACACGGTTCGTTTATCCAGGTTCGGGCCGCGAGGATGCGTAAAACCCTACTCCTACTTTGGTGGACTGTATATCTGTGTTCTTGAGCTAGCTATGGGGCGTGAGGAGCTCCAAAAAGCCGAATGCTCCTCCTGGTCGCCTCGGGCCTCCTTTTATAGGAAAGGGGTTGCCACAGTGGCACACAGGAGGTGGAAAGGGTACAGTGATGTGAGGTTATCCCTCGCATTACATGACAAGGCACATTTAATGCGTCTTGCCCAGGTGTCCTTGCTTTATCGGGGACGGGGGAGAGCCCTGTCTCGTCCGTCGCCGCTCCCTCTCGTGTCAACACATGCCCTGGCCAGCGGCGCCCGTGGTGCCATGTAGGCAGGCAGGCAGCTGAGGTGGCGTAGTGGAGGGTCTCCACGAAGATCCGCATGATGCCACGCAGGTGCCTGCCCAGCTGGTTGGGTCGACAGCTGCATGCGAACGGTGGTGGAGGTTTGACTGGCGTGGGCCTGATGGTGGCCCTACGGGTGTTCTTGGCAAGGGCCTTGCCGGGGCCCCAGCAAGGGTCTTGCCGTGGCGCCTGCTGTCATCCCCGACAAGGCTCTTGCCGGGGGCCTTGTGGTCCTCCTTGGCTGGGATCCCGCCAAGGATCATCATCTTCTAAAGGGTGTATCTGATCTTGAATGCCTTCACAAAGATCTACATGCCACCACGGGGATGTCTCCCGAATCCTTGCCCCATGGGGGCAGTGGACTAAAGGGTGACTCACTCCGTAGGTGTGGGGCGAGCTGCCACGGCAAGGGTCTTGCCGGGTTTGCTAAAACCGCCTCCCGGCAAGGATCTTGCCGGGGGGGTCCGCTTCGTCCCCTTTGCTCTTTGTGGTCTTGGTCTTGGCGTCATTCTGCTTCTCCTGAGCTTCGGCCTTACCTTGGCTCACCTCCCTTGCCTTGCTCAGTGTGGCGGTGCCCGTGGCTCAGACTGCCCGTGCACAGTTATAGGGGTACAAAAGGTGTACCCCTGTTTTTGTACACCGACAGGAGCCCCCGGGCCTGGGCCACACGTAAGCGCAATCGCGTCGTTGGGCTAGGCCCAAAAACGGTGCACGGGCAGGCGGGGCGGTTTTTACCGCGGTAAGTCTCCTTGCGGGCTGCGCTTCCCATGCTTCCCGCGCGTGGCGCGGCGTGGGGAGGCATGTGTGACGTGGGCGGCATGCGTGGGGTTGCTTCCCGCGGGCATGTGTCACATCACAGTTAATGTGAAAGGAGGTGGCCCATTGTTTTCCCCCATAAGAAAGGAATAACCGCGGGCACGCTGCTCACTTTCTCCTCTTTCCTCGTGCCTTTTCCTATCTCAGAGCCACTGTTTCCTCTCTTCCTTCCTTCCTAAGCTTCCGCCGTCGCCCGCCGTCGTTGCTTCGCCATCCCCCTTCCTCAGCCCTCTAAACTTCTTGGTCGCCATGGCTCCCAAATTCGCCAAGGGCAAGGGGGTGGCTAAGGGCGTCGGGATGGTGGAGCCGCCGGAGAGCGTGCTGTCGGGGGACCGGACGAAGTCCGCCTTCTTCTTCCCCTCGACGGTTGATGTTCAAGAGCTCCGGGCCTCCTTCAAGCCCCTATGGGGAGTGAAGATGGGGGGAGAGGATTCGGGACACCCGGCGACGCGCGTCATTCCTGCCGCTTGCGCTGATCCTGCCCCAAATCGGTACCCCTTCTTCGTTGATTACTTTTCTTGCAGGTTATGCCCCCCTTTCTCCGATTTCTTCTGAGACTTTATGTGGACCTTCGGCTTTCGCCTCTTGGATTTTACTCCGAATGCGGTGGCGTGCATGGCTTTCTTCGAGCATCTTTGCGAAGGCTTTGCCGGGGTGCAGCCCAACACGGCGCTCTTCCGCCATTACTTCTTCCCTCGAATCCAGCCGGGAGGAGCCGTCTCCGGTTGTGTCACCTGGATCCCAAGACCCAAGGGGGCGTACCCGGACGGTGCCGTGAAGGAGAGGTGGGAGGAATGGCGTGGCCGGTGGTGCTGGATTGAAGATGAAAACCCGCCGGAATTCTGCAAGGTCCGCCGAGTGCCGCCAGTCCGCGACAGCGATTGGAGCGATGTCGACGCCGCCGATGGGAGGCTCACCGTCGCCACCACCAGGATTCTCCGACTCACCCAGGCCGGACTCACCCTTGAGATGATCGGGGCGGACTTCATTCGCCGCCGAATCACCCTGTTGCACAACAAGGGGAGGCCAGCTTGGCTCTTTACGAACCCGGCTGACATTATGCGACTCCGCCCCGGCCTCGATCACAACTTCAAAGTGCTGGCGCATGCCCACTTCTGCCAGCGGCTTTTCCAACTTGATGTGGGTCGCGATGGCGAGGTCGAGCGGACCGGCAAGGCCGCGAGGGCTGCCGCAAAGGTTGGCAAGGCCCTCAAGGTGCCATTTTTCAAGCTGCCAGCAGGGGTGTTCCCGTTGTGCAACAATTCGTGTCGGTCTGAGATCATCGTCATGATGCCGGACTGTAATGCGCACGGCCCTGTCTCGAGCTGGGAGGAGCCAAAGGACGAGGATGTGCAGCAATTCTTCGACACCCTGATCAAGGTGTACGTCAATGCCGACGCCGAGTGGTGGCTTATCATGGACACCACCCAGGCAGAGCTGGACTACATCACCACTAGGGCGAGGGAGGCACAGCTTGCCATGGAGGCCGGCAGCACCGGGGGCATGGAGGACAAGGCCGCAACGGCGGCGGAGGAAGAGGAGCTCACCCGGTGGGCGGCGGCCTCCGGGGAGGTCAGCAGCGCCGACACTGGATCTCCGCTCATCGAAGACGCGGCCGGCGAGTCATCGGGGGAGGAGGAGGACGTGGCGGTGGGTTCGACGCCAACCAGGGGAAGAGGGCGAGTCCCGCGGTGGGCTGGCTCCGGTGAGCCGGTCCGGCCCGGCAGGGCTGCACGGCCTCAATTGACCCTGGAGGGGTTTGGGCGCCACACGAGGGCCACGGCAGCCAAGAGGCTGACGAAGGCCGCTGAGACGAAGAAGACAACAACCCCTTCCTCATCCGGGCGCGCACAAACCCCGCCGCCTCCTTCGCCTCCTCGAGCAGGCGTCGACTCGGATGATGATGTGGAGCTCCCTTTTGATCTCGGGCCTCTCAGCCCGAAGAGGAAAAGGAAACTGGTGGAAGAGGAGGAGACGGATGACGAGTAAGTTCTCTGTTCCTTACTGTCATTTCCATTTCCTCGAATTGGGTCGCTTGTCTTGATCCATTTTTGCTCCCGTAGGGAGGCGGAGACGTTGGCCCAGAGGGTGAAGAGGGCGAGGACCTCGGCGAGCAGCCAGCCCCCGGCTGGGGCTTCAAAGACACCACTGGTGGTGCTGAGCAGCCCGGACAGCAGCCCCCGGCGCAGCCCCCAGTGTAAGTTCGCCACCCTCTTCTTACTCGACATGTGGTAGGCGCTCGATGCTATGATGCTGACCTTGCCGGGTTTGCAGGAGGGGAGCGGCAGCAGGAGGAGCCACAGAGGGCTACTCCTAACACACCACCCCATCGACTACGCCGCCGCGGGGGGCGTCCCCGGCAAGGGCATCAGGCACGGAGCCCACACCCATGGAGGAAGAGGGGAACTTGGGCGCTGGTGGCTCTGCCACGGCGCCAAATGCTGGCGGAGAGGGGACTTCTGCTTCACAGCCTGGCACTGGTGAGTCGCTTGTCCTTCGTCTCTGTTTTTCCCTTATTCTTTTCTTGGATTCCATGCTCCCATTACTACCCGGACCCTCCTTCAACAGGTACGGAGGACGTGGATACCGTTGCTAGGAACATTGCTGAGGAGGCCGCCAAGGACGCTGCCGAGGTCGCCGCTGATGAGGCCGCCAAGGATGCTGCCGAGGACACCGCGGCGGGGGCCGCCAAGGCGACCGGGGAGGCTTCTACCGAGGGCGCCAACGGTGGGCCTGCCGGGGAAGCCGGCAAGGCCACCACCGAGGAAGAGGCGGTTGATGATCAGCCTCCCTCCTCCTCGACCTCGGGCCCCGGTAGGTATCTGAAGGTGGGTGACGATCTTTTTGTCCACCTCCCAGGGGCGTCATGTTCCCGGGCGCCCGCCGAAGGGGAAGTCTTTGACGGTGAGGTGCTTGCCGCCACCGGGCTTGAGGTTGTCGGTGAGCCGGGCGTTGGCGGTGACGGTTCTCCGGAAGAGCAGCTTTTCCGCGCTATGGGGGCCAACTTCCAAAAACTCCAGGCGCTCTATCGTGTCCGTCTGGACAAGGTTAAGTCCAGGATGGCAACGGTGGACCAGGCGGAGGTGGATTTCAAGGCGCGTGTTGCTGAGACGCAGACCTGGTTCCACCAGACTCGTGAGGAGCAGAGGGCCCTACAGGAGGAATTGGCCAAGCGCAATGTCGAGCTCACCATGAAGATGGATGACATCGAGAAGGCCCAGGAACAGGCGGCGAACTTGGCTGCCGCGGCCGAGGCCGTCCGAAACCAGCATCAAGCCGCACTAGATTCCCGGGAAGAGGACCTCACCGCGCGTGAGGCGAAGCTTGCCGCAGCGCTCTGTGGCAAGGATGAGGAGCTCGAGGCCCTTGTCGCGCGGCGGACTCAAGAGCTGGAGCAGAGGCACAAGGAGGCACTCGATGCCTAGGCTCTGGCCCATGCCGGCAAGGTAAGGGAGTTGGAGGTGGCGCAGGACAAGCTGAAGGAGCAGGCCCTCAAGCTGTCCAACGAGAAGAGCACGCTCAACAGCGCCTTGGTGGAGGCGCAAGGCGCGGTCATTAGCAGGGCTGGGGAGCTCTGCGAAGCGCAAAACTCCATCAGAGACCTCAAGCTGAAGCTGGAGGATCTCGAGAAGATGCTATCGGAGAGCAGGGCTCGGGAGGAGACCTTGACCAGGAGCCTGGAGGAGGAGAAGCAGCTACGGGCGAACGAGGCCGCCTCCCACCAGGATTATGTGGCGGGCGAGAACAGATGGATCAGCCGTCTGGAGGAGGTCGCCGGCAGGGTCACCTCGCAGTTGGCCACCATGGGGATGCCAAACGTGAGGTACGCCCCTGAGCGCAGCGGGACCGCCAACACCAAGTTGACCCTGTTCTTCGAGGGCGTCCTTGGAGCCTTGGCCTATCTCCACTCCAACAGGACGGCCACGCTGGCCGAGGAGGCCCGGCGACTTTGCCGGAGGGTCATGACCAAGGTCCTCACCAAGATGGCGTACTGGAATCCCGATCTTGACTTGGCGGCCGTGATGAAGAGCTTGCCGGATGGTGCAGACCTCACGGTACTCAAGGAGCGCATCAAGCCCATCACCGACTGCATCGACAAAATCAAGAGGGTGGAAGGCCAGCGCCGGGATTAGGCATCCCGTTCTTCTTCGCCGCTGCGGGTTCCCGACCAAGACAAATTTTATCTTTAGTTAGAACCGTAGCTATGATGTGATGTAATATAACTTTGAAGTACTCTTAATTTTCATGCATGTTATTTCCCCGTTCAATTCCTCTTTGTATGCGTGCCCTACGTCGATCGGGAAGGCTTGCCGACGAGGAAGCCCCTAGCGGCGTTTTGGGGACGGATCCCCATGGCCAGCCGGGTACGCGTGCTGCCGGACGAGCCACCTTTCCGTTCCGAACGCGGCCGCTCGAACTGTCGAGCTTGACTCGAGTCAGAATCGGGGGCGTTAATGATCGCAGAAGGCTAGTCTGCCATTCTCAACGCAGCCGCTTGAGCTGTTGAGCGGACTCGAAATAGGGCATGGGCGTTGCCGATCGTGGCAGAGCCCCCTGGCGTGCAGGTTTCTCATACGAAGCAAATATCTCCGGGGGGAATAACCTCAAATAAGAAGGGTAGCACAAATAAGGGTTCAGTGCAACTTAGCTTCTGTTTGCGATCGCTCGAGTGTCGATATTCTGGCCTCCTTTCTTCTTCAAGGGTCACGAAGATGAAGGAGTGCCGGGCTAACTGCTAGAGCCGATTCTCACAACCGCGCCCCCTACCTGGCGTGCCAAAGATGTCGGTGGGAATGACACCTATGGGATCACAAGAATCCCTACTACGGTTGCGGGGAGCGGGGTCGTGAGAAGAGCGGATCAAACAGATAGCACACGGTTCGTTTATCCAGGTTCGGGCCGCGAGGATGCGTAAAACCCTACTCCTACTTTGGTGGACTGTATATCTGTGTTCTTGAGCTAGCTATGGGGCGTGAGGAGCTCCAAAAAGCCGAATCCTCCTCCTGGTCGCCTCGGGCCTCCTTTTATAGGAAAGGGGTTGCCACAGTGGCACACAGGAGGTGGAAAGGGTACAGTGATGTGAGGTTATCCCTCGCATTACATGACAAGGCGCATTTAATGCGTCTTGCCCAGGTGTCCTTGCTTTATCGGGGATGGGGGAGAGCACTGTCTCGTCCTTCGCCGCTCCCTCTCATGTCGACACGCGCCCTGGCCAACGGCGCCAGCGTTGCCATGTAGGCAGGCAGGCAGCTGAGGTGGCGCAGTGGTGGGTCTCCATGAAGATCCGCATGATGCCATGCAGGTGCCTGCCCAGCTGGTTGGGTCGGCAGCTGCATGCGAACGGCGGTGGAGGTTTGACTGGCATGGGCCTGATGGTGGCCCTATGGGTGTTCTTGGCAAGGGCCTTGCCGGGGCCCTGGCAAGGGTCTTGCCGTGGCGCCTGCTGTCATCCCTGGCAAGGCTCTTGCCGGGGGCCTTGTGGTCCTCCTTGGCTGGGATCCTGCCAAGGATCATCATCTTCTAAAGGGTGTATCTGATCTTGAATGCCTTCACAAAGATCTGCATGCCACCACGGGGATGTCTCCCGAATCCTTGCCCGATGGGGGCAGTGGACTCAAGGGTGACTCACTCCGTAGGTGTGGGGCGAGCAGCCACGGCAAGGGTCTTGCCGGGTTTGCTAAAACTGCCTCCCGACAAGGATCTTGCCGGGGGGGTCCGCTTCGTCCCCTTTGCTCTTTGTGTTCTTGGTCTTGGCGTCATTCTGCTTCTCCTGAGCTTCGGCCTTACCTTGGCTCACCTCCCTTGCCTTGCTCAGTGTGGTGGTGCCCGTGGCTCAGACTGCCCGTGCACAGTTACAGGGGTACAAAAAGTGTACCCCTCTTTTTGTACACCGACACTCACCCTTCCATCCTTGCTAGCCTCTTCGGTACCGTGCATTGCCCTTTCTCACATTGAGAGTTGGCGCAAACTTTGACGGTGCATCCAAACCACGTGATATGATATGCTCTTTCACACATAAACCTCCTTATATCTTCCTCAAAACAGCCACCATACCTACCTATTATGGCATTTCCATTGCCATTCCGAGATATATTGCCATGCAACTTTCCACCATTCCGTTTATCATGACACATTCATCATTGTCATATTGCTTAGCATGATCATGTAGTTGACATAGTATTTGTGGCAAAGCCACCGTTCATAATTCTTTCATACATGTCACTCTTGGTCCATTGCATATCTCGGTACACCGCCGGGGGAATTCATATAGAGTCATCTTTTGTTCTAGTATCGAGTTGTAATCATTGAGTTGTGAATAAATAGAAGTGTGATGATCATCATTTTCTAGAGAATTGTCCCAAGTGAGGAATTATAAAAAAAGAGAGAAAGGCCATTAAAAAGAGAAAGGCCAAAAAAAGAGAAAGGCCAAAAAAATGAGAGAAAAAGAGAGAAGGGACAATGTTACTATCCTTTGCCACACTTGTGCTTCAAAGTAGCACTGTAATCTTCATGATAGAGAGTCTCTTGTTTTGTCACTTTCATACACTAGTGGGAATTTTTCATTATAGAACTTGGCTTGTATATCCCAACAATGGGCCTCCTCAAGTGCCCTAGGTCTTCGTGAGCAAGCAAGTTGGATGCACACCCACTTAGTTTCTTTTGTTGAGCTTTCATACATTTATAGCTCTAGTGCATCTATTGCATGGCAATCCCTACTCCTTGCATTAACATCAATCGATGGGCATCTCCATAGCCCATTGATTAGCCTCGTTGATGTGAGACTTTCTCCTTTTTTGTCTTCTCCACATAACCCCCCTCATTATATTCTATTCCACCCATAGTGCTACGTCCATGGCTCGCGCTCATATATTGCGTGAAAGTTTATAGGTTTGAGATTACTAAAGTATGAAACAATTGCTTGGCTTGTCGTCGGGGTTGTGCATGATGAGAGCATTCTTGTGTGACGAAAATGAAACATGACTAAACTATATGATTTTGTAGGGATGAACTTTCTTTGGCCATGTTATTTTGAGAAGACATAATTACTTAGTTAGTATGCTTGAAGTATTATTATTTTTATGTCAATATAAACTTTTGTCTTCAATCTTTCGGACCTGAATATTCATGCCACAATTAAGAAGAATTACATCAAAATTATGCCAAGTAGCACTCCGCATCAAAAATTCCGTTTTTATCATTTACCTACTCGAGGACGAGCGGGAATTAAGCTTGGGGATGCTTGATACGTCTCCAACATAGCTATAGTTTTTGATTGCTCCATGCTATATTATCTACTATTTTGGACATTATTGGGCTTTATTATCCACTTTTATATTATTTTTGGGACTAACCTATTAACCGGAGGCCCAACCCAGAATTGCTGTTTTTTGCCTGTTTTAGGGTTTCTAAGAAAAGGAATATCAAACGAAGTGCAAACGGAATGAAACCTTCGTGAACGTGATTTTCTCAACAAACAAGACCTAGGAGACTTGGACCCTACGTCAAGACACAAAAGAGGAGGCCACGAGGTAGGGGGCGCGCCTACCCCCCAGGCGCGCCCTCCACCCTCGTGGGCCCCCTGTTGCTCCACCGGCATACTCCTTCCTCCTATATATACCTACATACCCCCAAACGATCAGATACGGAGCCAAAACCCTAATTCCACTGTCGCAACTTTTTGTGTCCACGAGATCCCATCTTGTTGCCTGTTCCGGAGCTCCGCCGGAGGGGGCATCGATCACGGAGGGCTTCTACATCAACACCATAGCCTCTCCGATGAAGTGTGAGTAGTTTACCTCAGACCTACGGGTCCATAGTTAGTAGCTAGATGGCTTCTTCTCTCTTTTTGGATCTCAATACAATGTTCTCCCCCTCTCTTGTGGAGATCTATTCGGTGTAATCTTCTTTTGCGGTGTGTTTGTTAAGACCGATGAATTGTGGGTTTATGATCAAGTCTATCTATGAACAATATTTGAATCTTCTCTGAATTCTTTTATGTATGATTGGTTATCTTTGCAAGTCTCTTCGAATTATCAGTTTCGTTTGGCCTACTTGATTGATCTTTCTTGCAATGGGAGAAGTGCTTACCTTTGGGTTCAATCTTGCGGTGTCCTTTCCCAGTGAAAGTAGGGGCATCAAGGCACGTATTGTATTGTTGCCATCGAGGATAACAAGATGGGGTTTTCATCATATTGCGTGAGTTTATCCCTCTACATCATCTCATCTTGCTTAAGGCGTTACTCTGTTTTCATTAACTTAGTAATCTAGATGCATGCTGGATAGCGGTCGATGAGTGGAGTAATAGTAGTAGATGCAGGCAGGAGTCGGTCTACTTGTCTCGGATGTGATGCCTATATACATGATCATACCTAGATATTCTCATAACTATGCTCAATTCTGTTAATTGCTCAACAGTAATTTGTTCACCCACCGTAGAATACTTATGCTCTTGAGAGAAGCCACTAGTGAAACCTATGGCCCCCGGGTCTATATTCATCATATTAATCTATCAATACTTAGTTATTTCCTTTTGCTTTTACTTTGCTTTTATTTTACTTTGCATCTTTATCATAAAAATTCCAAAAATATTATCTTATCATATTTATCAGATCTCACTCTCATAAGTGGTCATGTAGGGATTGACAACCCCTTAACACATTGGTTGCGAGGATTTATTTGTTTTGTGCAGGTACGAGGGACTCGCGCGTAGCCTCCTACTGGATTGATACCTTGGTTCTCAAAAACTGAGGGAAATACTTATGCTACTTTGCTGCATCATCCCTTCCTCTTCGGGGAAAACCAACGCATTGCTCAAGAGGTAGCAGGAAAGTACTTGTCGGGGCCCGATTTCCTCTGCTTGTTCTGCTCCGTTGATGGTTCGACGGATGGTTGAGTTAAACGAAGCAAAAAGGTACCTGGTTGCACAGGTAGCTTAAATGCAGCGTGCTTTGATAGGTAGTCAGCGATGTCGTTCTCGGCTCGGGGAACCTGTTGCGCTTGTATACCGTAGAAGCGCTCCTCTTGCTTCCTGACCTCATCTATGTAGGCCTCCATCAACGGACTCTGGTAATCTTTGTTGACCTGTCTGACGACAAGCTACGAATCACCCCTGACGATGAGCTTCTTCACCCCGAGGTCTGCCACGATCCTGAGACCGGCAAGCAGCCCCTCGTACTCAGCAGTGTTGTTTGTGGACATTTCCCTATGAAAGTGCATCTAGATCACATACTTGAGGTGCTCTCCGGTGGGTGCGACAAGCAGCACACCGGCACCGGCACCTTGCAGCGAGAAAGCCCCGTCAAACTACATGATCCAGTCGCGACTTGCTTCCTTGCCGGGGGGAGCGGTCTCCTGGATTTCTTCGTCGGGCATTGAGGTCCATTCTACAATGAACTCTGCCAAGACTCTGCTCTGGATTGTCGAAGTACTTTCAAACTTGAACCCAAAGCTTGACAACTCCAAGGCCCACTACACAATCCTTTCGGTTGCATCTGGGTTGTGCAGTATCCATTGCAATGGGAGGCGGGTGACGACAGTGATCTCGTGGGCTTGGAAGTAATGATGCAGCTTCCTCGAGGCCATAAGGAGGCTGAAGAGCAATTTCTGCACACCGGAGTACCTTGACCTGCCCCCCTGCAAGAGGGAGCTGACAAAGTAAACCGGGTGTTGCATCATCTTCTTCTTCTGCACCACTTCACTTGGCTGCGCGGGCCCTGCCCCGATGGCGTCGGACTCTGCCGGGGGCCTTGCCTTGCCGGCACCAGGCCCTGCCGGGGGAATCGCCGACTTGCCATCCGTCGGTCCTGCGTTGCCACTGCCTCTTCATCGACCTCCCTCTGCGCCACTAGAGCGGCGTTGACCACTTGATTCGTCGCCGCCTGATACAGTAGCAACGACTCTTGTGGTTTAGGCGCAACCAGTATTGGCGTAGAGGAAAGGTATTTCTTCAGATCCTGCAACGCCGGCTCTGCCTCTGGGGTCCACTCCACTGGGCATACCTTCTTCAAGATTTTGAAAAGGGGAAGGGCACGCTCAGCGGACTTGGAGATGAATCTGCTCATGGCAGCAACGCAGCCAGTGAGCCGGCACACATCCTTGATCCGCTTGGGTGCCTCAATCTGCTCAATAGCCTTGATCTTGTCTGGGTTTGCCTCGATCCCATGCCGCGACACAAAGAACCCAAGAAGTTTTCCTGACGGGACGCCAAAGACACACTTTTCAGGGTTCAGTTTGAGGTTGATCTTGCGTAGGTTGACAAACGTCTCTTCTAAGTCTTGTACAAGGGTCGCCTTGCCCTTGGTTTTGACCACTATGTCATCCATATAAGCTTCCATATTTCTATGTAGCTGGGGCTCAAAACCAATCCAGAACGCCCTTGCGAATGTAGAGCCTGCACTCTTCAACCCGAAAGGCATCCGTAAGAAGCAATACGTACCACATGGGGTGATAAATATTGTCTTCTCTTCATCTTCTCTTGTCATGAAGATCTGGTGGTAGCCCGAGTAGGCGTCGAGGAATGAAAACAGAGCACACCCGGCCGTGGAGTCAACAATCTGGTCAATGCGCGGCAATGGGAAGGGGTCCTTAGGACAAGCCTTGTTGACATCTGTGTAGGCAATACACAGCCTCCACTTCCCATTTGCCTTGCGCACCACCACTGGATTGGCCAACCATGTCGGATGGAGCACTCTTCTCACCAAACCTGCCGCTTCCAATTTCCTGATCTCCTCTGTGATGAACTGATGTCGTTCCAAAGCTTGCTTCCTGACCTTCTGCTTGACGGGTCGCGCATGGGGACAGACAGCAAGGTGGTGCTCAATCACTTCCCTGGGAACACCGGGGATGTCGGATGCTTGCAACACAAACACATCGACATTTGCTCGCAGGAATGTGACGACCGCGCTTTCCTATTTGCTGTCGAGGGTGGAGCTTATGGTGAAATCCCCTCTCGTGCCATCCTCCTTGATGGACACCCTCTTGGTCTCTCGTGGTGCAGCTTTGGGTTTCTTGCTCTTGCCGGTAGAGCTCTCGGGCATGTCCTCGACGGTAGCACAACACTCTGAAGAGGTGCGTTTGCTGGAGTGGGTGCGAGAGGTCTTGCCGGTCTTCTTCTTCCCTCCCGGGCTTCAACGGCAGGACCAAGTGCCCTGGCAGCAGCTGCTGCAACTGCTTCTCGATAGAGTTGGTCAGCGCAGATCAGCGCATCCTTCTTGTCGGAGGGGACGGTGATGATGGTCATCGGCCCAGGCATCTTCAGCGTGTTGTAGGCGTAGTGCGACGCCGCCATGAACTTGTCTAGTGTTGGGCGGCCGAGGATCCCGTTGTAGGGTAAGGGTATCTCGGCCATATCAAAGACGATCCTCTTCGTCCTGTAGTTCAACTCACCTCCAAACATCACGGGCAATGTGACCTTCCCCTTCGGCTGGCTCCTTCCCGGACTGACCCCTTGAAACGTACCCGTTTCCTCGAGGTCTCCATCGGGAATTTGCAGCCTTTTGATCACGACGGGCGATATCAAGTTCAGGCCGGCCCCGCCGTCAACCAGCATCTTGTTCACCTTGAGGTTGCGTATCGTTGGCGAGACCAACAATGGCAAACACCTGACCACAGTTGTGTGGTTAGGGTGGTCCTCGGCATAAAAGATGAGAGGCGTGCTGGACCACTTCAGTGGCTTCTGAACGTCGAACGATGGCTCTGCTGCCGTAATCTCACGCGCCCACTGCTTGAGCTGGCGTGAGAAGTGTGCAGCGAGGCGCCACCATCGACGCACATGGCCTCCATAGCCTTCTAAAATTCTTGCTCGCCAGACTCGCCGGACTCGTCATGATCATCATCTTCCTGCTTCTTGTCGCAGCCCCGAGCGGGCCTCTCTCGCTGGTTATCCTTGTCGCGACGGCCTCCTTGCCCGCCACGCTTCTTGACAGATCCTTCGGCACCATCCTGACCCTTCTCCTTGTCCCGCCTCTCATACTCGGCCTTTTGCTTTTCGGCAGTTCTGGAGGTCGTGGCCCTTGGTGCGGTGGATCTTGCAATACTGCTTGTCGGAGCCTCTTGGCTTGTCGGCGGCCGCCAAGGCCCGGCAGGCGGCGGACCCGGCAATCTCCTTGTCGGGGTCGTCTGCCTTGGCCTTTTTGGCGGCGCTGGTGTCATCGGATCCCTCGACGGCAAGCACGGCCTTGCCCTTAGGTTTTCTGTTGCGACGCCGGCCCTTCTTCATCGGGGTGGTGGTGTCTTCATCAGTAGAGTCGGTTTCCATGCCGGCGTCCTCGCCGGGGTACTTCCTTCCTTCTTCAGCCCGAGCGCACCTATCGGCCAGAACATAAATTTCGGCCACATCCTTAACCTTGTTCATCGCCAGCTCTTCATGCATCTTGTGGTTGCGCATGTTCTGATGGAACGTGCTAATCACGGCGGCGGGAAGAACATCGGGGATGTTGTACTGCACCTGGCTGAATCTCTGGATGTACTTGCGCAGGGGTTCCCCTTCCTTCTAGGGAATGATATGCAAATCACTGGCCTGGCCATGAGCTTGGTGGCCTCCGGTGAAGGCACCAACGAACTCATGGCACAGATCTGACCAAGAAGAAATGGAATCCGCCGGCAAGTGCATTAACCAATACATGACGTTGGGCTTCAGTGCCAACGGGAAGTAATTGGCAAGCACCTTGTCGTCGCGAGCTCCGGCAGCTTGCATCGCGATGGTGTAGATGCTGAGGAACTATGATGGATGGGTCTTGCCATTGTACTTCTCACCGACGTCGGGCTTGAACGTGCGGTGGGACGGCCACTGGAACTGCCGCAGCTCACGGGTAAAGGCTGGGCAACCCACCTCGTAAGGTAGGCCGCTGGAGCCCCCCGGTGCTGGGTGGTCCATAGCGGGTCCCGCCCGCTTATCCGACTGGTGGCGTGTATCGCGCCGGCGCTCGATAGTGGTTCGAGCGTCTTCATGGGCCCGCTCCCGAAGAACTTGGTGTAGATCGCGGTGGGTCCGGGGGTCGGACGACGCTATGGAAATGTTATCACCAGCGTCATCACGACGGACCAACACCAGCGGCAGCTGGCGCGGGGGAGGAGAGTGCACTGTGGCTGTAGCTCCCCCAGTCCTTCCACCACTGGCTTGTGGTGGCTCGACGGAGCGCCAGCCCGAGGGCCCTGCCGGCCGTGGATCGTCTTTGTGGGTGACGGCGACGAGGCTCCGGATGGTGGCTCTCCACTCATCGAGCTTCTCCACAGCAGGAGGGAAGTCGAGGAGCAACTGCGCATGCGCCAAAGCTTCTGCTGGCGTGGGTGGTGGCGAAAGCTGCGTGGACCATGGCGCGCTTCGACTTCTAACCATGTTAGAAGGAGCTCTATCAAGGCCCAACGGCTGCATGCCATTGTCGCCGGCACCTCGGCGGGCACGCTGGCCTCCTTCGTCCTGCAGACGATGCACAGGGCTCTTCCCACGGCGATGCCCATGGTCACCGGCGTGGTGACGCTGCTCGTCGCGCACACCATGGGAAGAGTGCGATGTGGGTGCCGGGGTGGGCGTCCTGGAGGTCGTCGCACCGCCCGTGGGTGGCACGGCGGCGACCTCGGAGGACCTCGCGCCGCCTGCGGGGGGGCCAGCTCCATCTCTTGATTTTGTGTCTTGCGCCCCGCCGTCTGGCGCACGAACGACGCTGCTCGCCAGGCTCTGACTGCCAGAGCGATGTTGGTACTCGCGGGCCGCGCCTCGGGTCCTGTCTGCGACCGGCCCGCAACTCGCCCTCACCGGTACGGGCCGTCTGGCCCCCGATGAACCGACCCCCGTGGGCACCTTCTTCTTAGGAGCCATGGCGACGAAGAACCGCTAGGCTAACTGCTAGACCAGATTCTCACAACTGCGCCCCTACCTGGTGCGCCAAAGATGTCAGTAGGAACGACACCTATGGGATCACTGGGATCCCTTCTACGGTCGGCGGGCGCAGGGTCGTGAGGAGAGCCGGTTTAGGAGCTAGCACACAGATCGTTTACCATGTTTGGGCCGCGAGGATGCGTAAGACCCTAGTACTGCTTTTGTGGATGTATTGAGTGTTCTTGAGCTTTTTGAACTAGCTAGGGTGGTTGTGCCGTTCCAAAAAGCCGAATCCCTCTCCTGGTCGCCTCGTGCCTCCTTTTATAGGAAAAAGGGGTTGCCAAAGTGGCACATAGGAGGTGGAAAGGCCTACAGTGCACGAGCTTATCGCACGGCATTACGGGACAAAGTGCATTAAATGCACTACGTAGGTGTCCGTTAGCTTTATCGGGGACGGGAACGAGGCTTGTCCCGTCTGTCGCCGCTCTGCCTCGCTTCGACACGCGCCCAGGATAGCGATGCATGCAGCGCCATGTAGGCAGGCAAGCAGCTGAGGTGGTGCGGTGGTAGGGCCTTCATGAAGATCTGCATGCCGCCACGTAGGTGCTTGCTAATTTGGCCTGGAAGCTGCATGTTGCCACGCAGGTGCCTGCCTAGCTGGTTGGGCTGGTAGCTATATGCGAACGGCGGCGGAGTCTTGGTTGGTGCGGGCCTGGCAGTGGCCCTGCTGGCGTCCTTGGAAAGGGCCCTGCCAGGGGCCCGGCAAGGGTCTTGCCGTTGTGTTGTAGTCGTCCCCGGCAAGACGCTTGCAGGGGGTCTTGGGGATTTCCTTGTCGAGGACCCCGCCGAGGGTCGTCGTCTCCTAATCATCATCTGATCTCATATGGTCTTGACAAAGATCTGCATGCCACCATGGAGGTGCCTCCCGAGCCGTGGTCCCAACATAGTTGTTGACGGTGTTCGGAACCTTTGGGCTCAAGGGTGGCTCGCTCTGCTAGCATTGGGCAAGTTTCCCCGGCAAGGCTCTTGCTGGGGCTGTTGAGGCTGCCCTGGCAAGGGTCCTGCCGGGGGAGTCCGCCTTGCCCCCTTTGCTCTTTGTCTTTCTGGTCTTGGCGTTGCCTCTGATTGCCTTGTGCCTTTGCTTTCTCTCCGGCTTCCCTCCCCTGCCCTGCTTAGTGTGGCCGTGGGCGCGGCTCCGACTGTCCGTGCGCAAGTAAAGGGTGAAAAGGAGCGCCCCTACTTTTGTACACCGACACATCATTATTAGAGCATTGTACCAAGTGAGGAAAGGATGATGGAGACTATGATTCCCCCACAAGTCAGGATGAGACTTCGGACGAAAAGAAAAAAAGAGAAAAGAAAAAAAGAGGCCATAAAAAAGGGAAAAGGCCCAAATAAAAAAATAAAAAAAATGAGAAATGAGAGAAAAAGAGAGAAGGGACAATGTTACTATCCTTTTACCACACTTGTGCTTCAAAGTAGCACTATGATCTTCATGATCCTATGTTGTCACTTTCATATGCTAGTAGGAATTTTACATTATAGAACTTGGCTTGTACATTCCAATGATGGGCTTCCTCAAAATGCCCTAGGTCTTCGTGAGCAAGCGAGTTGGATGCACGCCCACTTAGTTTCTTTTCTCGAGCTTTCATACACTTATAGCTCTAGTGCATCCGTTGCATGGCAATCCCTACTCACTCACATTGATATCTATTGATGGGCATCTCCATAGCCCGTTGCTACGCCTAGTTGATGTCAGACTATCTTCTCTTTTTTTGTCTTCTCCACAACCACCATTCTATTCCACATATAGTGCTATATCCATGACTCATGCACATATATTGCGTGAAGATTGAAAAAGTTTGAGAACATCAAAAGTATGAAACAATTGCGTGGCTTGTCATCGGGGTTGTGCATGATTAAATACTTCATGTGATGAAGATAGAGCATAGCCAGACTATATGATTTTGTAGGGATAACTTTCTTTGGCCATGTTATTTTGAAAAGACATGATTGCTTTGTTACTATGCTTGAAGTATTATTATTTTTATGTCAATATTAAACTTTTGCCTTGAATCTTTCGGATCTAAACATTCATGACACAATAAAGAAAGATACATTGAGAATTATGCTAGGTAGCATTCCACATCAAAAATTCTGTTTTTCTCATTTACCTACTCGAGGACGAGCAGGAATTAAGCTTGGGGATGCTTGATACGTCTCCAACGTATCTATAATTTTTGCTTGTTTCATGCTATTATATTATCTGTTTTGGATGTTTAATGGGCTTTGTTATGCACTTTTATATTATTTTTGGGACTAACCTACTAACCAAAGGCCCAGTGCAAATTGCTGTTTTTTTGCCTATTTCAGTGTTCCGCAGAAAAGGAATACCAAACGGAATGAAACCTTCGGGAGAGTTATTTTTGGAAGAAATGCAATCCAGGAGACATGGAGTGGACGTCAAGCAAGCAACGAGGCGGCCAGGAGGTAGGAGGGCGCCCCCCAACCCTCGTGGGCCCCTCATATACCCCGAAAACATCCAAGAGCACCACGAAACCATATTTCCACCGCCGTAACCTTCTGTACACGTGAGATCCCATCTTGGGGCCTTTTCTAGTCCTCCGCAGGAGGGGGAATCGATCACGGAGGGCTTTTACATCAACACCATAGCCTCTCTGATGATGTGTAAGTAGTTTACCACAAACCTTCGGGTCCGTACTTATTAGCTAGATGGCTTCTTCTCTCTCTTTGGATTTCAATACAAAGTTCTCCTCCGTTGTCTTGGAGATCTATTCGATGTAATTCTTTTTGCGGTGTGTTTGTCAAGATACGATGAATTGTGGGTTTATGATCAAGATTATCTATGAACAATATTTGATTATTCTCTGAATTCTTTTATGCATGATTTAATATCTTGGCAAGTCTCTTCGAATTATCAGTTTAGTTTAGCCTACTAGATCGATCTTTCTTGCAATGGGAGAAGTGCTTAGCTTTGGGTTCAATCTTGTGATGTCCTTTCCCAGTGACAGCAGGGGCAGCAAGGCACGTATTGTATTCTTGCCATCGAGGATAAAAAGATGGGGTTTATATCATATTGCTTGAGTTTATCCCTCTACATCATGTCATCTTGCCTAATGTGTTACTCTGTTCTTATGAACTTAATACTCTAGATGCATCCTGGATAGCGGTCGATGTGTGGAGTAATAGTAGTAGATGCAGAATCGGTTCGGTCTACTTGTCGCGGACGTGATGCCTATATACATGATCATGCCTAGATATTCTCATAACTATGCGCTTTTCTATCAATTGCTCGACAGTAATTTGTTCGCCCACCGTAGAATTTGCTATCTTGAGAGAAGCCACTAGTGAAACCTATGGCCCCCTGGTCTATCTTCCATCATATTATTTTCCTATCTACTTGCTATTTCTGCCGCCTTTTATTTTGCAATCTTTATTTTCCAATCTATATAACAAAAATACCAAAAATATTTATCTTATTATCTTTATCAGATCTCACTTTTGCAAGTGTCCGTGAAGGGATTGACATCCCCTTTATTGTGTTGGTTGCAAGGTTCTTATTTGTTTGTGCAGGTACGAGGGACTTGCGTGTAGTCTCCTACTAGATTGATACCTTGGTTCTCATAAACTGAGGGAAATACTTAAACTACTTTGCTGCATCACCCTTTCCTCTTCAAGGGAAAACCAATGCATGCTCAAGAGGTAGCACAACACAAGTACGTTTCCTCCGTTTTGCGGTACGCCACACCCCTCCAGATCAACAGGACCCCATTTCCACCATAGGAGGTCTGTTTCTTCCGTTTTGCGGTACGCCAGACCCCTCCCGTTGAATAGGATCCCGTTTCGACCATGGCCAGTCGAACAAAAGGTTGTTTCCTCCGTTCTGCGGTACGCCAGGCCTCGTTTCCGTCGGTTGTTCCGTCCAAGCCGGTTGACTCTTGATGAACTGTAACATCCCAAATTTTCAATTTGGAATGTTATACATAGGTCATCATATGCATATCATATTTTATTTGCATATCGTTTGTGATCCAAGACATCCTAAACAACTCAAGGGTCCACGGAGAGAGTTGGAGATTTCACTATTTTCATATTTGAATTTTTCACAAATTTGAAAAGAGGATCATTATGCTTTTAATATTTTCTCTCTGAAATATTTCGAATATCAAAATAAATGAGAGGAGATAAAATGACTACTCCAAAATAAAATAAATATTGGAGGAAAATGTTAAAATCAAATAAATATTTTATTTGGGACTTTATTGTTATTTATTTGAATTAGAAAAATATGCATTTTCAGAATTGCATTTTTAGGCCAGAAAAATGTTCACTATGTTCTAAATATTTTATTTAAACGGTGAAAATTATTTTTGGCATTTTTTTGAATTTTTGAATTTATTTAGGATTTTTTTCTATGGTGGATTTTTTAAAAAAAAATATGCAAACCAACTTTGGGCCGTGCTCGAGCCGGACATGTCCCGCCCAGCCCTTTATAAGGCGAGGCCCAAGACGCCCCAGCCCCAAGCCGCCCCAGCCCAAGTCGTCACCGCCGCCCGATACCCTAGCCGCCGCCGCAGCTCCGCCGCGCGGCTGCCAGCCGCCGACGCTCGTTCGCCCGAATCATCGCGCCGCCGCCTTTTTTTTTTGGTTTTCTGGTAAACCCTAGATCCAGTTTTTATTTCGAGTAGATCGGTTCAGTTTTTCTCGGTTTCGCTGGTTTAGATCGGTTTTCGTTGTTTTCTCTCGGTTCAGATCTAATTTATGAATGTTCTTTTTTTAGTTATTTTAACGAACGAATTCGTTCGTTTGCCTCTGTTAGCAGATGTTCGTCCGATAGATTTTCCTTTTTATGTTTTATTTTCGCTAGGGACCTATATGCGATTATCTTTATCGCAGATTAGCCCCTGATCTTCAAACTCTCGCAACTTTTTAACCGTTCGTCCAAATCCAGCGAAACCAATGCCAAAATCTTCGTCTCGGAGCCCTCTTTCTAGTTAGATAACTTGAACATGGTTTTGATAATTTAAAATTTGGTTTCAAGCATATTTGATTTCGAAGTTCTTTTGATCATAGTTTCAGTTCCATAGCTCCGATTCGATCGATTCTTCTTGCAAATCGAAGCTCTTCAGTTGAAATTTCAGTTGGGATCTTTTCCTATCTAAGTTTTACCCTTGCATCTATGCTTGATTGCTTATGTATGCTATTGTTTGCTTGCGATAGAGTTCCGGAGTGCGAAGTGTGCTACTAGGAGTCTTTAGGGTTTGCAGATCGTCGGCAAGGCAAGTAACACTTTGATCATATTCATTATCACCCAGTTTTTATGCATTAGTTTCAACCCTCAAACATTGCATGAGTAGGATCTCTTAACATGTGGGTATTGGGAAGTAGATGATAAGGTAGAACCTATTGTGCTTTATTATCAATCCCTTGGGAGTTACTTCTACGTTATGCTTATACTGCTATGCTATGCTCGTAGACGTGGTTTGGTTTGAGTGTATCCATGACAGATGTGAGATTGTTAATTAATGGTTAACTTAAGGTGGCTACTTAAATACACATCTGGGTGGATTGGTTGCGGGCACCTAGAGAATCCAGTGTTGTCCTAGGATATACCAGAGTACCCGTGTGATCATCCTATGGTTCTCCACCCAGGCTCAAAGGGATCATAAGATTATTCATGCTAGAAACTTCCGTGTGCAGCCACAAGCCATTATGGGCTCTGGCATAGTTGAGTATGTTGCGTGACCTATTTCAGTGGTAGACTAGCAGATGTAGGGGAAAGTAGGTGTAACTGTCTACCCAGAGTAAAGAGTAAATGCTTCTGAAAGACTGTGTCTCGTCCATCCGTTTCTCAAACATCTTGTAGTGCGAGAAATCCAATGGAGGAGATCGAGTCTTGTGGGGAAAAGTGCGCAAACCTCTCCAGAGTGCACAAACTAATCATGGTTAGCCGTGTCCCCGGTTATGGACATCTTGAGTATCTGGTTCTTGAATTATCATGTGGATCTCATCACTCTAAATTAATTTGTTGGGTTAATAATACTATTTAATTGGGATTGAGTTGGAGGAACCTTCTCAATGTTTATCAACTACCATGATAGTTAAACAAATATATTCCTTTGTTGTAGGAAAAAAATTGGCTTTTCACAAAACCATATTAATCGTAGAGCCTCCACTAGCCATATATGCATATAGTTATAGCTTTTACCTGTTCATTGCTCTACAGTGTTATTTTGCCAGCATATTCCATGTGCTGACCCATTTTCGGGCTGCAACGTATTATGTTGCAGAATTTTCAGACGAAGATTAAGGTGCGCTAGGTCATTGTTGTGCACTCAGCTATGCCGTTGGAGTTGATGGACTCACTTTATCTTCCAAGCCTTCCGCTGTTATCATATTTCGATGGCCTTAAGCCATATTAATGTAATAAGTACTCTTCTATGAGTTATTCGATTTAATAAGTGTGTGATTGCAACTCTGTTATAAATCCTTCAAGTACTGTGTGTGTCAGCATTACCGATCCAGGGATGACACATATGCAGAGAGATTTGATTGTTTGAGGTCAGATCTCTACAAGATGGTATCAGAGCACACACTAATTGTAGGACGCGACCACTAAGATGAGACATAGGTCACTCTTCTTTACTCATTTTTGACTCCTCTCCATTTTCCACTCTATAGATGGCGGACCCAAGGAACAAGTTTGCTCAACTGGATGAAGACACACCTTTTGGACGACACTTGAAGGAAGTCACTAGGTACCTAAACATTGGAATACCAAGCTTCACCGGGACCTACAACGCCACTTTACTAGAAGAGGAGCATTGGATGATTTGAGTTCAAGTTCCAGGAAGGACATTCATGCCAGTTACTGAGCCCATAGAGTTTCCTTTGATGCACCAACTTGGAGTCTAGGAAAGAGCATGGCAGCTCACATCGCCATGGGACGCATTGGCAAAGTTTATTGCAAGGATCTTAAGGACACTATCTACCAGATATGTGGGCACTGAGAGGAGCAATGGGAGATGATCAGCACCAAGAGGGATAGGTCCATTGCAGCTTTCATCCAGGAGTTAAACCAGCACATTCATCGCTAGGAGAACCAAATGTGTGCAAGCATGATGGATTTGAACAAGTTGATGACTAGGAACATGGAGCTTGAAGAGGAACTCAAGTCTACACGCGACGGATACGAGGAGGAAATCACAATACTAGTAGAAAAGAATGACGACCTGACAAGGAAGCTAGGAGTATTCATGGGAGACCCCGCGCCAGGAGGATATGATGACCACCCCAAGGACTACATCATCATCGACGACACCAACTCCGACCCCGACAATAGTGATGATGATTACGAAGACGAAGCTAGAGCGGATATCATGGAGTCTTCCACTGATCAAAATTTCTTGATGACCACCATATTATTAGTAGTATCCCCCCCATGTATATAGTAGTAGTCCAAGTATTTTGTAACGGTAGCTAGATCGATTGTATGCCCTTGTTTGAATTGAGTGGTGTGATATGAATGTGTTTGTCTCATGTGCATATGGGTAGTGCTTTCTCACTAGACCTCATTCTATTCTAATCTCTTCCCTCTAAACCCATCAGATGCCCCCTAGACCTGACCCCGGATTTGTATTCCCACCAGAGCTCACACAGTTGATCCAACAGCAGAATGCTTTGATGCAACTGCTAGTCCAGAACCAAGGCAACAATAACAAGAACCCACGGCCACCACCTCCAGTGGATAACCTAGCCTGTTTTCTGAGGTTGAATCCGCCAGTGTTTTCCAGTAGCACCAAGCCAATTGTTGCTGATGACTAGCTATGTAGGATTGGAAGGGAGTTGACCACCGCAGGTTGTATAGATGAGGAGAAGGTGCGCTTTGCTGCACACTAACTGGATGGACCCGCAGCCTCATGGTGAGAGAATTACACAACCACTTTTCCCATAGCCAATGTCACAAGGGATTAGTTTCAGCAAGCATTCGCCACAACCCATGTCTCTACAGGAGCAACGAATATGAAGAAGTGTGAGTTTCGCAACTTATGCCAGAGAAACCGTACTGTGGGGCAGTACGTGGATGAGTTTAGCAAGTTAGCCCGTTATGCCCTAGATGATGTGGCCACAGATGCCGCGAAGCAAGAGAAGTTTATGGAAGGACTGAATGATGAGATGAGTATACAGTTGATGGTGGCAACATTCAATAACTACCAGGAGTTGGTAGACCGGGCCTGATGATTGAAAACAAACAGCAGCAGATAGAGAGCCGCAAAAGGAAGTATGGACAAGGGAAGTACAATTCAGGAGCTCAACAGAGACCTTGTTTTACCCCTAACTCCGGAGGTTATACCCATAACCATGGAGGCCATACTCATAATGGAGGAAGTTCACATAACCACAGTGGCCCCAAGAATGGAAATGGGAATGGAGCAAGTAGCAACCAGAACCATTCCAACCCCTCTACACCCTCCAAGAAGGATCTAAGTCACTTTACTTGTTTCAAGTGCGGGAAGACTGGACAGTACGCCACCGAGTGTTCTGAAGCAATGAATGGAAATGGCAGTGGAAGCTCTGGGAAGAAGCCCAACCCTTTCAATAGGGGACCAGTGAACCACGTTAACATGGAGGAGGTTGAATAGCAGCCAGATGCAGTTATAGGTAAGTTTTTGGTTAACTCATTTACTGCAATCGTTCTTTTTAATACTAGTGCATCGCATTCATACATTTCAAGGGGATTTGTGGATAAGTATAAGTTTCCCACCAAAGTTCTTAGGACACCTATGTTAGTAAGCTCGCCAGGAGCAGAGTTTATGTCAAGCCAAGGATGTTTTCAGATGCCATTAACCGTAGGTAGACATGTTTTCCCCTCAGACCTAGTAATTCTGGAGTCGCAAGGATTGGATGTGATACTAGGCATGGATTGGCTATCGATGTATGGAGGAAACATCGATTGCGCCAGTAAGTCAATTCTGCTCACCACCCCGGAGGGAAAAGGATTAAGTATGTATCCATACATACGCCAAGGAGGACCCAAGTAAATTCCCTCTCAAGAGTTGTTCAGGAGGAAGTGCCTCTAGTGAAGGATTACCCAGATGTATTTCCAGAGGAACTACCACGCATGCCGCCAGATTGAGACATTGAGGTTTTGATAGAGCTGTTGCCAGACACCGGACCGATATCAAAGAGACCATACCGGATGCCCGCAAATGATCTGGAGGAGATTAAGAAGCAGATTAAGGAGTTATTGGATAAAGGTTACATTCGACGAAGTTCGTCACCGTGGGGAGCCCCAGTGCTCTTGGTTGATAAGAAGGATGGATCTTTGAGAATGGTTGTTGATTATCGTGCGATTAATGAAGTGACGGTCAAAAACAAATACCCACTACCGATGATCAACGATCTGTTTGACCAGCTGCAAGGAGCTAAAGTATTTTCCAAGACTGACTTGTGATTAGGATACCACCAGCTGAAGATCCGAGAAAAGGATATACCTAAGATAGCTTTTACCACAAGGTATGAACTATATGAGTATACGGTTATGTCATTTGGATTGACGAATGCCCCTGCCTATTTCATGAGCATGATGAACAAGGTGTTTATGGAGTTCTTGGATAAGTTTGTCGTGGTGTTCATTGACAGTATTTTGGTATACTCAAAGAATGAAGAGGAACACAAGGAGCATTTGCGTTTAGTTCTCGAGAAGCTTAGAGAACATCAGTTGTATGCCAAATTCAGCAAATGTGAGTTTTGTTTGAAGGAAGTTGGATTCCTTGGACATGTTATATCAGGAGAAGGTATAGCAGTAGACCCCACCAAGGTCCAGTCAGTCACTGATTGGCTAGCACCCACCTCAGTTGGAGAAATCCTCAGTTTTCTAGGACTCGCGGGATACTACCGGAGATTCATTAAGAATCTATCCAAGATTGCGAAGCCCATGACGGAGTTGTTGAAGGAAACTAAGTTCAAATGGACAGATGAATGTGAGGCAAGTTTTCAGGAGTTGAAGAAACGTTTGGTTACAGCCCTAGTGCTGATTTTGCCAGATATACACAAGGATTTCCAAGTGTATTGCGATGCTTCTCGCTTAGGACTTGGAGGTGTACCTATGCAAGACGGAAGAGTTGTTTCATATGCCTCACGACAGCTTCAACCACATGAATTGAATTATGCCACACATGATTTGGTGTTAGCAGCTGTAGTTCATGCACTCAAAACCTGGAGACACTTTCTTATTGGAAACCGTTGTGATGTGTACACGGATCACAAGAGTTTGAAGTACATTTTCACTCAGAAGGAGCTGAATCTCAGACAAAGGAGATGGTTGGAGCTTATAAAGGATTATGATATGAAGCTACACTATCATCCAGGAAAGGCCAATGTCGTAGCAGACGCTTTGAGCCGGAAGAGTTATACCAATACCCTCGTAAGAGGATGATTTCCGGAGGAGTTAGTTGACGATCTCAAGGAGCTTTGTTTGGAGATAGTTCCGCGAGGTTTTGTCGCAGCAATGGAGGTTCAATCAACATTGTTGAGAAAGATACGAGAATCTCAGAAGGATGATAAGGAGATTGCTAAGATAAAGAAGAAAATGAGCAAAGGAAAAGCCAAAGGTTTTCGTGAGGATGAGCACGACACTTTATGGTTTGGGGACCGTGTATATGTAGCCAATAATGCGGAGATCAGGAAGTTAATACTTCAGGAGGCCCATGACTCGCTATACTCGATACACCCCGGAAATACCAAGATGTATTTGTATTTGAAGGAGCGTTTCTGGTGGACGGGTATGAAGAAGGATATTGCCGAGTATGTAGCAGTATGTGATGTATGTCAGAGAGTGAAGGCAGAACATCAGAAGCCAGCAGGATTACTACAGCCTATGCCAATACCCGAATGGAAGTGGGACAAGCTTGGCATGGATTTCATCACCGGATTGCCCAGGACCCAATCGGGATACGATTCAATCTGGGTAGTAGTTGATTGTTTGACAAAGGTAGCTCACTTTATCCCAGTGAAAACCACCTATACGAGTGCGAAGTTAGCCGAGATATATATGACCAGGATCGTATGTCTGCATGGAGTTCCGAGGACCATCGTATCAGACAGAGGGACCCAGTTTACTTCGAAGTTTTGGCATTAGCTGCACTAGACTTTGGGTACCAGGCTAGAGTTCAGTACAGCCTTTCATCCGCAGATAGATGGATAGACAGAGAGAGTCAATCAGATTCTGGAGGACATGTTGAGAGCTTGTGTGCTAGATTATGGATCTAGTTGGGATGATAATTTGCCTTACGCAGAGTTCTCATACAACAACAGTAACCAAGCCAGTTTGAAGATGGCCCATTTCGAAGCTTTGTATGGAAGGAGGTGCAGGACACCGTTGATGTGGGATGAAGTTGGAGACCGTCAGTTGTTTGGACCGGATTTTATGAAAGAATCCGAAGACAAGGTTAAGTTGGTTCGCGACAGACTAAAGGTATCTCAATCCAGGCAGAAGAGTTACACAGATTCAAAACGCAAGGAGGTAGTCTACGAAATCCGAGACAGAGCATATCTTCGGGTGTCACCTCTGGGAGGAGTTAAACGTTTTGGAGTTGAGGGAAAGTTATCCCCGAGATTTGTAGGACCATACCGAGTTTTGGAACGTATGGGAAAAGTTGCCTACAAGTTGGAGTTACCCGAAGGATTGTCAGGAGTTCATGATGTGTTTCACGTTTCCCAGTTGAAGAAGTGCCATGCAGAGATGGCCGATATTCCTCTGAGAGATACAGTGCCCCTGGAAGCAATTCAGTTGGATAGTGATTTGACCTACGAGGAGAAACGTATCAAGATCCTCGAGTTTGCAAGCCGAGTCACATGCAGCAAGGTTATCAAGTTTTGCAAGGTTCAGTGGAGCCACCATACCGGGGATGAAGCCACCTCGGAATGAGAGGAAGACCTACGCAAAGACCACCCACGCCTATTTTCTAGCCAACCTGAATCTCGAGGGCGAGATTCATCTTAAGGGGGTAGGTTTGTAACATCCCAAATTTACAATTTGGAATGTTATTATAGGTCATCATATGCATATCATATTTTATTTGCATCTCGTTTGCGATCCTAGAAATCCTAAGAAACTCAAGGACCCACGGAGAGAGTTGGGGATTTCACTATTTTCATATTTTAATTTTTCTCAAATTTGAAAAGAGGATCATTTTGGTTTTAATATTTTTCTCTTCGAAATATTTCTAATATCAAAATAAATGAGAGGAGATAAAATGACTTCTCAAAAATAAAATAAATATTGGAGGAAAAATGTTAAAATCAAATAAATATTTTATTTGGGATTTTATTTGAATTGGAAAAATATGCATTTTTCAAAATTGCATTTTTAGGCCAGAAAAATGTTCACTATGTTCTAACTATTTTATTTAGACGGCGAAAATTGTTTTTGGCATTTTTAGAGTTTATTTTATTTTATTTAGGATTTTTTTCCTTCGACGGAATTTAAAAAGCAACGCGAACCGACTCTGGGCCGTGCCCGAGTCGGACACGTCCCGCCCAGCCCCTTTATAAGGCGAGGCCCAAGCCGCCCCAGCCCCAAGCCGCCCCAGCCCAAGCCGCTACCGCCGCCCGAAACCCCAGCCGCCGCCGCCGCGCCGCTGCCACCCGTTCGCCGGAATCGCGGCGCCGCCGCCGTTTTTTCTATTTTCCGGTAGACCCTAGATCCGGTTTTATTTCGAGTAGATCGGTTATGTTTTTCTCGGTTTCGCCGGTTTAGATCAGTTTTTCGTTTTTTTCTCTCAGTTCAGATCTAATTCACGAACGTTCGATTATTTCTTTTAACGAACAAATTCGTTCGTTTGCCTCAGTTAGCGGACATTCGTCCGATAGATTTTTCTTTTTCTATTTTATTTTCGCCAGGGACCTATCCGCGATTACTTTTATCCAAGATTAGCCCCTGATCTTCAAACCCTCGCAACTTTTTAACCGTTCGTCCAAATCCAGTGAAACCAACGCCAAAATCTTCGTCTCTAAGCCCTCTTTCCTGTTAACCAACTTGAACATGGTTTTGAAAATTTAAAATTTGGTTTCAAGTAGATTTAATTTCCAAGTTTTTTGATCATAGTTTCAGTTTCGTAGCTCCGATTCGATCGATTCTTTTTGCAAATCGAAGCTCTTCAGTTGAACTTTCAGTTGGGAACTTTTCTTATCTAAGTTTTACCCTTGCATCTATGCTTGATTGCTTGTGTATGCTATTGTTTACTTGCAATAGAGTTCCCGGAGTGCGAAGTGTGCTACTACGAGTCTTTAGGGTTTGCAGATCGTCAGCAAGGCAAGTAACACTTTGGTCATATTCTTTATCACCTAGTTTTTATGCATTAGTTTCAACCCTCAAACATTGCATTAGTAGGATCTCCTAACATGTGGGTATTGGGAAGTAGATGATAAGGTAGAACCTATTGTCCTTTATTATCAAACCCTTGGGAGTTACTTCTACATTATGCTTATACTGCTATGTTATGCTCGTAGACGCGGTTTGGTTTGAGTGTATCCATGACAGATGTGAGATTGTTAATTAATGGTTAACTTAAGGTGGCTACTTAAATACACATCTGGGTGGATTGGTTGCGGGCACCTAGAGAATCCAGTGTTGTCCTAGGATATACCGGAGTACCCGTGTGATCATCCTATGGTTCGCCACCCAGGCTCAAAGGGATCATAAGATTATTCATGCTAGAAACTTCCATGTGCAGCCACAAGCCATTATGGGCTCTGGCATAGTTGAGTACGTTGCGTGACCTATTTCAGTGGTAGGCTAGCAGATGTAGGGGAAAGTAGGTGTAGCTGTCTACCCAGAGTAAAGAGTAAATGCTTCTGAAAGACTGTGTCTCGGCCATCCATTTCTCAAACACCTTGTAGTGCGAGAAATCCAATGGAGGAGATCGAGTCTTGTGGGGAAAAGTGTGCAAACCTCTCCAGAGTGTACAAACTAATCATGGTTAGCCGTGTCCCCGGTTATGGACATCTTGAGTATCTGGTTCTTGAATTATCTTATGGATCTCATCATAATTTGTTGGGCTAATAATACTGTTTAATTGGGATTGAGATGGAGGAACCTTCTCAATGTTTATCAAATACCATGATAGTAAACAAATATATTCATTTGTTGTAGGGAAAATTGGCTTTTCGCAAAAACATATTAACCGTAGAGCCTCCACCAGCCATATATGCATATAGTTATTGATTTTACCTGTTCATTGCTCTACAGTGTTATTTTGCCAGCATATTCCATGTGCTGACCTGTTTTCGGGCTGCAACATATTATGTTGTATACTTTTCAGACGAAGAGTAAGGTGCGCTAGGTCGTTGTTGTGCACTCAACTATGCCGTTGGAGTTGATGGACTGACTTTATCTTCCAAGCCTTCCGCTGTTATCGTATTTAGATGGCCTTAAGCCATATTAATGTAATAAGTACTCTTCTATGAGTTACTCGATGTAATAAATGTGTGATTGCAACTCTGTTATAAATCCTTCAAGTACTGTGTGTGTCAACATTACCGATCCAGGTATGACACATGCATAGAGATTTGACTGTTTGAGGTGAGATCGCTACAAGATGGTATCAGAGCGCATGCTGATTGTAGGACGCGACCACTAAGATGAGCCACATGTCACTCTTCTATACTCATTTCTAACTCCTCTCCATTTTCCACTCTATAGATGGCGGACCGAAGGAACAAGTTTGCTCAACCGGATGAAGACACACCTTTTGGACGACACTTGAAGGAAGTCACTAGGTACCTGAACATTGGAATACCAAGCCGGTTGCCGAGGCAGCTACTCCGGCGCCACACGTCTGTCCCTCCGCTGCCCACCATTCCTATATAAATTGCTGCGCCGGCCATAGCCGCAGTCATCCGCCTCCGTTCCCTTTCTCCTGTCCACACCACTACTGCCCACCATGGCTTCCTCGTGCTCCACCGCTCTTCGGGACAGGCAGACGATGGACCACAAGGAGATGGCAGCCATTGCTACCGACTAGCTGGCCAGTAGGCAGCCGGAGGATGACGACGTCTCAATGGATAACATGGTCGACGATCTGGTGCCAACCCCCTTCTCTGCGCCATCCTTGCAGGTGCATTGCACCATGACCATCGGCGATGCCCGTGCCCAATACATGGACACAGTGAGGCAGAAGTGTGAGGAGTAGTTCCGGGAGGTGCAGGCCGACGCCGCCTACAACCACCATCTCCTCCAGGAGTACCTGCAAGAGGATGAGCAGATCGTCGCAGAGCGGGGAGCAGGAGGCGCTGCTCGACTGGTACCGCTCCGCCTGCGAGGGCCGCCTCGAGCGCTGGTGGTACCGCATGCGGGTGGCGGAGGCTGCGGCCGCCTACAAAGAGGGCGATGAAGCAGGCAAGGCACTTTTTGGCAGGACCGAGGATGAGGCAGAGGACAATGCCAACTCCGATGAGTCCCCGCTCCGCTGGCGTCGACGAGGCCCTGCGGCACCAACAACGAGGCAGAGGACACCGCCGGCTCCGCCGAGGCCTCGCCCCGCTGGCACTGAGGCGGAGGACCTCGCCAGCTTCGGCGAGGCCCTACTCCGCCAAGGCCCCGCCCCGCCAAGAACGAGGCAAAGGACATCACCGGCTCAGCCGAGGCCCCCCTGCTGGCAACGAGGGGGAGGATTTCCCCTGCTCCGCCGAGGCGCCGCCCCACCGATGACGAGATAGAGGACATTACCGGCTCCATCGAGGCCCCACCCCGCTGCCAACAAGGCCGTGCCACACAAAAAATGAGGAAGAGTAGAACACGGTAGGTCGCCGTCGCTAGGGTCCAAGTAAGGCCAGCACTGCTACCCTCCGGTTGAAGACAAGCTAGGCGGGCTAACCATTGACGGCCGATTAGCTTCTTGGCAGCAGCGTGGAGTCGGAGAGCTATGTTGGAGAAGGACGCTGCTTCAGTTACTTAACTGCTGGTGCAGTTGGGGTCACTAACACATGGGCCCAACAGGCATCTAGGCCATATGTCAGTTACGCAACTGCACCTGCAGTTAAGTCTCTGAAGCTCAGTCCACTGGAGAATAAGCTTTTGTTCAGCTCAACCGGACACTGGTGGGTAGATTCAGTTAATTAATTATACCTCCAGCGCACCCCTTTTTAGCTGAAGAATGTATGAATGTAATGATGTCCAGCATGTTTATATGAAATCCGACCATGTATGAATGAATTTAGTTCGATTAGTTCGAATTCTTGTATCACTGGCATTGGATGAACATGCAAAACAATACGTACTAGGATTATTCCTAGGGTGATCACCTCATTTGCAGCAGTTTCACATGTACTCCATCCGGTCCTTTTTAGTCTGTATACAAGTTTTGTCTGTTGTCAAAGTATCTCTACTTTAACCAATCTTTTAGAAAAAAGTATTTTACATTCACAATGTAAAATCAACCAACTTGAAAGAAATCTAATATGTGAAGTAAAAAGGAACAGAGGGAGTACAAAGAGTTTGAGCTGCTTTTTAGCGTTCCTGTACATTGCAATCAAACACACAGGCCTGACAATTCATAGAGAACATTCAAAACAATCGATGATTATGCATCTCAGCGATTCACATGTTAGAGCCAATATTTACTTCACAACTAAACAATAAAGAAAAATCGGTCGATGCTGCTGACAGCAAAGGGTGTCCCATTCGAAAATATGAAACGCATGTCTTCTTGCTAACATCAATGAGCAAAATTTGACAAGGTTGTCCCATTCCAGAATGTCAAATGCGTGTTGTTTTTCGTACATCAATGAGAAAACTTTGACAAGGTTTTCCCATTGCAAAATATCAAATGCCTACGATTGTGGAATTGGCAGGGTTCGCCATCAGTTCGGACATTGACATGGCACCTCATGCTAAATAAACTAGCTGTTCTTTTGGTGCAGTTCCACCAAAATCAACCAAATTCGGACGTAACTTGTATGATTTCACATTTATATGTTGCAACGCCTTGAACATATCGGCACCTCCTTTCTTGTGGTGGAAATGAATGATTCGATGTATTCATGAACATTTTGTGCAGTTCCCATTGAAATCAAGCTGAGCACCCTGTTTGCAAAAATAGAAAATAAGTGGTTAGTATAAAGCAAACTGTACTATGAATTGACAGTTTAAATAGGCACCTACATGGTCCATGTAGAGCACACTTTAAAAAATGGAACTCACCGGAAAGAATCCTAGAACAACATTCTACTTGTGCATCACAGCAAAAATGATGGAGATCTGTCAGTCCTTCTGAGCTAAAGTTAGTTTGGTCTTGTGGGGAGTAATGTAACCATCCTTCAACTACTCCTTCTGATGAGAAGATAGACATGGCTTCTTCATCCTGGCATAATCGGAACTAGTCACTTCACATACTCCATATTCTTCTTCAGAGGAGGATGATCCTGTTGTGCAAAGACAAGAGGACAACTAAATGCTAGCATCCCTGTTTGCTCGAAAAAAGCAAAGGAAATATTTAAAACAACATAGATGAAGCACTTATCAAGGACAATACCACTTTCTCATGACAGTATCTAAACAGTAGCACAACGCCAATAGAGATGACAAAGCTTAATCATATGGATGAAATCCATTGGGAGTAACAACCTTTGTCAGGAGGCTTATTGTGTAGAGCATATAGATCAAACACTTCTCTGGAACCATCTATTGTTATCTACTGTGGTTTCCATTCTTACTATATACTCCTCAATTAGTTTAATGTTTCCAACATCTTCTGGTGCAGTTCCACTAAAATATATGGTATCTTCAAAGAAAATCCCTGTTTGCACAAGTAGAGACAATTACATATTACATTAAGAGTGGCATCAAATCAGTGGAAAAACAATTGCTCGTTCTAGCCATAGCAATAAATTAAGATGCAAAACTATATCATTAATTGTGTCATCACAGTTCTAGTGCTTCATTACAGCACCGGGAGTTGATTTTTGTTTTTCTTCCGCTTGTTCTTCCCCTTCATCACTTGGTTCAATAACAGACAAGCTTCGCCTTCAATGTAAGATTTGGCATGTCAATTAGGGAGCACAAGTATAGCACTAAACAACAACATTAATTTTCTGATGAAAGTGGCAAAGTACAGGCCAAAAGTTGTGCAATATCCTTATCTTACCTCAATGGGATATTATGGTGCACATACAGATTGGAAGTCTTCTCTCCATTTGAGCAGTTCACTAAAATCAAGCAACATTACCATACAAGTAGCACAACATATGAAAGGACACTACACAATCATGTGAAAGAAGGCTAGTACTGACCTCTCATGATGCGAAATTCAAACAACTCACAAGAAGAAGATCTGAACCAAATTTGCCAACACGGATAGGAAGTAAGATCTCCTCTTATGAAGTTGCACTAAGATCAAGCAATCAAGCAACGTTGTCGGTGTGATATTTTGGTTGAACTGCACAAAACACTCTTAAAACAGAAGTGTTTTGTGTAGTGCAACAAAAGGTCACAATAGCAACAAGTTGAAGTAGATAACCCTTTAGCATGTCATTTAATAACCTCTAGTCCATGTATAGTCCTTGGAACCAAGAAGGTAGGGACTAGGGACTTTTTAGTTGGGACTAAAAAAAGTCCTAGGACTTTTTAACCAAACAGGGCCTTAGATTAACAACAGCTAAAGAGTTGCACGGGACAATGGACTCACCATCACCATGTGCATCTACCGATGTATGAAGGGGTGATGCACAGTCTGTTGCAACAAAGAACAAACAACCAAGGAGCATATTTGTGTTGGTCCCAGTTTTGTTATCTTTAGACACCTTTCCCTATGTGAGCGCAGAAAATCTAGTCCTGCTGAAACTTTACAGACTTGTCCCCCAAAACAAAAAGATCAGCTCATTACAGATGTGTGTACTGCATTTGTCATTGTTTTGCCTTTTCGACTAACGTAGGTGCTGGATAGCTAGTCTATACTAGTACTTTCCCTCCTTCCTTTTCTCTTTGAACCATGTCCTAGATTAATGCTATATAACTTTCCCCACTACTTCCCCCTTCCTTTCCTCTTTGAACCACGTCCTAGATTCATGCTATACAACTTTCCCCACTACTTCCCCCCTTGCTTTTCTTTTTGAACCACGTCCTAGATTCATGCGATACAACTTTCCCCACTACTTCCCCCCATTCCTGTCCTCTTTGAACCGCGTCCTAGATTCATGCGACACAACTTTCCCCACTACTTCACCCCATTCCTTTCCTCTTTGAACCGCGTCCTAGATTCATGCTATACAACTTTCCCCACTACTTTCCTGTTTGATCCAACACCAAGATTCAAGTGCAGAAGCGGAAAAAGCCCACATGCAGCTAGAGCAATGCATGTGGAATAAGTAAATTATACCTCAAGGTTCTTGGGGTGTGGTTCAGTGGGTGACCGGAGGCCGTTCTGCCCACACTATGTACGGTGGCGAGGAAGAAGGGGTCGGAGGCCCTCCCGCGCCACTGTTGGGTGAAAGAGAACAGCTGCGCCGGTAGTGGATTCCCTCCCTCGCCGACGGCGACAGTGTTAAGCCTCCTTCCCTTCTCGGTAGACGGATCCTGCCGGCTCTTTGACCAGCAGTGAGGTGTCAGAGAGAGGCCAACGAAGTCTTGTTTAGATCTGGAGAGGGTGGGAGAGTGTGAAGAGAGCAACTACAAGCGCTGAGGCTCCAGCGTGTATAGATATAGTGGAGAGAGAGTGTGAAGAGTGCAAACCCTAGAAAACAAGCGCCGAGGCCGAGATCATATAGCTCCGTATCCATCCATTTTGGCCAGTCAAAGAATTCTCCTAGCACCGCCGCAGATCACTTTCTCTCTCTGTCATGCGAGGCCTACCTGTCATTGGGTGGAAGAAAGAAGTCGAACAAAAACAAAATTATGCTCAAGTGTGGTTATCGAACCCTAGACCTCTAGTGTGATGAGCGAATAGGCTAACCAGCTACATCACCCTCATGTTATGTTTAATGGGAGGAAAGTAACCTTTTGTACATTCCTGCATTCGTTTGACAAGCATGCCCTGTTTTTTTGCGTGGGAGTCATTGGGATTTAAATCATAATCGTGTCATGTGGCTTTGGTGGTAAGGTCTTTTGGGATTTAAAGCAGTGTTGGTAGTACATAAATAATATAGCCTTAGTCACCTTACCTCTCTCAACATAGTACGTTGGGTCCCACTAGTCAGAGGGTGAAACAAACAAATTAATAAGAAAAATGTTACTACGTGAAATACAAATTAATATAATTTTTTTTGACATGCATGAACATTTTGTTAGTTCAATCTATGGTCAAAATTTGACACGAAATACAATGGGGACCAATAAACTAGGACAGAGGTAGTACGCGAAGTTTGCCGTCAGAAGCGAGCCGATCTGGCTCTCTTCAGCTAGCAAGGTTTTTCTAGCCCACCCTGTTTGGGGAACGCAGTATTTCAAAACAAATTCCTACGATCACGCAAGATCTATCTAGGAGATGCATAGCAACGAGCGGGGATAGTGTGTCTATGTACCCTTGTAGACTAGTTGATGTAGTCAAACGTCTTCACGATCCAACCGATCCAAGTACCGAACGTACGGCACCCCAGCGTTCAGCACACGTTCAGCTCGATGACGTCCCTCGGGCTCTTGATCTAGTTGAGGCCGAAGGAGAGTTCCATCAGCACGACGGCATGGCGACGGTGATGATGAAGTTATCGGCACAGGGCTTCGCCTAAGCACTACAACAATATGTCTGAGGTGTGTAACTATGGAGGAGGGCACCACACACGGCTAAGACAGATCTTGGAGCGCCTTTGGGGTGCCCCCTGCCCACGTATATAAAGGAGGGAGGAGGAGGAGGAGGCTGGCCTAGGAGGGGCGCGCCTATAGGGGGAGTCCAACTAGGATTCCCAATCCTAGTTGGAGTCCCCTTCCTTTTCTAAGAGGGGAGAGAGGGAAGGAGTAGGAGAGGGAGAAGGAAATAGAGGGGGGCACCGCCCCTCCCTAGTCCAATTCGGACTTGCCATGGTGGGGGGGGGGGCAACCCTTGAGGCCCTTCTATCCTTTCCCGTATGGCCCATTAAGGCCCAATATTCCCCCTGCGAATTCCCGTAACTCTTCGGTACTCCGAAAAATATCCGAACCACTCAAAACGTTTCTGATGTCCAAATAAAGCCTTCCAATATATCGATCTTTACATCTCGACCATTTCGAGACTCCATGTCATGTCTGTGATGTCATTCGGGACTCTGAATAACGTTCGGTACATCAAATCACACAACTCATAATACAAATTGTCATCGAACGTTAAGCGTGCGGACCCTATGGGTTCGAGAACTATGTAGACATGACCAAGACAAATCTCTGGTCAATAACCAATAGCGGAACCTGGATGCTCATATTGGCTCCTACATATTCTGCGAAGATCTTTATCCGTCAAACCACATAACAACATACGTTGTTCCCTTTGTCATCGGTATGTTACTTGCCCGAGATTCGATCGTCGGTAACATGATACCTAGTTCAATCTCATTGCCGGCAAGTCTCTTTACTCGTTCTGTAATGCATCATCCCGTAACTAACTCATTAGTCACATGGCTTGCAATGCCTATAGTGATGTGCATTACCGAGAGGGCCCAGAGATACCTCTCCGACAATTGGAGTGACAAATCCTAATCTCGATCTATGCCAACTCAACAAACACCATCAGAGACACCTGTAGAGCATCTTTATAATCACCCAGTTACTTTGTGACATTCGATAGCACACTAAGTGTTCCTCCGGTATTCGGGAGTTGCATAATCTCATAGTCATAGGAACATGTATAAGTCATGAAGAAAGCAATAGCAATAAACTAAATGATCATAGTGCTAAGCTAAGGGATGGGTCTTGTCCATCACATAATTTCCTAATGATGTGATCCCGTTCATCAAATGACAACACATGTCTATGGTCTGGAAACTTAACCATCTTTGATGAACGAGCTAGTCAAGTAGAGGCATACTAGGGACACTCTCTTAGTCTATGTATTCACACATGTACTAAGTTTCCGGTTAATACAATTTTGGCATGAATAATAAACATTTATCATGATATAAGGAAATATAAATAACAACTTTATTATTCACTCTAGGGCATATTTCCTTCAGTCTCCCACTTACACTAGAGTCAATAATCTAGTTCACATCTTTATGTGATTAACACCCATAGTTCACATCGCCATATGACCAACACTCAAAAGGTTTACTAGAGTCAATAATCTAGTTCACGTCGCTATGTGATTAACCCCCAAGAGTAATAAGGTATAATCATGTTTTGCCTGTGAGAGAAATTTTTAGTCTACGGGTCTGCAACACTCAGATCCGTATGTATTTTGCAAATTTCTGTGTCTACAATACTCTGCACGAAGCTAATCTAGCTAATTTCTCCCACTTTTAATATGTATATAGATCGAGACTTAGAGTCATCCAGATCAGTGTCAAAGCTTGCATCGACGTAACTCTTTATGATGAACTCTTTGTGACCTCCATGACCAAGAACATTTCCTTATTCCACTAAGGATAATTTTGACCGCTGTCAAGTGATCCACTCCTGGATTACTATTGCACCCTCTTGCCAAACTCATGGTGAGGTACACAATAGGTCCGGTACAGCGTAACATACTTTATAGAACCTATGACTGAGCCATAGGGAATGGCTTTTCATTCTCTTTCTATTTTCTGCCGTGGTCGGGTTTTGAGTCTTTACTCAACTTCACACCTTGCAACACAGGCAAGAACTCCTTCTTTGACTTTCCCATTTTGAACTACTTCAAAAAACTTGTCAAGGTATGTACTCATTGATAAATTTTATCAAGCGTCTTGATCTATCTCTATAGATCTTGATGCTCAATATGTAAGTAGCTTCACCGAGGTCTTTCTTTGAAAAATTCCTTTCAAACAGTCCTTTATGCTTTCCAGAAAATTCTACATCATTTCCGATCAACAATATGTCATTCACATATACTTATCAGAAAGGTTTGTAGTGCTCCCACTCACTTTCTTCTAAATACAGGCTACACCGCAAATCTGTATAAAACTATATGCTTTGATCAACTTATCAAAGCGTATATTCCAACTCCGAGATGCTTGCACCAGTCCATAGATGGATCGCTGGAGCTTGCACATTCTGTTAGCACCTTTTAGGATTGAAAAAAACCTTCTTGTTGCATCATATACAACTCTTCTTTAAGAAAACCATTAAGGAATGTAGTTTTGACATCCATTTGCCAGATTTCACAAAATGTGGCAATTGCTAACATGATTCGGACAGACTTTAAGCATCGATACGTGTGAGAAAATCTTATCGTAGTCAACATCTTGAATTTGTCAAAAAAACATTTTGACAAGTCGAGCTTTGTAGATAGTAACACTACTATCAGCGTCCGTCTTCCTCTTGAAGATCCATTTATTCTCAATGTCTTGTCGATCATCGGGCAAGTTCACCAAAGTCCACACTTTGTTTTCATACATGGATTCTATCTCATATTTCATGGCCTCAAGCCATCTGTCGGAATCTGGGCTCATCATCGCTTCCTCATAGTTCGTAGGTTCGTCATGGTCAAGTAAAATGACCTCAAGAACAAGATTACCTTACCACTCTGGTGTGGATCTTACTCGGGTTGACCTACGAGGTTCGGTAGCAACTTGATCTGAAGTTTCATGATCATCATCATTAACTTACTCACTAATTGGTGTAGGTATCATTGGAACTGATTTCAGTGATGAGGTACTTTCCAATTCGAGAGAAGGTACAATTACATCATCAAGTTCTACTTTCCTCCCACTCACTTCTTTCGAGAGAAACTCCTTCTCTAGAAAGGATCCACCTCTTAGCAACAAAGGTCTTGCCTTGGGATTTGTGATAGAAGGTGTACCCAACAGTTTATTTTGGGTATCCTATGAAGTCGCACTTCTCCGATTTGGGTTTGAGCTTATTAGGTTGAAACTTTTTTCACATAAGCATCGCAACCCCAAATTTTAAGAAACGACAGCTTAGGTTTTCTTGCTAAACCACAGTTCATACGGTGTCGTCTCAACGGATTTTAGACGGTGCCCTATTTAACGTGAATGCAGGTATCTCTAATGCATAACCCCAAAATGATAGTGGTAAATCGGTCAGAGACATCATAAATCGCACCATATCTAATAAAGTACGATTATGACGTTCGGACCACCATTACATTATGGTGTTCCAGGTGGCGTGAGTTGTGAAACTATTCCACATTGTTTCAAATGAAGACCAAACTCGTAACTCAAATATTTGTTTCCGTGATCAGATCGTAGAAACTTTATTTTCTTGTTACGATGATTTTCCACTTCACTCTGAAATTCTTTGAACTTTTCAAATGTATCAGACTTATGTTTCATCAAGTAGATATACCCACATCTGCTCAAATCATTTGTGAAGGTCATAAAAATAATGATACCCGCCGCGAGCCTCAACACTCATTGGACCGCACACATCAGTATGTATTACTTCCAACAAGTCTGTTGCTTGCTCCATTGTTCCGAAGAATGGAGTCTTAGTAATCTTGCCCATGAGGCGTGGTTCACAAGCATCAAGTGATTCATAATCAAGTGATTCCAAAAGTCCATCAGCAAGGAGTTTCTTCATGCGCTTTACACCAATATGACCTAAACGGCAGTGCCACATATAAGTTGCACTATCATTATTAACTTTGCATTTTTTGGCTTCAATATTATGAATATGTGTATCACTACGATCGAGATTCAATAAACCATTTATATTGAGTGTATGACCATAGAAGGTTTTATTCATGTAAATAGAACAACAAATATTCTTTGACTTAAATGAATAACCGTATTGCAACAAACATGATCCAATCATATTTATGCTCAACGCAAACACCAAATAACATTTATTTTAGGTTTAACACTAATCCCAAAGGTAAAGGGAGTGTGCAATGGTGATCTTATCAACCTTGGAATCACTTCCAACTCTCATCATCACCTCGCCCTTAACTGTTTATTTTGCAACTCCCATTTCGAATTACTACTCTTAGCAACTAAACCAGTATCAAATACTGCGGGGTTGCTATAAACACTAGTAAAGTACACATCAATAACATGTATATCAAATATACCTTTGTTTAATTTTCCATCCTTCTTATCCGCCAAGTATCTAGGGCAGTTCCACTTCCAATGACCATTTCCTTTGCAGTAGAAGCACTCAGTTTCAGGCTTGGGTCTAGCTTTGGGCTTTTTCATGGGAGTGGCAACTTGCTTGCCATTCTTCTTGAAGTTCCCTTTCTTTCCCTTGCCCTTTTACTTGAAACTAGTGGTCTCGTCAACCATCAACACTTGATGCTTTTCTTAATTTCTACCTTCGCTGATTTCAGCATCGCGAAGAGCTTGGGGATCGTTTTCGTCATCCCTTACATATTATAGTTCATCACGAAGTTCTGGTAACTTGGTGATAGTGACTAGAGAACTCTGTCAATCACTATCTTAATTCTTATCTGGAAGATTAACACCCACTTGATTCAAGCGATTGTAGTACTCAGACACTCTGTGCACATGCTCACTGGTTGAGCACTTGAGCTATTCTCTTCCATCTTGTAGGCAAAATACGTGTCAGAGGTCTCATACCTCTCGACTCGGGCATGAGCCTAAAATACAAATTCAGCTCTCGGAACATCTTATATGCTCCATGGCGTTCAAAACATTTTTGAAGTCCCGGTTCTAAGCCGTAAAGCATGGTGCACTAAACTATCAAGTAGTCATCATACCGAGCTTTGCCAAACCTTCATAACATCTACATCTGCTCTTGCAGTAGGTCCGTCACCTAGCGGTGCATCAACGACATACTTCTTCTATGCAGCAATGAGGATAATCCTCAGTTCACGGACCTAGTCCGCATCATTGCTACTATTATCTTTCAACTTAGTTTTCTCTAGGAACATATCAAAAATAAACGGGGAAGCTATACACGAGCAACTGTTCTACACCATAGATATGCCAATACTATTAGGACTAAGTTCATGATAAATTAAAGTTCAATTAATCACATTACTTAAGAACTCCCACTTAGATAAACATCCCTCTAGTCATCTAAATGATCACGTGATCCGAATAAACTAAACCATATCCGATCATCACGTGAGATGGAGTAGTTTTCAATGGTGAACATCACTATGTTGATCATATCTACTATATGATTCACATTCGACCTTTCGGTCTCAGTGTTCCGAGGCCATATCTGCATATGCTAGGCTCGTAAAGTTTAACCCGAGTATTCTGCATGTGCAAAACTGGCTTGCACCCATTGTATGTGAACGTAGAGCTTATCACCGCTCATCATCACGTGGTGTCTCAGCACGAAGAACTGTCGCAACGGTGCATACTCAGGAAGAACACTTATACCTTGAAATTTTTTAGTAAGGGATCATCTCATAATGCTACCATCGTACTAAGAAAAATAAGATGCATAAAAGATAAACATCACATGCAATCAAAATATGTGACATGATATGGCCATCATCATCTTGCGCCTTTGATCTCCATCTCCAAAGTACCGGCATGACACCATGATCTCCATCATCTTGATCTTTATCAACGTGTCGTCACATGGTCGTCTCGCCAACTATTGCTTTTGCAACTATTGCTACCGCATAGCGATAAAGTAAAGCAATTATATGGCGCTTGCATCTTATGCAATAAAGAGACAACCATAAGGCTCTTGTCAGTTGCCGATAACTGTGCTACAAAACATGATCATCTCATACAAAAATTTATATAATCACGTCTTGACCATATCACATCACAACATGCCCTGCAAAAACAAGTGAGACGTCCTGTACTTTGTTCTTGCAAGTTTTACATGGCTGCTACAGGCTTAGCAAGAATCGTTCTTACCTATGCATCAAAACCACAATGATTTTTCGTCAAGTTTGCTGTGTTAACCTTCAACAAGGACTGGGCGTAGTCACGCTCGATTCAACTAAAGTTGGAGAGACATACACCCACTAGCCACCTATGTGCAAAGCACCGCGGTGGAACCAGTCTCCTGAACGCGGTATAATGTCGGTCTGGGCCGCTTCATCCAACAATACCACCAAATCAAAGCATGACATGCTGGTAAGCAGTATGACTATTATCGCCCACAACTCTTTGTATTCTACTTGTGCATATAACATCTACGCGTAGACCTGGCTCGGATGCCACTGTTTGGTGAATGCAGTATTTCAAAAAAATCCTACAATCACACAAGATCTATCTAGGAGATGCATAGCAACGAGTGGGGAGAGTGTGTCTACGTACCCTCGTAGACCGAAAGCGGAAACGTTTAGTAACGGGGTTGATGTTGTCGAACGTCTTCACGATCCAACCGATCCAAGTACCGAACGTACGGCACTTCCGCGTTCAGCACACGTTCAGCTCGATGACGTCCCTCGGGCCCTTGATCTAGTTGAGGCCGAAGGAGAGTTCCATCAGCACGACGGCATGGTAACGGTGATGATGAAGTTACCAGTGCAGGGCTTCGCGTAAGCACTACGACGTTATGACCAAGTTGTGTAACTATGGAGGGGGCACCTCACATGGCTAAGACAAATCCTGGGGTGCCTTTGGGGTGCCCCTGCCCACGTATATTTAGGAGGGAGGACGAGGAGGCCAGCCTAGGAGGGGCACGCCTATAGGGGGAGTCCAACTAGGATTCCCAATCCTAGTTGGAGTCCCCTTCCTTTTCTAAGAGGGGAGAGAGGGAAGGAGTAGGAGAGGGAGAAGGAAAGAGAGGGGGGCGCCGCCCCCTCCCTAGGCCAATTCGGACTTGCCATGGGGGGCACGCGGCCAACCCTTGAGGCCCTTCTCTCCTTTCCCGTATGGCCCATTAAGGCCCAATACTTCCCCCGGCGAATTCTCGTAACTCTTCGGTACTCCGAAAAATACCCAAACCACGCAGAACCTTTCTGATGTCCGAATATAGCTTTCCAATATATCGACCTTTACATCTTGACCATTTTGAGACTCCTCGTCAGGTCCGTGATCTCATCCAGGACTCCGAACAAACTTCGGTACATCAAATGACACAACTCATAATACAAATCGTCATCAAACGTTGAGCGTGCGGACCCTATGGGTTCGAGAACCATGTAGACATGACCGAGACACATCTCCGGTCAATAACCAATAGCGGTGAAAGTGCGTTAAGTCGACTAGAGGGGGGTGAATAGGTGATACGTCTTCAACGTATCTATAATTTTTGATTGCTCCATGCTATATTATCTACTGTTTTGGACTATATTGGGCTTTATTTTCCACTTTTATATTATTTTGGGGACTAACCTATTAACCGGAGGCCCAACCCAAAATTGCTGTTTTTTGCCTATTTCAGTGTTTCGGAGAAACAGAATATCAAACGGAGTCCAAACGAAATAAAATCTTCGGGAATGTGATTTTCTCATCGAACGTGATCCAGGAGACTTGGACCCTGCTCCAAGGAACAAAAGAGGCAGTCACGAGGGTGGGCCCCCCCTAGGGCGCGCCCCCTTGCCTCGTGGACCCCTCGTTGCTCCTCCGGCGTACTTCTTCCTCCTATATATACACACGTACCCCCAAACGATCAGAACAGGAGCAAAAAACCTAATTCCACCGCCACAACTTTCTGTATCCATGAGATCCCATCTTGGGGCCTGTTCCGGAGCTCCGCCGGAAGAGGGCCATCATCACGGAGGGCTTCTACATCATCCTAGCCCCTCCGATGAAGTGTGAGTAGTTTACCTCAGACCTTCGGGTCCATAGTTAGTAGCTAGATGGCTTCTTCTCTCTCTTTGAATCTCAATACAAAGTTCTCCCCCTCTCTCATGGAGATCTATTTGATGTAATCTTCTTTTTGTTGTGTGTTTGTTGAGATCAATGAATTGTGGGTTTATGATCAAGTCTATCTATGAATAATATTTGAATCTTCTCTGAATTCTTTTATGTATGATTGGTTATCTTTGCAAGTCTCTTCGAATTATCCGTTTTTTGGCCAACTAGATTGGTAGTTCTTGCCATGGGATAAGTGCTTAGCTTTGGGTTCGATCTTGCGGTGTCCTTTCCCAGTGACAGAAGGGGCAGCAAGGCACGTATTGCATCATTGCCATCGAGGATAACAAGATGGGGTTTATTTCATATTGCAAGAATTTATCTCTCTACATCATGTCATCTTGCTTAAAGTGTTACTCTGTTTTTAACTTAATACTCTAGATGCATGCTGGATAGCGGTCGATGAGTGGAGTAATAGTAGTAGATGCAGAATCATTTCGGTCTACTTGTCATGGACGTGATGCCTATATACATGATCATGCCTAGATATTCTCATAATTATGCTCAATTCTGTCAATTGCTCAACAGTAATTTGTTTACCCACCGTAGAATACTTATGCTCTTGAGAGAAGCCACTAGTGAAACCTATGACCCCCGGGTCTATTCTCATCATATCAATCTCCATCACTTTAATATTGTTTTGCTATTTACTTTGCCTTTACTTTTTACTTTGCATCTTTATACCAAAAATACCATAAATATTCTATCTATCAGATCTCACACTCGTAAGTGACCGTGAAGGGCTTGACAACCCTTAATCGCGTTGGTTGTGAGTAGCTATCGTTTTGTGCAGGTACAAGGGACTTGAGCGTGGCCTCCTACTGGATTGATACCTTGGTTCTCACAAATTGAGGGAAATACTTACGCTACTCTGCTGCATCATCCCTTCCTCTTTGGGGAAAACCAACGCAAGCTCAAGACGTAGCAAGAAGGATTTCTGGCGCCGTTGCCGGGGAGTCTCCGCAAAAGTCAACATACCAAGTATCCATCACAATCCCTATCTCTCGCATTACATTATTTGCCATTTGCCTCTCGTTTTCCTCTCCCCCACTTCACCCTTGTCGTTTTATTCGCCCTCTCTCTCTATCCTCCCTCTCTATTTGCCTCTTTTTGCCCGTTTGCTTTTTGTTTGCTCGTATGGTTAGAATAGTTGTTTATTTATTACTAAATTGGGAACCTAAGATCTATGGATCCTCATCCACCTGCTAATCTTTTTAAGAGATCCAATTTTGATGAACCAATTGCTAGTGAGTTTTGTGCACTAGATTATCTTTATGAAGTTTTGCTTGAAATTCGTGAATCTAAAAAGTGTGATGAATTACTTTATGGAGCGATTCACGATGGATCTTTGAATAAAAAGCATGATTGCAATGATTTTACTATAAATTCTCTTGATGTCAATTGTGCTAATAATATGCAAAACCCTAAGCTTGGGGATGCTAGTTTTGCCAGGTCTACTACTTGTTGTAATGATCATGATTGGGGTGATTCTTCTTATGATATTGAAAATTTATTTAAGCCCCATGACGAATATGAGATTTATTATAATTTTTGCAATAATATTGGAAGTAGGTTTGGAAGAATGTCAACTTTAGATCCCACGTATTTGGAGAATGTTCAATCTTATGAAGTTTTTGATAAAAGTTCGTTTGGAAAGGTCATGACTTTAGTTAATGTTAATCCCACTATTTCAGAAAACTGCCAACTTTGCATGCATGTGGATCATGTTGAGAATATTTTATGTAATTACTATGAGAGAGGAAAATATGGTTGTAGAAATTTTCATGTTACTAAATTACCTCTCGTTATGTTGAGATTGCTATTGTTTTTTTCCGCTTCCTTGCATATGCTAGTATTTGCTTGCCTTGATAATTTGTTTTCCTATAATATGACTATGCATAGGAATTATGTTAGACTTAGATGTGATTATCACATGTTTTATGATGCTCTCTTTTCTTCAATTCTTGTCTTTCATGTGAGCATCACTGAAATATTATGCCTAGCTTTGAGGCTTTAAAGAAAAGCGCTTGTTGGGAGTGAACCCAATATTTATACTTTATGTTATTTAATAAATAAATTATTTATCCTATGTTTTGGTTGTGTTTTTTGTGTTTAATTAGTGTTTCTGCCAAGTAGAACCGTTGGGAAGACTTGGGGAAACTCTTGTTGAACTTGCTGTAAAAAACAGAAACTTTAGTGCTCACGAGAACTGCTGTCATTTTTATTTGAAGAGTGATATTTAGTTAATTCTTTTTGCAGATGATTAAGAGATAAATTCCTCACGTCCAGCAATTTATTTTAGAATTTTTGGGTTTCCAGATCTTGCGCTAGCTACAGATTACTACAGATTGTTCTGTTTTTGACAGATTCTTTTTTTCGTGTGTTGTTTGCTTATTTTGATGAATTTATGGCTAGTAAAATAGTTTATAATCCATAGAGAAGTTGGAATACAGTAGGTTTTACACCAATATAAATAAATAATGAGTTCATTACAGTACCTTGAAGTGGTTTTTTGTTTTCTTTCGCTAACGGAGCTCACGAGTTTTCTATTTTGAGTTTTGTGTTGTGAAGTTTTCAAGTTTTGGGTAAGAATTTGATGGATTATGGAACAAGGAGTGGCAAGAGCCTAAGATTGGGGATTCCCATGGCACCCCAAATATAATCCAAGGACACCAAAATGTCAAAGCTTGGGGATGTCCCGGAAGGCATCCCCTCTTTCGTCCACTTCCATCGATAACTTTACTTGGAGCTATATTTTTATTCACCAACATGATATGTGTTTTGCTTGGAGCGTCTTGTATTATTTGTTTCTTTGTTTGTTAGTATTCCACCATCATCCTTGCTGTACACACCTTTTGAGAGAGCCATACATGAATTAAAATTTGATAGAATACTCTATGTGCTTCACTTATATCCTTTGAGCATTATAATTTTGCTCTATATGCTTCACTTATATCCTTTGAGCTAAGTAATTTTGCTCTATGTGCTTCACTTAGATCTTTTAGAGCACGGTGGTGGATTTGTTTTAAAGAAACTATTGATCTCACATGCTTCACTTAAATTATTTTGAGAGTCTCTTAATAGCATGGTAATTTGCTTAATAATAATATGCTTGGTATTCAAGATTTGTGAAACTTTCTTTTGAGTGTGTTGAATACTAAGAAAAGATTGAAGCATGATAATTGTTTTGAGATATGGAGGTGATAATATTAAAGTCATGCTAGTGGAGTAGTTGTGAATTTAAAGAATACTTGTGTTGAAGTTTGTGATTCCCGTAGCATGCACGTATGGTGAACCGTTATGTGATGAAGTCGGAGCATGATTTATTTATTGATTGTCTTCCTTATGAGTGGCGGTCGGGGACGAGCGATGGTCTTTTCCTACCAATCTATCCCCCTAGGAGCATGCACATAGTACTTTGCTTTGATAACTTCTAGATTTTTGCAATAAGTATATGAGTTCTTTATGACTAATGTTGAGTGCATGGATCATACACACGCTCACCCTTCCACCTTTGCTAGCCTCTCTAATACCGCGCAACTTTCGCCGGTATCATACACCTACCATATACCTTCCTCAAAACAGCCACCATACCTACCTATTATGGCATTTCCATAGCCATTCCGAGATATATTGCCATGCAACTTTCCATCATCTAGTTCATCATGACACATCCATCATTGTCATATTGCTTAGCATGATCATGTAGTTGACATAGTATTTGTGGCAAAGCCACCGTTCATAATTTTCATACTTGTCACTCTTGATTCATTGCATATCCCGGTACACCACCGGAGGCATTCATATAGAGTCATATTTTGTTCTAAGTATCGAGTTGTAATTGTTGAGTGGTAAGAAAAATAAAAGTGTGATGATCATCATTATTAGAGCATTGTCCCAGTGAGGAAAGAATGATGGAGACTATGATTCCCCCACAAGTCGGGATGAGACTCCGGACGAAAAATAAAAAAAAGAGGCCAAAGAAGCCCAAATAAAAAAATTAGAAAGGCCATAAAAAAGAGAAAAGGCCCAAATAAAAAAATAAAAAATGAGAGAAAAAGAGAGAAGGGACAATGTTACTATCCTTTTACCACACTTGTGCTTCAAAGTAGCACCATGATCTTCATAGTAGAGAGTCTCTCATGTTATCACTTTCATATACTAGTGGGAATTTTACATTATAGAACTTGGCTTGTATATTCCAATGATGGGCTTCCTCAAATTGCCCTAGGTCTTCATGAGCAAGCAAGTTGGATGCACACCCACTTAGTTTCTTTTTGAGCTTTCATATACTTATAGCTCTAGTGCATCCGTTGCATGGCAATCCCTACTCACTCACATTGATATCTATTGATGGGCATCTCCATAGATCGTTGATACGCCTAGTTGATGTGAGACTATCTTCTCCTTTTTGTCTTCTCCACAACCACCATTCTATTCCACCTATAGTGCTATATCCATGGCTCACGCTCATGTATTGCGTGAAGATTGAAAAAGTTTTGAAAAGGTTAGAGTATGAAACAATTGCTTGGCTTGTCATCGGGGTTGTGCATGATTTAAATACTTTGTGTGGGGAAGATGGAGCATAGCCAGACTATATGATTTTGTAGGGATAACTTTCTTTGGCCATGTTATTTTGAGAAGACATAATTGCTTTGTTAGTATGCTTGAAGTATTATTATTTTTTGTCAATATAAACTTTTGTCTTGAATCTTTCTAATCTAAAATTCGTACCACAATTAAGAAGATTTGCATTGAAATTATGCCATGTAGCACCCCGCATCAAAAATTCTCTTTTTATCATTTACCTACTCGAGGACGAGCAGGAATTAAGCTTGGGGATGCCTGATACGTCTCCAACGTATCTATAATTTTTGATTGATCCATGCTATATTATCTATTGTTTTGGACTATATTGGGCTTTATTTTCCACTTTTATATTATTTTTGGGACTAACCTATTAACCGGAGGCCCAGCCCAGAATTGCTGTTTTTTGCCTATTTCAGTGTTTCGGAGAAACAGAATATCAAACGGAGTCCAAACGGAATAAAATCTTCGGGAACGTGATTTTCTCACCGAACGTGATCCAGGAGACTTGGACCCTGCTCCATGGAACAAAAGAGGCGGTCACGAGGGTGCCCCCCAGGGTGCGCCCCCTGCCTCGTGGGCCCCTCATTGCTCCTCCGGCGTACTTCTTCCTCCTATATATACACACGTACCCCCAAACCATCAGAACATGAGCCAAAAACCTAATTCCACCGCCGCAACTTTCTGTATCCATGAGATCCCATCTTGGGGCCTGTTCCGGAGCTCCGCCGGAAGAGGGCTGTCATCACAGAGGGCTTCTACATCATCCTAGCCCCTCCGATGAAGTGTGAGTAGTTTACCTCAGACCTTCGGGTCCATAGTTAGTAGCTAGATGGCTTCTTCTCTCTCTTTGAATCTCAATACAAAGTTCTCCCCCTCTCTCGTGGAGATCTATTCGATGTAATCTTCTTTTTGCGGTGTGTTTGTTGAGATCGATGAATTGTGGGTTTATGATCAAGTCTATCTATGAATAATATTTGAATCTTCTCTGAATTCTTTTATGTATGATTGGTTACCTTTGCAAGTCTCTTCGAATTATCCGTCTGGTTTGGCCGACTAGATTGGTAGTTCTTGCCATGGGAGAAGTGCTTAGCTTTGGGTTCGATCTTGCGGTGTCCTTTCCCAGTGATAGAAGGGGCAGTAAGGCACATATTGCATCGTTGCCATCGAGGATAACAAGATGGGGTTTATTTCATATTGCATGAATTTATCTCTCTACATCATGTCATCTTGCTTAAAGAGTTACTCTGTTTTGAACTTAGTACTCTAGATGCATGCTGGATAGCGGTCGATGAGTGGAGCAATAGTAGTAGATGCAGAATCGTTTCGGTCTACTTGTCACGGACGTGATACCTATATACATGATCATGCCTAGATATTCTCATAATTATGCTCAAGTCTGTCAATTGCTCAACAGTAATTTGTTCACCCACCGTAGAATACTTATGCTCTTGAGAGAAGCCACTAGTGAAACCTATGGCCCCCGGGTCTATTCTCATCATATCAATCTCCATCACTTTAATATTGTTTTGCTATTTACTTTGCCTTTACTTTTTTACTTTGCATCTTTATACCAAAAATACCAAAAATATTCTATCTATCAGATCTCACTCTCGTAAGTGACCGTGAATGGCTTGACAACCCCTAATCACGTTGGTTGCGAGTAGCTATCGTTTTGTGCAGGTACGAGGGACTTGAGCGTGGCCTCCTACTGGATTGATACCTTGGTTCTCACAAACTGAGGGAAATACTTACGCTACTCTGCTGCATCATCCCTTCCTCTTTGGGGAAAACCAACGCAAGCTCAAGACGTAGCAATAGGCGATTTTTATGAATTCTTCTCTGAGGAATTTCAGGGTGAGGAAATTCCAAGAGAAGAACTACTTGCAACGGAATAAGTACTCAGATGTAAACATAACAGAACATAAGCATGGTCTTCATGACGAAATGAACAACTGAGGAATGCACTTTTAACATCCATTTGAGGAATATATATATTGCCAATGAAGAATAACAGCGGAAAGAGTGAAGACATTGCAAAGTTGAAGAAAATGAACAACTGAGGAATTTCATAATGGGAAAAAAAACTCAAAATGAGGATTTTCAACTTTTGGTGGTGGCTTGACCCACCGTATAAGAATGATGATTTCAGACACTGCGTACAATTGTCGTAGGGTTCTGAGAATCAAATTCTTCATTAATTTATTCACATTTAGAGGGTTAATCTTCATTGATTGAAGAAAAACGTTACTTTGTGTGTTGCACATCTAAGTCATCAATTTTGCATAAGTGTTAGGATGTGTGTCCTTTTCAGAGGACATTCGAATATTTTAAGATATTTAGCTCACACCTCAACTTGCTAAATCTTTTCTCATCCAACGGCTTAGTGAAGATATCGGCTAGCTGTTCTTCAGTCTTCACATGCTCAATAGAGATGTCGCCCTTCAACACATGATCACGAAGAAAATGATGACGAATCTGAATGTGCTTTGTCTTCGAGTCCTGAACAGGGTTATGAGCAATCTTGATGGCATTCTCATTGTCACAGTAGAGAGGCACATTCTTCATGTTATCGCCGTAGTCCTTGAGAGTTTGCTTCATCCATAGCAATTGAGCACAGCAAGAACCGGTAGCAATGTACTCAGCTTCAGCAGTAGACAGTGATACATAGTTCTGTTTCTTTGAGGACCAACAGACCAAGGATTGTCCGAGGAAATGGCATGTGCCTGATGTCGACTTGCGGTCCACACAATCACCAGCATAGTCAGAGTCTGAATATCCAATGAGAACAAAAGCTGAGCCCTTGGGATACCATAATCCAAGTGTTGGTGTGTGAGCTAGATATCAAAGAATATGGTTCACAGCCTTATGGTGTGATTCCTTCGATGTAGCTTGAAATCGGGCACACATGCAAACACTAAGCATAATATCTAGCCTAGATGCACATAAATACAATAAAGAACCAATCATGGAGCGGTATACCTTTTGATAAAAGTCAATACCATTTTCATCAGTGTATAGATGGCCATTTGTGGGCATAGGGATTTTGACTCCTTTGCAATCTTGCATGCCGAATTTCCTCAGTACATCCTTGAGGTATTTCTCCTGAGATATGAATATGCCATTGCGCTATTGACGAATCTGAAGACCTAAGAAGAATTTCAATTCTCCCATCATAGACATTTGATATTCTTCACTCATCATATAGGCAAATTCATCACTGTAACATTGGTCAGTATAGCCGAAAATGATATCATGAACATATATTTGGCACACAAACAATTCACCATCATAATATTTAGTGGAAAGAGTTGGATCAAGTGAACCAGGTTTGAAGCCTTTCTTCATGAGGAATTCCTTCAAAGTATCATACCACGCCCGAGGGGCCTGCTTGAGGCCATAGAGGGCCTTATTGAGTCTGAAGACTTTGTCGGGATTCTTTGGATCTTCAAAACCTCGGGGTTGAGCAACATATACTTCTTCATCAAGCTTACCATTGAGGAATGCACTTTTGACATCCATTTGATGTAAGATGATATCATGATGGTTAGCATAAGCAAGTAACATGCGAATAGCCTCAATTCTAGCAACAGGTGCAAAATTTTCATCGAAATCAATTCCTTCAACCTGTGTGTATCCTTGAGCTACAAGTCGTGCCTTATTCCTCACCACAAGTCCATATTCATCTTGCTTGTTGCGGTAGATCCACTTTGTGCCAATGATATTGTGCTTGCGAGGATCTGGACATTTGACTAGTTCCCAGACGTTGTTGAGCTCAAATTGATGTAATTCCTCTTGCATAGCTTGAATCCACTCAGGCTCCAGAAATGCTTCATCCACCTTAGTGGACTCTGTGATAGAGACGAAAGCAAAGTGTCCACAAAAGTTAGATAAATGTGAAGCTCTTGAGCGTGTGAGAGGACCTGGAATGTTGATGTTGCTGATGATTTTTTCAATCTGCACTTCATTTGCAATGCGAGGATGAGCTGGTTGTCGTTGAGGAATTTGATCAGCATTTTCTTCAGCACCACTTTCCTCAGGTGCATCAGCATGACATTCTTCATGATCTGGAACGACTTCTTTAGCAGATTCTTCGGTAGGAATGACATCCTCAGTAGCCTTGAACTTAATAGATTCCTAAGGATGTATTTCATCTGTCACAAGAGGTAGGTCCACTCTTTGCGAGCCATTAGTTTCATCGAACCGCACATCTATAGTTTCAACAACCTTGTGGTGATAGGTGTTGAAGACTCTGTAGGTGTGCGAGTCCTTACCATAACCGAGCATAAAACCTTCATGTGCTTTCGGTGCAAATTTAGAACTGTGATGAGGATCTCTAATCCAGCATTTAGCACCGAAGACTTTGAAATAACTGACATTAGGTTTCTTGTTAGTGAGGAGTTCATATGCAGTCTTCTTGAAGAATTTGTGAAGATATACCCTGTTGATGATGTGGCACGCAGTATCAATTGCCTCAGGCCAAAAGCGAGTAGGCGTCTTGTACTCATCAAGCATAGTGCGAGCCATCTCAACAAGAGTCTTGTTCTTGCGCTCCACGATGCCATTCTGCTGAGGAGTATATGGAGCAGATAACTCATGAGTGATACCAAGTTCATCAAGATAGTCATCAAGACCAGTGTTCTTGAACTCAGTTCCATTGTCACTTCTGATGTGCTTGATCTTCACACCAAAGTTGGTTGAAGCCCTCGAGGAAAATCGTTTGAAGACTTTCTGCACTTCAGTTTTGTAAGTGATGATATGCACCCATGTATATCGAGAATAATCATCAACAATGACAAATCCATATAAAGATGCAGCATTAGTAAATGTGGCATAGTGAGTAGGGCCAAAGATATCCATGTGAAGAAATTCAAATGGATGAGTGGTGGTAGTCATGATGGTCTTTGAGGGATGCTTGGCCTTGGTCATTGTCGGTGTCAAAACCGGCGGATCTCGGGTAGGGGGTCCCGAACTGTGCGTCTAAGGCGGATGGTAACAGGAGGCAGGGGACACGATGTTTTACCCAGGTTCGGGCCCTCTTGGTGGAGGTAAAACCCTATGTCCTGCTTGATTAATATTGATGATATGGGTAGTACAAGAGTAGATCTACCACGAGATCGGAGAGGCTAAACCCTAAAAGCTAGCCTATGGTATGATTGTATGTTGTCCTACGGACTAAAACCCTCTGGTTTATATAGACATCGGAAAGGGCTAGGGTTACACAAGGTCGGTTACAAAGGAGGAGATATACATATCCGTATTGCCTAGCTTGCCTTCCACGCCAAGTAGAGTTCCATCTAGACACAGGACGAAGTCTTCAATCTTGTATCTTCATAGTCCAACAGTCCGGCCAAAGGATATAGTCCGGCTGTCCGGAGACCCCCTAATCCATGACTCCCTCAGTAGCCCCTGAACCAGGCCTCAATGATGATGAGTCCAGCGCGCAGTATTGTCTTCGGCATTGCAAGGCGGGTTCCTCCTCCGAATACATCACGGAAGAATTTGAATACAAGGATAGTGTCCGACCCTGCAAAATAAGTTCCACATACCACCATAGAGAGAATAATATTTCCACAAATCTAATCTGCTGACACGTTTTGGCAACATGACATTATGCCATGGCCCGATAATTATTCGAACCGTTTCCTTTAACTAGCCCCGCACATAACGCGAGGCAGTTCCTTGACACGTCTTGTCAAAGCAGAGATCGTGTTCCCCTTATTACGGGATTCTCATCAATATGGGCGTGGGTAACCCAACCGTGCCATCGATTACGGCGCTTGGGGGATAAGCGAGTTTTACCAGGCTAGTGGGGGCACATAGTTTCGGTTGCCCCTATAAAGGGATAAGGATTCACCTTTTCATCCACGCCTTCGTCCTCCTTGCTCATCCGTTCTTGCGCACTCGAGATCCAACGCCCAAGTCTGCATCCTTCCCCTCAATCTTCTCCAAACATGTCCGGAGCAGGGGGCAAATGGATGGCTTCCTCCATTACGGAGTGTCGATGTACTAGAGTAGGGGTACCCTAGTATCCCGAACTTGTGCACGGGCAGTCGCAGCGTCCCGCGGCAAGGCTTGCCGGGTGACCGCCAAGGTCCTCCGTGGTTCCTTTGGAGCCATTCAAGAACAAAGTGTCCAAGCCAAGGAGACAAGACCCCGGCAAAAGGAGCTTGCCGGGAAGGACAACCAAGGCAAGGCGCTTAAGGAGACAAGACCCCGGCAAGAGGAGCTTGCCGGGAAGGCGACTCAAGGCATCTCAAGAAACTTGCCGCGGCGCACCTCGCGCCCCGGCAAGGCCCGGTGAGCGACAAGCTCCCGGACGCGACAAGACAACGACCGCGGCAAGGCGCTTGCCGCGGCAAGCCATCACTCCGCGCCCGCGCTCCAGCACATCCACCAACGTGTCGCTCTGGGACCCTTCCGGGTGTATGTGGCGGGAGGCTATGCAGCCAGGGGTGCGCGGTGGCAAGCGGCGCTGACAAGATTGCCATCGTGGCGAGCAGTGGCGTCCTTGACGGTCGCTTTTGCACTGTTTAGGCGACACAGACGGGCATTTAATGCCCTTGTCCCCTGCCGTCAGAGTTAGGTATGATACACTGTAGCAGGTAGCTGTACCTACCGCAGCACCTTTCCATTTTTACCCCTGTCTACGTTGCCACCTGTCGGTGACCCCTTGAGCATATAAAAGGAGGCCCATGCGCAACGTAGAGGGGGTTAGCTGATTCAAGTTAGCTAGCTTAGAGAACACTCACGCTCGGTTTAGTTAGCCGCTGGTGTGTACTGTGCACTCCGCGCTCCCAAGAAAGAAATCAATACAAACCACAAAGCAGGAGTAGGGTTTTACGCATCCGTGCGGCCCGAACCTGGGTAAACTGCTCATGTGCCTTGCCTCGATCCGCTCTTTGCACGACCTCCGCCCTCACCGAATCGAAAGGGACTCGGCCCGCCGGTCCCATAGGTGTTCGTGGATCAGTCCCCCGACATATTTGGCGCGCCAGGTAGGGGGCGTCGAGATTGTGCGAACCAGGTCCGGCGTTCACGCGGGCTAGATCTTCATCATCTTCAGCAACATGCCGCCGAAGAAGAAGGTTTCGGAGGCAGCTGCTCTGTCCGCGCCGAACCCACCACCGCCGGAGCAAACGGTTGGTGGGGCGAACGCCGGCGGAAGAACGGGCGTCGACGAGGGAGCTCGCGGTGCTGCCAGGTCCAAGGACAAGGCTGCGCTGCCCATCGGCGGCGTCGCTGGCTCCCACAATGACCGGGCGCACTCCAAGACCTCGGCGTCCGTGCATGCACCGCGCCCATCTCAGGAAGCGCGGGACCGGCAGCGTCATGGTACTCACGGTACCATGCGTTTGCTGGACCAAGATCGAGCTGGTGGATCTCGGAGCGCTCAAGACCAGCATGCACGCCAACATGCTGGCACGAGCGAGGCACGGTCGCCTGGACGGGATACTGCTCCTTCTAACATAGTTAGAAGTCCGAGCATATCTCGCTCCTCGCACCGTTCGCCACCGCCACCCGCCACTGCCACAGAAGCTTTGGCGCGAGCTCAACTGCTCCTGGACTACCCTCCAGCGCCGGACAAGATCGACGACTGGAGGGCCACCATTCGGAGTCTCATCGGCTTCGCCAACGGCGACGCCCAACGGCAACCGAGCACGTCGCAGCCGCGGCAAGTCAGCCAGGCACAAGCCGGTGGCGACAAGACCGGTGGGGGTGCAACCACTGTGCACTCTCCACCCCGAAGGCCAAGATCGCTGACTCGCCGGATCCACCTCGATAGCGACTCCACCGCGTCATCAGATCCACGAGCTCGTCGCGATCAGCGCCAAGTTCTTCACGAACGACAACAAGAAGACGCTCGTACTCGCATCGAGCGCCGAAGAGAAGCGCGACGTCAATCAGACCAGTGCGCTAGGCCCTCTGTCGACATGCATGCGCCAGGGGAACCAGGCGACTTGCCGTACGCGGTAGGTTGCCCTGCGTTACTCGTGAGCTGCGGCAAGTCCAGTGGCCCAGCACGAAGAACTTCAAGCCAGACGTACCAGAGAAGTACGACGACAAGTCGCATCCGTCGGAGTTCCTCAGCATCTACACCATCGCGGTGCAGGCTGCCGGAGGACGGGACAACAAGATCCTTGCCAACTACTTCCCGCTGGTGCTCAAGCCCAACGTCAGGTCCTGGCTCATGCACTTGCCGGACAACTCCATATCCTCCTGGGCAGACCTTTGCCATCAGTTTGTCGGCGCCTTTACAGGCGGCCACAAACCTCATGGCCAAGAAAGTGACCTTCATCTGCTCGCCCAGAAGGAAGGAGAGCCTCTGCGCAAGTACATTCAGAGATTCAGCTGTGTACAGCACAACATCCCAGATGTCCACCCTGCCGCGGTCATCAGCGCGTTTCATCAGAACGTGCGTAACCGCAGGATGCGGGAGGAGATGGCGATGTGCAAGATCAGAGACGTCAGTGAGCTATATGCCCTGGCCGACAAGTGTGCACGTGCTGAGGAAGGGAGGAGACTCCCCGGAGAGAATATAGGAGCAGGAGGATCTGACAGTGAGGATGCTGCCCCGGCAAAGAAAAACCGGCGGCGGAACAGGAAGAAGAAAGGCAAAGATGTGCTAGTCGTTGAGCAGTCCGGCAACGAAGGTGGCGCCAATAAAGCCAAAGTTGGTAGCTCCGGCAAGGAGATTGCCGCATGCACCAACTGCCAGGCTGTGGCGGCCGCCGACAAGCAGGACGGCTCCGACAAGCAGTACTGCAAGATCCACCGCACCAAGGGCCATGACCTCCAGAGCTGCAAGAAGGTCGAGCAGCTTGTCCAGCAACAAAAGGCTGAATACGAGCGGCGCGATAAGGAGAGGGCCCAAGGCGGCGATGGAGAATCCGGCAAGAAGCGCGCCGGCCGGGGAGGACACCGCGGCAAGGCCAAGCAGCGGCAAGGAGACAGACCTCCCCGCGGCCGCGACAAAGACGAAGATGACGATGACGACGAAGACATGGAGGATGTCGAGACCAGTGAGAAGGAGTTCCAGAAAGCCACGGAGGTCTTGTGCGTTGACGGTGGTGCTTCTCTGCATACTTCGCACCGCCAGCTCAAGCAGTGGGTGCAGGAAGTCAATGCAGCGGAACCACCCGTCGAATCACGCAAGCTTCTGAAATGGTCCAGCACGCCTATCATCTTTGATATTGAGGACCACCCTGATCGCACAACTGCAGTCGGGTGCTTGCCGATGTTGGTTTCACCAACTATCCGCAACCTCAAGGTCACTAAGATGCTAGTTGACGGCGGGGCCGGCTTGAACCTGATCTCCTCCGCTGTACTCCAGAAACTCCAAATCCCTGACAGCGAGCTCGAAGAGACCGGCACATTCCAAGGAATCAACCCGGGAAGGAGCAAGCCGAAGGGGAAGGTCACGTTGCCAGTAACGTTTGGCAGCGAGCTGAACTTCAGGACTGAGAGGGTCACTTTTGACGTTGCCGATATTCCATTGCCTTACAATGGGATACTTGGCCGTCCAGCACTCGCCAAGTTCATGGCAGCCTCTCACTACGCATACAACATGCTGAAGATGCCAGGCCCGATAAGCGTCATCTCCGTCCCCGGTGACAAGAAGGATGCCCTTATCTGTGCCGACAAGATCTACCGGGAAGTGGCAGCCGCAACAGACCGCAAGTCACTTGCCGCTGAAGCTCCCGGGGGGAAGAAGACCAAGTCCGGCAAGAGTTCTGATGCCCACTCCGGCAAGCGCACCCCTTCGGAGTGCTGCACTGCCGTCGAGGACGCACCATCGAGCTCTACTGGCAAGTGTAAGAAGACGATGGCAGCTCCGCCAGAGACGAAGAAGGTGTCGCCAAGGAGGACGGCACTGGTGGTACCTTCACCATCAGTGCCACTCTCGACCCTAAATAGGAAAGCGCGCTCATTGCTTTCCTGCGCGCGAATGTCGACGTGTTTGCGTGGCAACCGTCTGACATCCCCGGTGTTCCCAGGAAACTGATTGAGCACCACCTTGCCGTTTGTCCTCATGCGCGGCCCGTCAAGCAGAAGGTCGGGAAGCAGGCAGTGGAGCGCCAAGAATTCATTGCAGAAGAGATCAAGAAATTGGAAGCAGCAGGCCTTGTCAGAGGAGTGCTCCATCCTACGTGGTTGGCCAATCCTGTAGTCGTGCGCAAGGCAAACGGGAAATGGAGACTTTGTATCGATTTTACCGATGTTAACAAAGCTTGTCCCAAAGACCCATTTCCTTTGCCGCGCATTGACCAGATTGTTGACTCCACAGCCGGATGTGATTTGCTTTCATTTCTTGACGCATACTCAGGATATCATCAGATCTTCATGGCAGAAGAGGATGAGGAGAAGACCGCATTTATTACTCCATGTGGCACGTACTGTTTCATACGGATGCCTTTCGGATTAAAAATGCTGGTTCAACATTTGCAAGAGTAGTCCATGTCGCCCTTGAGCCGCAAATACACAGAAATGTGGAAGCCTACATGGATGATATAGTGGTCAAGAGCAAGGACAGGGCAACTCTGATTCAAGATTTGGATGAAACCTTTGCAAATCTGCGCAAGATCAGCCTCAAGCTCAACCCAGAGAAGTGTGTGTTTGGAGTCCCTTCCGGCAAGCTTCTTGGGTTCTTCGTGTCTCAGCGGGGTATTGAAGCCAATCCCGACAAGATCAAGGCCATTGAGCAGATTGAAGCACCAAAGCGCGTCAAGGATGTACAAAGACTTGTCGGTTGCATGGCTGCTCTCAGCAGGTTTATCTCTAGGTCTGTTGAGCGCGCCCTGCCGTTTTTCAAACTATTGAAAAAGGCAGGTCCAATGAAATGGACTCCGGAAGCGGAGCCTGCGCTGCAAGACTTAAAGAGATACCTGTCCTCAGCTCCAACACTTGTCGCACCTAAGCCACAAGAGAAGTTGCTGCTGTACATAGCGGCAACCAATCAAGTGGTTAGTGCTACGTTAGTAGCAGAGAGGGAGGCAGATGGCGAGCCAGCAACCACGGCAGGCGCATCCAGCGACAAGCAGGGGGCTTCCCCGACAAGCTCTGGTCCCGACAAAGATGAATCTGCGCAGATGCACGAGGAAATACAGAAAAAAAATGGTGCAGCGCCCAGTTTACTTTGTCAGCTCCCTTCTGCAAGGGGCTAGGTCAAGGTACTCTGGCGTGCAGAAATTGCTTTTCGGCCTCCTCATGGCCTCGAGAAAGCTGCGCCATTACTTCCAAGCACATGAGATCACAGTTGTCACTCGCTTTCCGCTGAAGAGGATACTATAGAATCCAGAAGCGACAGGCAGGATTGTTGAGTGGGCACTGGAATTGTCGAGCTTTGGCCTTAAGTTTGAGTGTACTTCAACTATCCAAAGCAGAGCATTGGCAGAATTCATAGCAGAATGGACGCCAACACCAGATGAAGAAATTCCAGAAACAAGCATCCCCGTCAAGGAAGCAAGCAAAGAGTGGCTGATGTACTTTGATGGTGCCTTTTCGCTGCAAGGCGCCGGTGCTGGCGTGCTGCTCATCGCACCCACCGGAGAGCACCTCAAGTACATAGTCCATATGCACTTTCCCAAGGAGCAAGCGACAAACAATACTGCAGAGTATGAAGGTTTGCTTGCCGGTCTCAGGATCGCGGCAGACCTTGGGATCAAGAAGCTCATTGTCAGGGGTGACTCGCAGCTTGTCGTCCGCCAAGTGAACAAGAATTATCAGAGTCCGTTGATGGAAGCCTACGTCGACGAAGTGAGAAAGCTAGAAGAGCACTTTGACGGCCGACAGATGGAGCATGTTCCAAGAGTACAGAACGACATTGCCGATGGCCTGTGAAAGTGCGCCGCACTTAAGTTTCCTGTGGAACCAGGGATCTTTGTGCTCAAGCTGACTCAACCTTCCGTAACGCCATCAACTGGACAGAGCAAGAAGAGGAAGTTGATTTCTAGTGACTATTTTCCAGCAGAGCTTCCCGAAGCCGCCGCCAAGAAGGTCGCCAAGATCAACGCCAAGAGCGCTGAGGAGCAATCTGCTCCGGCAAACCCTAGGGTTTGTTCTGTTGAAGGAGAGGCTCCCAGCAAGTTTTGCTTCGGCAAGCTTGCCGGGGAATGTCAAGCTCCGGCAGAGCCGCAGGTTCTCGCCGTAGAAGCGGACGTTCCCGCAGCGACAGATTTGCCTTGATCTGAGGAGCAGTCTGCTCCGGCAAGCCCCGGGGTTTGTTCCATTGAAGCAGAAGCTCCCGACAAGTTTTGCTCCGGCAAGCTTGCCGGGGAACGTCAAGCTCCGGCGGAGCCGCAGGTTCTCGCCGTAGAAGCGGATGTTCCCGCAGCAGCAGATTTGCCTTTAGTCCTTGTTGTCGAGCCACAAGCTCCAGCATGGGCACAGTAGATTGTCCATTTCCTTCAGACAGGAGAACATCCCGAAGAGCAAGAAGAAGCGGAAAGAGTAGCCCGGCAGTCAAGTATGTACCAGTTTGTCGACAAGACACTGTACAGAAGAAGAGTCAACGGTGTGAAATTGAAGTGTATTCACCGGGAAGACGGACGAAAGCTGTTGGCAGAGATACATGGAGGCATATGTGGTCACCACATTGGCGCAAGAGCACTTGCCGGCGGCGTCCTCTGCTTGTTTGAGGGCTTCACCGAGTTTTCCCTCGCGCGCGGCAAGCTCCTCCTCGTGGGAGTCGAGATTGACCTTCCGCTGTGCCAGTTCGCCCTCCTCCGTGGCTAGCTTCACAGCGGCAAGACGCTGCCGCTCTTCGGCTTCGGCCTTCTCAAGGAGGAAGGCCTTTTGCGCTTCGGCAAGCTGCTCCCGCTCCTCCGCCAGGGATCAGAGAGCTTCCCGGTGGAAACCCCCGAGCTCCTCTGCGCGCTTTTCGATGTCAGCTCCCGCCTTCGCGACAAGTGCCTCGCGGGATTCCAGCTTGGCTTGCCGCGCGCGGTAGAGCGACATCAACTTCCGCAGCAGCCGCTCTTCTTCGGGCTCGTTGCTGCTGCTGCTTGGCGCGTCGACCAGCGTCAGCCCCACGGAGGCGAGCACTTCTCCGTCGAAGATCTCCCCCTCGAACGGCGCCCTGGAGTTCGATGCCCAGGGAAGATTGATGAAGACGTCATCGCCAGCCTTCAAGTAAACGCCCGGCTGGGGCTCCTCGGAGCTTGGCGCTGCGGCTTCGGCGGACGGGTCGGCGGTCGGTGTAGCGCCTGGCGCTCCTGCGGCCTCAGGGCCGTCAGTACGATCGCCAGATCCCTCGCCAATTGCTGCGGCGGCACCCTTGGCGGCCCCGGTGCCGGCAGGATCGCCAGCGCCGGCTGCTTCTTCGGCAGCGACCTCGGTCTCCATCTGCTCCGCAGCGGATGGATCTGACGGCCGGAAAAGGGGAAAAGAGTCAAACAAAATCCAGCGAAAACCCAGAAAGATCAAGAAAAGAAGAAACCGAGGGAAGTTTTGAAGCAAGAGGAGTACCTGCACTAGGCTCTGCAGTCGTGGTCTCCGCCGTCGGGGGGCCGCTGGTGCTGTCTCTCGCCGGAGAACCCTCCCTTGCCGGAGACTTCTCCCTCACCGGGAAGCCTTCCCTTGTCGGAGAATTCTCCCTTGTCGGGGGATTCTCCCTTGGCTCCTGGTGGGGGTGCTCGGCTCCTACACAAGTCAACAAGCAGATATCAGCAAAGACAAGTACCCAAGCGCGCCTCGCAGCAGAAAGTAAATCATACACTTACGCTGGGGGCTGCCCTGGAGGAAAGTCGCCGGGTCCGGCAAGGTTGTCTCGGGCGCGCCACCTGCTGTTGCAGTGGGCTAGTCCTCGATGACGATCACCGGGACCTTGGCCCTCTTTACCGCTCTCTGGGCCAGAGTCCTAAAGAGGGACAAGTTCAGAGAAAAGCAAGTGAGATACAAGACAAAACAGCAAGAATTGAAGAAACGCAAGTACAGTAAGAGAAGCTTACTCTTCTTCTTCTTCCTCGTCGGAGCTGAACGCGGAGAAGTCGAAGTCCGGCGCGCGCCCGGCGCGAGGAGGCGGAGGAGAAGCTTCCCTTGGCCGCTTGGCGGGAGCAGTGGCGGTGGTCTGAGACGACCCCGCTCCGGCTACCGGCGCGGCGTGAGCAGCGGCAGGAACTGAAGCGGTGGTCCGGCTAGATTCCGCTCCAGTTGCCGTCGCCGCATGAGGCGCTCCCGCGGCAACGGTGGTTGCCGTGGTGGAGCGCGTCACGCGGCGTGGCGACTGTTGACCCGCTTGCCGCTCCGCCACGTCACCGGCCTTGCGGAGACGCCTTCTAGGTGGGGATGGAGGCTCTGCTTGCGGCGAGTTGCCTGAAGATGAGGAGGAAGAAGAGTTGATGTCCAGCGAGCCGCTCGTATCCTTGGCGGGCTCGCTTGGCTCGGCGTCACGCCCGGCAAGCTCCTTCTTGCCGGCGGGCTCCTCTCGCTCGGCACGGCTTGCCGCCTCTGCTGCATCTGCCTCCTCCACGGTGAATCCAAAGTCACCCGCGGCTGCGGCTGCCGCCGCCTCTTCCACCCTAGTGGCGATGAGTGCAAGCTCCGCATCGATGGTGTCACAGGTGAGGCCCTTCTTCTCGTCGGAGCGGATCGGCACTTCCACCAAGTCATCGAAGAACTGCTGCACGACGTCGTCTGCGGGCTCCTGCCAAGTCGGCACAATTCCGTGCGAGTCGCACTCCGGCATCATTGCACGGATGCGGTCGAGCGAGGAATTGTTGCACAGCGGAACGATGCCCCCCGGCAACCTGAAGACCTCGGGATGTTGGGGGTCATACTTGAAGAGCTCCTGAAGCATCGCGTTGAGCTCCAGGACTGTGAAGTTGTAATTGAGGCCCGGCCGCAGCCTCATGATATCTGCCGCATTCTTGAACTCCCAAGTAGGCCTCCCCCGTTCCTGCAGGGGGGTGATGCGGCGGCGAAGGAAGTCTGCGCCAACAGCGCCAACAGTTAGCCCGGCAAGCCTGAGACGCAGGATCCTGGTGACGACAATCTTCAGCCTGTCATCTTCCGGGGCCACGTCACTCCAATCGCTGCCGCGCGCTACTGGGGTTTTGCGCCGGGTGGTGAATGGCTGCGGGTTCTCCTCATCAATCCAGCACCAATCTGCCCTCCACTCCTCCCACTTGCCGCGGAATTCTCCCTCCAGATACGTCTCCTTCTTGCCGGGCCTTGAGATCCAGGCGATTCCGCCGGATAGAGGCTCCCCTCTCTCTACTCGGGGTATGAAGAAATGGCGGGAGAGGGCTACACTGGGGTGGACTCTGACAAAGTTTTCGCAGAGATGTGCAAAAACTGCCATGGTCAGAACATCATTGGGGGTGAAGTCAAGGAGGTGGAATCCGTAGGTATTCATGATGTCGCAGAAGAATTCAGAGAAGGGCGGGCAGAGCCCGCAGTAGAAGAACAATGCGAAGAAGGGGTATCCGTTTGGGGCCTTCTTCCAAGCGGCGGCGGGGAGTACCTTGGTGCGCGGATGCGCGCGCGTCTCCGTCGACCAGAAAAGATAGTAGTTCTCCCTCAGCTCCTTCACGCCAAGCTTGGGAGGGAAGACGGCCCGCTCCTTCCGCAGCGCCGCAAGCCGCTGCGCCTCGGTCGACTTCACGACCTTCCCCTTGTCGGCTTTTGGAGCCATGGTGGAAGCAGTGGAGGAGGTCGACGTCGTTGGTGGTGCTGGTGGCGATGTGGGGGCGGAGCGCTGCTCTCTCTCTCTCTCCCTCTCTCAGTTTTGGGAAGGCGAGGGAGCGGCGGAGATTTTTGAGATTGGAACGGCAACGGGCAAATGGGCGAACTGCCCCTGTTTCCTCTGCTTATAAAGAGGGAGGGGGCGGACGTTTCGCATTTCCAAATAAAGAAACCACCCACGACCTCTCCCACGACGCCGCATTCAACGCGTGCCGTTCGGGGAGGGCGCGGTGGATACGGAGAGAGATACGACGTAACCTAGGCCGCGCGTGCCCGTGCCCTATTTTGGGCCTGGCCCAACAGCGCTCGGCACCATGTATGGCCCAGGCCCGGGGGCTCATGTCGGTGTACTAGAGTAGGGGTACCCTAGTATCCCGAACTTGTGCACGGCCAGTCGCAGCGTCCCGCGGCAAGGCTTGCCGGGTGACCGCCAATGTCCTCCGTGGTTCCTTTGGAGCCATTCAAGAACAAAGTGTCCAAGCCAAGGAGACAAGACCCCGGCAAAAGGAGCTTGCCGGGAAGGCCAACCAAGGCAAGGCGCTTAAGGAGACAAGACCCCGGCAAGAGGAGCTTGCCGGGAAGGCCACTCAAGGCATCTCAAGAAACTTGCCGCGGCGCACCTCGCGCCCCGGAAAGGCCCGGTGAGCGACAAGCTCCCGGACGCGACAAGACAACGACCGCGGCAAGGCGCTTGCCGCGGCAAGCCACCACTCCGCGCCCGCGCTCTAGCACATCCACCAACGTGTCGCTCTGGGACCCTTCCGGGTGTACGTGGCGGGAGGCTGTGCAGCTAGGGGTGCGCGGTGGCAAGCGGCGCTGACAAGATTGCCATCGTGGCGAGCAGTGGCGTCCCTGACGGTCCCTTTTGCACTGTTTAGGCGACACAGACGGGCATTTAATGCCCTTGTCCCCTACCGTCAGGGTTAGGTATGATACACTGTAGCAGGTAGCTGTACCTACCGCAGCACCTTTCCATTTTTACCCCTGTCTACGTTGCCACCTGTCGGTGACCCCTTGAGCATATAAAAGGAGGCCCATGCGCAACGTAGAGGGGGTTAGCTGATTTAAGTTAGCTAGCTCAGAGAACACTCACGCTCGGTTTAGTTAGCCGCTGGTGTGTACTGTGCACTCCGCGCTCCCAAGAAAGAAATCAATACAAACCACAAAGCAGGAGTAGGGTTTTACGCATCCGTGCGGCCCGAACCTGGGTAAACTGCTCGCGTGCCTCGCCTCGATCCGCTCTTTGCACGACCTCCGACCTCACCGAATCGAAAGGGACTCGGCCCGCCGGTCCCATAGGTGTTCGTGGATCAGTCCCCCGACACGGAGGGGCACATCAAAAAGCTGCGCGGCGCCGGATACTTAGCCGCGAATATCGCGCATCGGCTGCCTACTGCGGGGCAGATCGTTCCTACCCTAGAACCTCATGAGAGGGTAGTTTTCCTCCACCACTTTCTCCGCGGACTGGGGTTTCCCCTTCATCCATTCATCTGTGGTCCCATGTTCTACTACGTGCTGGACTTTCATGATCTGGCCCCAAACTTCATCCTCAACATCTCGGCATTCATCGTCGTCTGTGAGGCTTTCCTCTGCATCCGGCCTCACTTCGGCCTGTGGCTGAAGACCTTTAATATCAAGCCGAAGGTGGAGGGAGGCCAACAAGAAAAATGCGGCGAAGCCATGGTGGGCAAGATGCCCAACGTTATATGGCTTGAAGGCTCCTTCGTGGAGACCACAAAGGGGTGGCAATCGGCATGGTTCTACATCATCGAGCCGCGCGACACCGAATGGGTGGCTGCCCCCAAGTTTCGATCCGAATTCCCCACACGGCTCACTTCCTGGAAAGAGAAGGGCTTGTTGTGGGGTTCATCGGTGGAGCTGGACGGACTCCAGAAATGTATCCTGAACATGGCAAGCAAGAATCTCAAGCTTGTCAATATAGTCCAGGTCATGCTCGTCCGCCGGATCCTCCCGTGCCAACAAAGGGACTTCAACTTGTGGGAGTTCGACCCGGCTCAGCACCAGACTCTGAGTGAGCTCTTCGATACAACGCACAAGGATGTCTGGAAGGTGCTATTCAAGGCCGCCGAGGTCCCTCCCTCCCTCACCGAGGACCGCGGGCTAAGCGCGAAGCATCGAGCGCATTCGGTGAGTTCTATACATCCGGTAGGATATTTATTTCCCCTAGCTTAACCATGTGCGGGGTCTGATCTTCATGCCTTTGACAGGACTGGGTGGAGACGTCGGGACAGATTAACTGTCCGGCCCCTCTGCCCGAAGACACTACGGACGCTCTCCTGACGGAGATGCTGACTCCAGCTCCTTACAAGGTGCCGGAGAAGACCAAGAAGGCCAAGGGAACTCGGAAGAGTTCCCGGCGCCAGGTGATATCGGACTCATCGTCCGATAACTCCGCAATGCACTCCTCCCCCGAAGACGAGGAGGAAGATGAAGATGCTCCCCCTCCAGTCGGGGGAGACAAGAAAAGGAAGGCCGCCCCAACTGGGGAGGCCGAAGGGTCCAAGAAGGGAAGAACTCACCTTCCGGACTACTCCACCACCGCCGCCGAAGGCGAAGACGAGTGGCTGCTCAGGGCCAAGCCCCTGGCGAAGTCGTAAGTATTCGGATACCAGAGTAACTCGTAGCATTCCTTTGTCACACTGCTTCTCCTAATGCCGAATTATGACAATGCAGACCGCCACAAGCCCGTATCGATGTATCGTCGGATGGCTCCTTGGGCTCGTCGGATATGGATAGCGATCCACTTCCGACCGCCACCTCCCCTAGCCCTAAGGACAACGCCGAGGTATTGTCCCAAGAGGCATCGGGTCGAGGGGAGACAATCCCGGAGGCGCCTCAAGGAGACCTTCCGGACTCCGGGAGCAGAGGGAGCAAGGCTCCCGACGGCTCTGGGTTCGGCCCTCAGCCGAACACCGCGCCAGAACCCCCGGCGGTTCCGGACTCAGGCAGGCGGCCTCCTTCCAAGAGGGGCAAGACACCTGTGCCGATGACCTCTGTCCATCCAGAGGCACCGGATAGTCTGCTGGGAGCGCTTCGCAGCACTTCCATCGACGAAGAGCACCGCACTATTATGAGTGCGGTGATCGAGAAGGTTCAGTCCACCAAAAGCGGACTGACTGAAGCCTGTGCCAGCCTTCTAAGAGGCTTTGAGGTAAGTATTTAAAATATACAAAAAATATAACCGCATAGACAGTAGCCCCTGATGCTCTGTTCGGTGTTCACAAAGAAAAGCCGAACGGAGGATCAAATAGTATCACAGGAGTCTAATATAAGTATGTCTATATGCATATGCAGGCTTCGCTGCTGGCCTCTGCCGCACTGACTGCGGAGGTCACCGTACTGAAGCAGTACCTGAAAAGGTCCAAGGAAGAGCTCGGCCTTGCCAAGAGGCAGCTCGAGGAGAACAAAGGTAAGTAGTACCTAGTCTATGGATATATAAAAAGAATGCGATTGCAAAATGACAGGATCATTGTAAATTTGCCAGGGGCCACGACCGAGGTGGAGACCCTGAAGCAGGCGCTATCCGAGGCCGAAAACAAAGCGGCCAAGGAGCGTACCAAGCGGAAGAGGCATGAGGCACGGGTGGGCGAGGTGCAGCAAGAGCTCCACGCTCTCGTGACGAAGCACGAGGCGTTGGATCTTGACTTGAAGACGCGAGAGTCCGAGCTTGCCGCGACCCTTGAGAGCGCAAACAATGCCAAGGCCGAAGCCCAAAAGGCCCTCCAGGAGATTGATGCGATGAAGAAGATAGCGGCAGGTAAGGCATTCTATATGCAAAGCAAGCATGTGAAAGTAAATTACCTATTACTTACCCGAATCCGGAGCTCTCCAGGAGCATTCGTAGATTTGCCCCGCAGCGTGTCGAATGCCGCAAAATTTTACTGGACCGAGGAGGGAAGCTTGACGGAGAAGTTGTTCTGGGCCCAGTATAGTGGGACCGAACACCCAGTACCTATGAGCGACCAGCTAAAGCAGCTAGTCGAGCTACACAAGGCGGCCGAACAGGCCATGAAGGGCTTGATAGTCCAGATGTGGCCTGGCGACGCCCTTCCCAACAGCTACTTTGGCCTGGTGAGGTGGCTTGTGGATGCCTGCCCATGGCTGGAAGTTATCAAGCAGTCCGTCTGCATCGAAGGTGCACGCCGGGCCTTTGCCCGTGTGAAGGTGCAATGGGTCAAGCTGGACGTCGTGAAGCTGATCAAGGAAGGGCCGCCGGAGGGCAAGGAGCATCGTCACCCCGAGATGTACTATGAGGGTGTCCTGAAGGATGCCCGTCTCGTAGCGGATGAGTGTATGAAAGACATAATATTCGAGTAAATTCGCTCGTGTAATCATGTATTTATGAAAACTTGTTCATATGCGCTATGCAACGCTTGTTTGAATTCAAAATATTACCTTCTGTGCGGCTGTTTATCACATCTGAGAGATGGCTAGTCGTCGGCTTCTGCCCCCATGCCACGAGTGCTGGGGTGTTCGGGATAAACCTGAGCACTCTTGTTCCCATTTTTGGGTCCTTCGAGGGAGGTTCTCAGCACAACGAACAAGGCAATCGGACTGTAATGCTTTATCACTCTCACTTAGCCATAGAATTCTATAATTTTAAATTTTGGCGAAGCCCCTAGTATTTGGAAGGCCGAATCTGGGGCGTGATACACGTCTTAAGCCGGACAGGGCCGACTCCTCGCTCTAAGCGGCATAAGTCTTTAAGGACTCAGAAACCTCTCGAACAACGACCAGTCTCTCGCCTTATCATCACAGTCAGTTTTAGCTTTCTCTACTGAGGTGCTTAGCCCAGCAGAACCGGGGCACAATCGCAGTAGTTCTCCCAGTGCTACCTTAGCCGATATAGCGGAACGTAAGGTACCAAAACATGGGAGCCGGGCAAATCCAACTATTGACCCAAGACATGATACGGAGCTGATGCATATAATGCTATAAGTTCGGGGTGCCGCACTGCCAAAAGTGTTCGGCCTTCTCACACCGTATTATGGGGTATGCTTAAGCCCCTAGCGTATTGGCCGTACCAGAGTGTACGGGTGCTGGATGTCACGAATGAACATATATATACAAGAAAAATGCAAAAACAGACTGAAGCTATGCATTGTTTATTTGTTCAAAAAGGTGCGTTAAAGCACAATGATACAGGTAGTGCAATAAGCAAAAAGTAGGACTATGTCCCCTCCAAGGGCAAGCTGAGGAATAATATTAAAGCAAGTATTTCACTCGTTATCGTAATCCACCTGGGAGTTCCGTGGTGTGACGTAGCTTTCTGCCTCCTTGGTTGCTGCATCATGTGTTCGGCAATCGTACTGCCGGATAGGGTTTCCAGAGATTAAAGTCCTGAAAGAGAAAAATAACAAAGCGGGAAGCCCCTAGTGTGGTTTAAGCCATGTCTTGGAGCGTGCCGCAGTCGTGCCCCCTCCCTACCTGTGCCCATGGTATTTTTAATGCGTAATTATGTACGTGTGGCACGAGTTTCGCCGTGTGGCTTGGGCCGGGGTGGGGGCCGCATTGCTATGCGAGCTCGGGACGTGCCAGGCGGTCCTGTTGCCAATTAGTCCGGGCGCGCTTGAAGGTGTCCGGGTAATTAAACGCCGAACTAGTGGATTGCCTTAAGAGGCTGCTTTGTGCTTCCGCTGCGAGGGCCGCAGTGTACTCCTCCGTTCGGAGAGAGCGCTCTGTGTTTCCATTAACTGTAATGACCCCCCGAGGTCCTGGCATCTTGAGCTTGAGGTATGCATAATGCGGTACCGCATTGAATCTCGCAAATGCGGTTCGCCCGAGCAGTGCATGATAACCACTGCGGAACATGACTATATCGGAGATTAACTCTTCGCTTCGGAAGTTATCCGGGGATCCGAAGACCACTTCCAGTGTGACTGAGCCTGTGCAGTGGGCCTCTACACCTGGTACGACGCCTTTAAAGGTCGTTTTTGTGGGTTTGATCCTTGAGGGGTCTATACCCATTTTGCGCACTATGTCCTGGTAAAGCAGATTCAGGCTGCTGCCGCCATCCATAAGGACTCGAGTGAGGTGAAATCCGTCAATAATTGGGTCTAGGACCAGTGCGGCAAATCCGCCATGACAGATACAAGTGGGGTGGTCCCTGCGATCGAAGGTGATCGGACAGGAGGACCATGGGTTGAACTTTGGGGCGACTGACTCCAACGCGTATACATCCCTGAACGCACGCTTCCGCTCCCTCTTGGGGATGTGGGTTGCATATATCATGTTCACCGTCCGCACTTGTGGGGGGAACCTCTTCTGTCCTCCGGTATTCGGCTGCCGGGGCTCCTCATCATCATCGCTATGTGGCCCCTTATTTTTGTTTTCAGCAATTAACTTGCCGGCCTACTTGAACACCCAACAATCTCTGTTGGTGTGGTTGGCTGGCTTGTCGGGGGTGTCATGTATTTGACACGAGCGATCCAAACTGGACGGGCCCGGAGTGCTTTGTTTGAACGGCTTTTTCCGCTGACCGGGTTTAGAGTCTTTGAATCCGGCATTGACTGTCGTATCCTCAGTATTATCGCTGTTAATGCGGCGCTTATGTTTGTTGCGACATGATCTGTTATTGCCGTCCTTGGTATCTGAAGTACCATGGTTCTTTGATATGTTATTACTGCGAGCCAGCCAGCTGTCTTCTCCCGCACAAAAGCGGGTCATGAGTGTCGTGAGAGCTGCCATAGATTTCGGCTTTTCCTGACCAAGGTGCCGGGCTAGCCACTCGTCGCGGATGTTGTGCTTGAAAGCTGCTAGGGCCTCTGCATCTGGACAGTCTACGATTTGATTTTTCTTTGTTAGGAACCGTGTACAGAATTGCCTGGCCGATTCCTTTGGCTGCTGAATTATGTGGCTCAAGTCACCGGCATCTGGTGGTCGCACATAAGTGCCCTGAAAGTTTTCGAGGAATGCGGCTTCCAGATCTTCCCAACAGCCAATGGACTCTGCTGGCAAGCTATTGAGCCAATGCCGAGCTGGTCCTTTGAGTTTGAGTGGGAGGTATTTAATGGCGTGTAGATCATCACCGCGTGCCATGTGGATATGCAGGAGGAAATCCTCGATCCATACCGCAGGATCTGTTGTGCCGTCATATGATTCTATATTTACGGGTTTGAAACCCTCTAGGATTTGATGATCCATTACTTCGTCTGTGAAGCATAAAGGGTGTGCATCACCTCTATACTGGGCTATATCGCGACGCAACTCTAATGAGTCTTGCCCGCTGTGCTCGGCCCGGCCGGATTTACTTTTACTGTATCCGGCGTGACGGCTATCGTCTCGCGTGGTGGCGCGCCCTCGTGATCCGTAGATCAATCTTGCATGTTTTGCTTTGTCCTCCAATACGTCTCGCAGGTCTGACATATTTCCCCATGCCTTTTTATTTGAATGGCGTCGGGGTGCAGGCTGAGCTTTTGGCTGGAATGCCTCTCTGTCGCGGCCGCGGGGTGGCCGATCAGCCGCATCGTACGCTTCTTCCTCCAGTCGGGGTAGCAACCTGCATTTTGGGTAACTCTTGGAGGGGCGTTCGAGTTTATATTCCTCGGCCGCCAGGACTTCAGTCCATCTGTCAGCTAGCAGATCTTGATCAGCTTGAAGCTGCTGCTGCTTTTTTTAGGGCTATTTGCCGTGGCTATAAGCCGGCGCTTGAAGCGCTCTTGTTCGACGGGATCCTCTGGCACGATGAATTCGTCATCGTCGAGGCTTGCCTCGTCTTCGGAGGGAGGCGTGTAATTATCATCCTCCTCATCTGCCGCTCTCTCAGGAGGGCTGGTCTCTCCATCTTCCTGCCCTAAATCGTGCTGGAGGGGATTATTGCCATCTTAGGCATTATCCGGGGTGCTATAATCTCCTGTGCCGGTATCACCACTTTTGCTTTGGCGGGACTTAGAGCGGCGCCGCTGACGTCGGTGCTTGGGTTGCTTCTTGGAGGGGTCGGTCATCCTCCGTTGTCTCGTCGCCATTGCCTTCTATGGGTGTGTCCACCATGTATATATCGTATGATGAGGTGGCTGTCCAGTGCCCTGTGGGCAGTGGTTCCTCTTCGTCTCCCGCATCGTCGTCCATACCATCGATGTCTTCGGAGTCGAAGTCGAGCATATCGGTTAAGTCGTCGACAGTGGCTACTAAGTGGGTGGTGGGTGGGCGTCGAATTTCTTCGTCGTCCACATCCCAATCCTGCCGGTCATAGTTCATCCAGGATCCTCCTGACAAGGAGATAGACCTTAATGAGTTCAGTATGTCGCCAAAGGGCGAGTGATGAAAAATATCCGCGGAGGTAAACTCCATGATCGGCGCCCAATCGGATTCGATAGGAACGGGCACAGGCGGTTCGGAGTCCGTGGCCGGAGAAGGATCCGGTAGTTTGACAACACGGCTCTCGTGCAGGGTAAGGTCAATGTTCGGCTCGATCGCTGCTGAGGATAAGGCCACTATGGCGGGGTCCATCCACCCATCCATGGATGGCGCAACTGGCTCCGAATTGAGGGTCGGAGCGGCTGACGGTGCAATCTCCTGAACACTGTCCGATGGTAGCGCTAAATCGTACTCATCGTGACCATGTGACGCACAAGGCAGGGGCTCGAATCCGTCGAAGATCAAGTCTCCGCGGATATCGGCCATGTAGTTTAAGCTTCCAAACCTGACCTGGTAGCCAGGGGCGTAACTTTCGATCTGCTCCAGATGGCCAAGCGAGTTGGCCCGCAGTGCAAAGCCGCCGAATACAAAAATCTGCCCGGGGAGAAAATTCTCACCCTGGACTGCATCACTATCGATGATCGTAGGAGCCATCAAGCCTAACGGCGATGACACAGAGGAACTCTCAATGAAAGCACCAATGTCGGTGTCAAAACCGGTGGATCTTGGGTAGGGGGTCCCAAACTGTGCATCTAAGGCAGATGGTAACAGGAGGCAGGGGACACGATGTTTTACCCAGGTTCGGGCCCTCTTGGTGGAGGTAAAACCCTACGTCCTGCTTGATTAATATTCATGATATGGGTAGTACAAGAGTAGATCTACCACGAGATCGGAGAGGCTAAACCCTAAAAGCTAGCCTATGGTATGATTGTATGTTGTCCTACGGACTAAAACCCTCCGGTTTATATAGACACCGGAAAGGGCTAGGGTTACACAAGGTCGGTTACAAAGGAGGAGATATACATATCCGTATTGCCTAGCTTGCCTTCCACACCAAGTAGAGTCCCATCTGGACACGGGACGAAGTCTTCAATCTTGTATCTGTAAGTGCATCTAGTGCCCCTTAGTGATTTTGGTGTACTGAAGACTTATAGGTTAAGGGACTAATGCGTGTGTGAGTGTACACAGGTCTATAAGTCTATGAGGAGTTTGATATTTACAGGAAAAGTCGACCCCTAAAAATGAACATCTTCGACTGAAGATTTTGGTATTTCTGAAGACTTTCATGAAGACTTTGAAAGTGAAGAAATTGGTGTGTCCGTGAAGACTTGATATTCATGCGAGGAATATGAAGCTTGAAGACTTTCGTTTTCATAGTTTTGTTTCTCTCTTTCTTGAGTCATAGGAAACACCATACTGTTAAATGGGGTCGAGGAAATACTAAGGAAAAATTTCCATGTGATGCTCAACTCAAAATCCTACACCTACCAATCCCTTCGAGTGAAGCCATTGGAAATCTCATACAGTTCAGTCAATTTCTTCAGTAACAGAGACGAAGTTCTTCTGGTCTCTAAGGAATTTTTCCTGACTGAGGAGTTAGGAATTCGCCAGTGCGGATTGCCTACACAGTGAGGAACATGATAGCCCTGAGGATTTTGCTACTCAAAATTCCGACCGTTGCTATGCTATGCGCCAGCTGTCCCAAAATATCTATCCACCTAACGGTCATATCATTGAAGGGCATTTATGTCTTATCATGTCGGGCTGCTCCCTAGGCTATAAATAGCCGCCCCCTACAACCACTAGCTGGTTGGCTGCTCCGAGAGAAACTGACACTTGTCATTTGAGAGCAACCCATCCTCCGAGGACTTTGAGCGAAAATCATCAAGTGAGGAAAAACCAAAAGCCCAAAAGCCAAACACCTACAAACCCCAAGTGATTGAGCATCACTGAAGAGATTGATCCTGAGTGGATCCGACGCTTGTTACCTTTGAAGACTGTGCTTCTTCCAGACGGTTAGGCGTCATGGTCTAGAGCATCCAAGAGGAATTGTGGATCGCCGGGTGACCAAGTTTGTGAAGGTTTGGAAGTCGCCTGAAGTCTTACCACGAGTGATTGGACGAGGTCTGTGTGACCTTAGTTCAAGGAGAATATGGTGAGGACTGGGTGTCTTGGACTAAGTGTCCTTGACTGGGTGTCCGGACTGTGTGTCCTCGAGTATAAATACTCAGCCGCTCCAACCAGACGTACAACTGAGACAACAGTTGGAACTGGTCTACCAAATCATTGTCTTCACCGAGCTTACTGGTTTTATTTCCTCAACTCTTTCATTTCCTCATAACTGTGTTGTATGTTTGTTCATATCTGTGTTTGAAGACTTTGACTGAAGACTTCCTCAATTTCCTCAGTTCAATTTCTTCAGTCTGTTTGTCTTCATCCTGTGTTATCCTGTGATTACGCTTCCTATACTCTGTGCCTGTCTTTATTTCATCATGATGACTAGGCTTGTATTCTGTTGTGTTTACTTTTGAGTACTTATTTCGCTGCTAGTAGTTCTTCGCTAAGTAATTTCCTCACCGGCAAATTCCTCTGTGAAGAATTTCATAAAAATCGCCTATTCACCCCCCTCTAGTCGATATAACGCACTTTCAATTTGTATCAGAGCAAGGTACTCCCTTGTTCTGTGTGATTTTGGTTTAACCGCCTGGAGTTTTAGTTATGTCGACCGCAGGTATGATCAAGGTCTCTGCTGGGTGTCCTACCTTCGATGGGACAGACTACCCCTACTGGAAGAATAAGATGCGAATGCATCTTGAAGCAATTGATAACGATCTCTGGTATGTTGTGGAAAATGGTGTTCCCTCAGTCACACCTTCTCTGAATGTTGCCGATGTGAAGAGATTCAAGCAACTCGACTCTCAAGCGAAGAATATCATATGTGGCCATCTGAGCAAAGGACAATATGGCAGAGTGAGTGCTTTGGAAACAACGAAGCTTATCTGGGACAGGTTGTCCAAAGTGAATGAAGGAGTCTCAACTCGGCGTGACTCCCGAGTTGATGTTCTTCGCAATCTCTTCAACCACTTCAAAAGACTCGACAATGAAAATGTTCAACAAACCTTCGATCGCCTCACTGACATCTCAAATGCTTCAAGCACTTGGTGCCACTGACATCACCGACCATGAGGTAGTGAAGAAATTGCTGAGATCGCTTGATTCCTCATTTGACACTCTGGCATTGATGATACAAGAATGTGCTGATTACAAGTCACTTGATCCCGCTGATATTCTTGAGAGGCTAAATACTCATGAGTTCCAACTTGCTGAAAAGTGAGATCTCTATGGTTCAAGCTATGGCAGAACACGTGCACTGAAGGCCAAGGCAGTATCTGAGTCCGAAGATGAAGACTTTGGTAGCAGCCTTGGTGATCCTGAAGAACTGAGCCATGATCTGGCTCTGCTCGTGAAGAAGTTCCAAAAGTTCTCAAGACGTGGTCGCCATGGAAGATCCTCAAGGAGCAATGATTCCTCATCCAGTGACTACAAGAAGAGGCTCTGTCACAAATGCAAGAAACCTGGACATTTCATTCAAGATTGTCCTCAGTGGGAAAAGGAATCAAAGAAGAAGAAATACAAGGATTACTGTTCTGATGATGCGAAGAAAAAGAAGAAATCTACAAAATCCTCATCATCAAAATCCTCCAAGCCCTCATATCACAAGAAGAGCATCTCCAAGAAGGCCAGGGCATTAATTGGCAAGGAAATGGACTCTGAGGCTGAATCTAAAGAAAATGAGGAAGAGGAGTCATCTGAGGAGTCCGAATCCGGAGTGGCGAGCCTAGCTCTCGCTACTGCATCAAGGGTGACAAGGTACTCAAATATACCTCCTCTGAATCAAGTGAGAATGAATCTGATGAAAACCTTAAGCCCAGCTATTCTAAACTTGCTAAGATAGCTATAAAACAACAAAGGGCTTTAGAAAAGGTTCAAAACATGCTAAATAAAAGTGATGATATGTTGGGTGAAGAAATGGATCGCACTGAAACTTTGACTGAAAATCTTCAGAGACTTCAGTCCAAGCTTGACAAACTTCAAAGTCATCATAACACTCTCTTATCGGATCATGAGAAGCTTTCTTATGAATTTCTTCCAAGAAAGCAAGACCTTGAGAAGCTAAGAGTGAGTTATGAAGATCTTCAGAAGGAGCGCGATTTATTACTTGCTCAACAAATCAGCGCATCTCAGGAAGAATTTGTTCCTCCATGCTTGAAGTGCATTGAACATGAATATGCTAATTCTTCACCTGAATGTTCAAATGCTGCTAATGTTTCAAATTCTTCACATGCCTCTACTATCACTAATTCCTCATCTGAGGACATTGCTAGTATCACTGACAATGCAGGGCTGAAGGAATTGTACACGACATGCATGTACAAAAGCCTCAAAGGGCATCAGGCTCTTTGTGATGTGCTTAAAAAGTAGATCCTCAACAGGAACCCTAGGGAAGAGGGTATCGCCTTTGAGAGGAAACTCAATGCTGATGGTACATATTGGAAGCCTAAGCAGTACCCCAAAACTACATGGGTTGCTGCAAAGGGACCTCCAGTTGATCCATTTAACTTATCTGGATTTGCATGTGAATCTCCTCATTCTGATGATGAGTCAATTGACTCCAACTATAAGCTATTCAAAAATCAGAATGGTGAAGTATTTGCTAGATATGTTGGCACTAACTGCAGGAACGGCTCCCCTATGAAGAAAATCTGGGTTCCCAAAAGATGCCTTGAAAATCTTCAGGTGAATGTCATCATGACGCCACCTGTGAAGAATAGGAACCCCAGATCAAATTCTTCATCTAGATCAAATTCTTCATATGGACCAAATTCCTCATATGGATCAAAGTCCTCATATGAACATCATCGTGCTAACCTGTCTGTTTCGCAGGGAAGATCTAAGGATTATGGATATGTGCATTATTCTTCAAATCATTATGTCCATAAGTCCTCGAAGAATTTCTCTACTTACTCATATGCTTACTCTAACCCATCTTATGTGAAACGAAATGGATTGGCTTCTATGTCATCCTTCTCGTATGGAGCTCGCAGAATGATGAACTCTTTGCCACCCCTTCAGATGTGGGTGGTGAAGAAAAAGAACTAATCTCTTCTGCAGGGTCAGGTCTCCAAACGCACATAATCGTCTGAAGAATTTGCTGGAGACCTGAGCATGCCTGAAAGGACGCAGGCTAATCATGAAGAAATGAACTTTCATTTCTCACGTCCTCATATTGCTTTATCAGTTCTTTTACTTGATGAAATTGATCTGATGAATTGATGTCATATTCTTCACTGATGAAGTATATGAGTTTGTAAGCTGCACTAATTCATCTGCAGGATGATCAACCCAAAGTCACTGAGTGGGTCCTCGATAGTGGATGTACAAACCACATGACTGGTGACAAGAATCTATTGATGGATGCTCCATTATCTCCGTCGCATCTGAAGCATATCATCTTTGCTGACAAAGGCAAAAGTCAGGTATTGGGTCTAGGTAAGGTTGCGATTACAAAGGATCGACACATGGACAAAGTCATGCTTGTTGAGTCCTTAGGATACAACCTTATGTCTGTCTCAATGATTTGTGATCTTGATATGGTTGTTGTCTTTGGCAAGTACCGTTGTGTTGTGGTTATGGAAGCTGACAATTCCAAAGTCTTCGAAGGCTTTAGGAGAGGAGACCTGTATATTGTTGATTTCTCTACAGGACCACAACCAGCCGTGTGCTTACTTGCAAAAGCTTCAGAAGGCTGGCTCTGGCATCGACGACTTGGTCATGCAAGCATGAGGAATTTGCACACGCTTGCGAAGAAAAAGCATGTCATTGGCATCGAGAATGTCAAATTCCTCAAGGATCACCTATGCGGAGCCTGTGAAGCTGGGAAGATGACCAAGGCCAAGCATCCAGCGAAGACTATCATGACCACCACTCGCCCATTTGAATTGCTTCACATGGATCTCTTTGGTCCTAATCATTATTGTGCTATTTCAAATGAAGCATCTCAATATGGCTTTGTTATTGTTGATGACTATTCTCGCTACACATGGGTACACCTTGTTACTTACAAGCATGAAGTGCAGGAAGTCTTCAAACGATTTTCCACGAGGGCTTGAACCAACTTTTGTGTGAAGATCAAGCACATCAGAAGTGATAATGGCACTGAGTTCATGAATTCTGGTCTCGATGACTATCTTGATGAACTTGGTATCACTCATGAGTTATATGCTCCTTACACTCCTCAGCAGAATGGCGTCGTGGAGTGCAAGAACAGGACTCTTGCTGAGATGGCTCGCACTATATTTGATGAATACAAAACGCCTCGTCGTTTCTGGACTGAGGAAATTGATACTGCGTGCCACATCATAAACAGAGTATATCTTCACAAATTCTTTAAAAAGACTGCCTATGAACACCTCACTGATAAGAAACCCAATGTAAGTTATTTCAAAGTCTTCGGTGCTAAATGTTGGATTAGAGATACTCATCACAACTCAAAATTTGCACTGAAAGCACATGAAGGTTTTATGCTTGGTTACGGAAAGGACTCGCACACCTACAGAGTCTTGAACAACGTTCTTCACAAAGTTGTTGAAACTATAGATGTGCGGTTCGATGAAACTAATGGCTCGCAAAGAGAGCACCTACCTACTGTGATAGATGAACCAGCGCTTGAGGAAACTATCAAGTTCAAGGCTACTGAGGATGTCATTCCTGCTGAAGAATTCATTCCAGAACATGAAGAACGTCGAGCTAATGCACCTGAAGAAAATGGTGCTGGAGAAAACGCTGATCAAATTCTTCAACGACAACCAGCTCATCCTCGCGTTGCAAAAGAAGTGCAAGTTGAAAAGATCATCAATGACATCAAAGCGCCAGGTCCTCTCACACGCTCAAAAGCTTCACATTTGTCTAACTTTTGTGGGAAGTATGCTTTTGTCTCTATTACAGAGCCCACTAAGGTAGATGAAGCATTTCTGGAGCCTGAGTGGATTCAGGCCATGCAAGAAGAATTACATCAGTTCGAGCTCAACAATGTCTGGGAACTGGTCAAACGTCCCGATCCTCGAAAGCACAATATCATCGGCACAAAGTGGATCTACTGCAACAAGCAAGATGAAAATGGTCTTGTGGTGAGGAATAAGGCATGGCTTGTGGCTCAAGGCTACACACAGGTTGAAGGAATTGATTTTGATGAAACTTTTGCACCTGTTGCTAGACTTGAGGCTATTCGCATATTACTTGCTTATGCTAAACATCATGATATCACTCTATATCAAATGGATGTGAAAAGTGCATTCCTCAATGGTAAGCTTGAGGAAGAAGTATATGTTGCTCAACCCCCAGGTTTTGAAGATCCAAAGAATCCTAACAAAGTCTTCAAACTCAACAAGGCCCTCTATGGCATCAAGCAGGCCCCACAGGCTTGGTATGATACTTTGAAGGAACTCTTCATGAAGAAAGCCTTCAAACCCGGTTCACTCGACCCTACTCTTTTCACTAAATCTTATGATGGTGAATTGTTTGTGTGCCAAGTATATGTTGATGATATTATCTTTGGCTGTACTGACCAACGTTATAGTGATGAATTTGCCTATATGATGAGTGAAGAATATCAAATGTCTAGTATGGGAGAGTTGAAATTCTTCTTAGGTCTTCAAATTCGTCAACAACACAATGGCATATTCATATCTCAGGAGAAATACCTCAAGGATGTACTGAGGAAATTCGGCATGCAAGATTGCAAAGGCGTCAAAATTCCTATGCCCACAAATGGCCATCTGTGCACTGATGAAAATGGTATTGACTTCAATCATAAGGTATACCGCTCCATGATAGGTTCCTTATTATACTTATGTGCATCTAGGCCAGATATAATGCTTAGTGTTTGCATGTGTGCCCGATTTCAAGCTGCACCGAAGGAATCACACCATAAGGCTATGAAGCATATTCTTCGATATCTAGCTCACACACCAACACTTGGATTATGTACCCCAAGGGCTCGGTTTTTGATCTTGTTGGATATTCTGACTCTGACTATGCTGGTGATTGTGTGGATCGCAAGTCAACATCTGGTACATGTCATTTCCTCGGACGATCTTTGGTCTGTTGGTCCTTGAAGAAACAGAACTGCGTATCACTATCTACTGTTGAAGCTGAGTACATTGCCGCTGGTTCTTGCTGTGCCCAATTGCTATGGATGAAGCAAACTCTCAAGGACTACAGCGTCAACATGAAGAATGTACCTCTCTTCTGTGATAATGAGAGTGCCATCAAGATTGCTCACAACCCAGTTCAGCACTCGAAGACAAAGCACATTCAGATTCATCATCATTTTCTTCGTGATCATGTGTTGAAGGGCGACATTTCTATTGAGCATGTGAAGACTGAAGAACAGCTAGCCGATATCTTCACAAAGCCCTTGGATGAGAAGAGATTTAGCAAGTTGCGGTGTGAGCTAAATATCCTAGCATCTTCGAATGTTCTTTGAAAAGGACACTCATCCTAACACTTATGCAAAATTGATGACTTAGATGTGCAACACATGAAGAAATGTTTTACTTCAATCAATGAAGAATAACACTCTTAGTGTGAAGAAATTAACGAAGAATTTGATTCTCAGAACCCTACGATAATTGTACGCGGTGTCTGAAATCATCATTCTTATACGGTGGGTCACGCCACCACCAAAAGTTGAAATTCCTCAAATTATTCATATTCTTCAACTTTGCATAGTCTTCACTGGTTCCGTAGTTTTTCTTCATTGGCTATATATATATATATATATATATATATGAGTTTATGTCCTCTACAGCATTCACTTATTGCTATTTCTTCAAGTTGGTTTTCTACTAAGTGAATGTGATCGGACCCTTCCCCTCTATGCTATACTCAACCCAATCTGTTCACAAATTCTTCAGGTGCGTTCTATTTGAAACTCGTTCAAACTCTTCACTGTGTCCATGTCAGCTGAAGAAATTGCGAACGGAACTTTAAAACCTATCTTATCGAAATTTTCGGCTTTGCCGCTCAAACCGTTCCGCATCCCACGATACATTTATCCACTCACCCATGATCTAACACGATCTCCACCTCTCACTACGTGGGTGACACATGTCATGCGAATGAGAAGGGTCAGGGGCACGTTCGTCCAATTTCTTTGGGCGAGCAGTTTTTCACCGTGGCTATAAATACCCCTCCTTCCCTTCCTCACTTCTTTTACTCCGCTCGACCTCTCTCTCCATCTCGAGCTTCTCAAACCCTAGCGCCGCCGCTACTTCATCGCCGCTGGTGAGGAAGAGCTTCACTGCCTCGACCTCGTCGCCGACGTACTCGCGCCGACCGCGGACATCTTCACTCCGCCGCCGCCGTAGCCGTCTTCCTCCGCCAAGTTAGGGCGTGGAAGATCTGCACAGACGAACTTCACATCTCCTCACTCCAGTTCGTCGTGTTCTTCATCCAGGGTAAATAAAAGTTACTTTTACTGCCCTCGTTGATTCGAATGATTATCTACAAAATCTTCAAAAGTGTTTTTCTTCATATCTTCACACACTGAACACCTCAAAAAGTCATCTGTTCTTGATTCATTTCTCTAAGCATCATTTTTCTTCAAGATTCCTCAATTGTGTGGATCTTCGATCTATACAACTCTGGAACCTAAGACAAAGAACGCTTAGTGAAAATCTTCAAGGCTCATCTCGTCAAATTCCTCAAACTTGTTCTTTTTGAAAAACCTTCTGAGAACGCATATGACCTCTCCAAATTCCTCGCAACTATACTCTGTTCACAGGTACACATGTCAGCTGTTGAATCACTAGGTTCTCATCAACTTAACTCATTTGCAGCGTTCCTCGAAGAAAAGTTGCATACTTCTTTAGAGAATTCAATTGTTCAAATTCCTCAACTGAAGAAAATGGCTGATGGTAAAAGGCCACAGAAGGGAGGAAAGAGGCCTGAGGTCAATACAGTGTTTGAGATCCCTGATGACATATATGCGGGGTACTGCACACCTACTGAAGAAACCAAGAATGAGCGCAAAGTGCGCATTCATAAGATAGAGAGTAGATGGGCAAGATAATGGAGGGAGTACATATATGTCACTCCTAAGTACATGAAGAAATTCGCACTCAATCCTCCATGCCCAAGACCACCACTGGCACCTGGCCAAATTGCTGATCCCACCAGCCTCAAGCGCGGTGAGGACTATCCTGATGAATGGGCCAAGCGCCAAGGCAAGTTGGCTAGGCAAGCCAGAGAAGCAGTGAGGAAATTCAATGAAGACTCTGCTGCTGCTACTACCTCTGCTGAGGTCCTTGCTGTCAAGCCAAAGAAGGCTATGTCAAAGAAGCCTGCGCGCAAGCCAAGTGCTTCACCAACAATGCCCTCGAGGCCAAGTTCGTCAGCAATGCCCTCACGGCCAAATCCTCATGCTGCTCCTGTTCCTCCAAAGTCCTCAGCTCCTCCGCCAAAGCCTTCAGTTGTTCCGACCAAATCCTCAGCACCTGTGCATCTCGCTTCATGCCAAAGGACTGCCGGCATCTCCGTTGCCTCAGGTGTCTCAGCTAGTTCCTCAGCTGCACCAAGTTCCTCAGCTGGCCCCTCACTGTTGAAGACAAAGGTCACTGCTGGACGAGGTCCACGCCCAAATCCTCAAAAGAAGCAAGTCACTTTCCAAGTGCCGTCTGATGAAGACGAAGCTGATGATGATGAACTTGCAGAAATCATCAGAGACAGGCAAGTCAGGGCCGCTAGAGCCAAAGGATCAGAGGTGCCACTGCTTTTGGATCCCAAGCTGATCCTCGACTACATTGATGATTGGCACAAGGACCCCAACACTCCCTTGCCTGACTTCAAGCTGACTCCTGGCCAAAGTCACATGCTGACCCACTTCATTCAAGAAGAAAAGTGGAAATATGAGAAGGCCAGGCAGATCAAGAAAGCGCAGTACAAGAAGGAGAAATTTCTGAAGAACAACGTTGTCACTATGACAACTAATGAACTTGTAAAAATCCAATCTGAAATAAAAACCCTCAGCTATGACTTCAAAGCCTACTATGCTGATTGGCAAGGAGCCAAAGTTAGATTTGTAAAGATAACTGGACAGTTCACTTCAAATGTTGCTGCCCCAACGCAACAGGAAATTCCTCAGGCTGAAGCATCTGCTCAGCCTACTGAAGAAAATGCCAGCACCGCTGATGACAATCAGGCCGCTGAAGAAAATGTGAGTTCCAGGGCTGATGACTGCATTCCAGCCACTGAAGAAATTGCCAGGGCACCCACTAGTGGACCGCCTGATGAAACTGAAGAACTCAGGGCAACTGCATCAATTGTGCCTGAAGAAAATCAACCAGATTCCTCAGCTGCTCCTGCACCAACTTCAACTCCAATCCTTCCATCTGCATTAGATGTGAAGATGACCAAGGCTGCGAAGCGTGCTGCAGTGAAGAAAAGGAAAGCATCAGCTGCTTCAGATTCTTCAGCTCCGAAGAAAATGAAGCCTATGACAAGTTCATTTGCAAATCCGATTGATGCTGTTCCCATCTCAACCAGGCCATCAAAGGACCTTGTTCCTTTTGATGAAGAATATGTGATCCCCAGCGAATCTGATGAAGCAACTCATTCTGCTGCTTTGTCTGAACCGTTGGATGAAGAAATTGAAGTGGATGCGATCCCTTCAACACCTATCATCTCCTCGCCTATGCCTCAGTTCACAGCTGAAGAGGCTGGCATTGAAGAAATGGAAGATGAAGATGTGGACATTGGCTGCTCCACACCCGTAATCAGTGATGAATTTTGGGAAAGTCAGCATCCAAACTCTCCAATGTTCACCCCCCCTAGAGCAAATTCCTCAGTCCCCAACACAAACTGTTCACATGGGCTCTGAAGAAACTCATCCCACTGCATCTGTCCATGAGGAAATTCCAGCCACTAGCGCTGATGAAACTGCTGCTGCGGAACAACCAACTACGCAGACTGCCACTGAGGAGGAACCAGAAATTCCTCAGCCTGAAGAACCTGCAGTTGAGATTCATGAGGTCGTGATGCAACTCACTGACACTCCTCTGTCCAAGCCAAAGGATCCATTCTCACGCAAGCAAAAGTTCAAGGCTAATGATTTCTTTGGTGAGCACGTATTCTTCGAAGATTACAACCCATATGACTCTGCTCGCATTAGGAAGAAGCGTTTCTGGACTGCTAGTCAAGCCAATTTCTATTCCTCAGTGTTGTTCAATAAGGAGAAGATTTTCTACCATGAGAATATTCCTCATGTGGATATGGAATCTCTGCCGTACTTCGCACCAGTCCTCGGTGTTCTTCACGACGCGGGACTGACATCTGCGATTGGAATGAAGAACTAATTCTTCAATTCTATGCAACGCTGCACATCACTAGAGATGCTGAAAATGTGAATTCATGGGTGCTGGACTGGATGTCTGAAAACACTCACTACACTGCACCAGCCTCTGAATTGCTTCGTGCTCTACCACTCAGTCCTCCCCTTGAAGAAGCTCGCTGCATCTACAGTGAACCTGAGCTCACACATCATTACATGCAAGTGCTGAAGAAGCCTTTGAAACCATGTCAGGCACCAAGAACCAAATTCCTCATGAAGGAATTGATGTACGTGCCCAGAACTGTCTATCGTATTCTTACGAGGACAATCAGTCCTATCAAAGGCCATGACTCATCTGATGAGGAAATTGTTGGCATCATGAAGAATCTTGTATTCAACATCGTTCATGGCATTCCTGTCAAGTATCACGATTTCTTCATGAGGACTATGGCAAATGTTGCACTGTCTCCGTTTGAGCTGAAGCCTTATGCACCTTGGATCATGAGATTCCTCAGGACAAGGTCTTCACTCAACTACAAAGCTGATTTCCAGAATCATCTCAGCTACTTGCCCCCAATTGAAGTCCTCAAGCAGACATATTCCTCAGTTGATGGAAAGGGCAAGGCACCAGCTGTAATTGATGAAGGCATTCGTCCATTGGATGGTCAGTTTCGCAAAGCCGCATCTTATTCCACCAATGATGACTCTGCCACACATGACTCTGCCAATGCACCTAAGTCCACTCCTCAAGCCACTGCTCCGCGCGTGATGATATACCGTGAACTTCTGCTTAGTCTTCACCAGAAGGTGGATCGAAATCACAAATGGGTTAAGTGTCAGTTTGGTTCACTTCTTCACAACATGACTGCCACACACAATGCAGTGAAGAAAAACCACTACTACCTCCATCAAGTCTTCGGTCGCACCTGGGCAATCCTGTCACATCTGTATGGTGAAGAAGATCTGAAGAACATGGGTCTTAATGAAGATTTTGACTGGTCTGCACCTCCACCGAAGAAATTCAAGAAGGTCAAGGTTCCTTCTCTGGTGGCCAGCTCGTTTTCTTCATCGCGCAACACTGATGAACATGAAGATTTGGACGACACTGCGGCAGGCCCTACATCAACCAACGACCCCAACAATGCTGGCGCTCCTTCATCAACATGATTATCTTCAGGGGCGTTAGTCCTCATTTTCGATCCTTTTGGTCATTCGATGACAAAGGGGGAGAAATATGAGTTAGTCTTCAAGTGGGTCTACTATATGGGCGTTTTTATTTTCTAAGTTACAACTCTCGTCTTCTGAAACTTTATTGGATCGAGTTATAATCTTAAACCCGATGGTGCTCTGATACTTTTGATGCACTGTGCTCTGATACTCTTGATGCACTATTCTGCATGCTTATTCCTCATTAATATTATTGCACACATGCTGAATTTCATCAGGCACCATATTTCATCATGCATTTCAAATTCTTCATATTATATGTTAAATGCGTGTATGAATTACAAGATATAGGGGGAGATCTCCATGATTCAACTCTTCAAGTGTGCATTGCTTCAAAAGCAAATTCCTCAGTATGCACATCTTTAGGGGGGGTTCTTCTATATCTTGCAATCAAATTCCTCAATATCAGTATTTACACTTCATATGTTTATCCCCGTTGAAAACTTAACCTATATTGTCATTAATCACCAAAAAGGGGGAGTTTGTAAGTGCATCTAGTGCCCCTTAGTGATTTTGGTGTATTGAAGACTTATAAGTTAAGGGACTAATGCGTGTGTGAGTGTACACAGGTCTATAAGTCTATGAGGAGTTTGATATTTACAGGAAAAGTCGACCCCTAAAAATAAACATCTTCGACTAAAGATTTTGGTATTTCTGAAGACTTTCATGAAGACTTTGAAAGTGAAGAAATTGGTGTGTCCGTGAAGACTTGATATTCATGCGAGGAATATGAAGCTTGAAGACTTTTGTTTTCATAGTTTTGTTTCTCTCTTTCTTGAGTCATAGGAAACACCGTACTGTTAAAGGGGGTCGAGGAAATACTAAGGAAAAATTTCCATGTGATGTTCAACTCAAAATCCTACACCTACCAATCCCTTCGAGTGAAGCCATTGGAAATCTCATACAGTTCAGTCAATTTCTTCAGTAACAGAGACGAAGTTCTTCTGGTCTCTGAGGAATTTGTCCTGACTGAGGAGTTAGGAATTCGCCAGTGCGGATTGCCTACACAGTGAGGAACATGATAGCCCTGAGGATTTTGCTACTCAAAATTCCGACCGTTGCTGTGCTATGCGCCAGCTGTCCCAAAATATCTATCCACCTAACGGTCATATCATTGAAGGGCATTTATGTCTTATCATGTCGGGCTGCTCCCTAGGCTATAAATAGCCGCCCCCTACAACCACTAGCTGGTTGGCTGCTCCGAGAGAAACTGACACTTGTCATTTGAGAGCAACCCATCCTTCGAGGACTTTGAGCGAAAATCATTAAGTGAGGAAAAACCAAAAAATCAAAACCCAAACACCTACAAACCCCAAGTGATTGAGCATCACTAAAGAGATTGATCCTGAGTGGATCCGACGCTTGTTACCTTTGAAGACTGTGCTTCTTCCAGACGGTTAGGCATCATGGTCTAGAGCATCCAAGAGGAATTGTGGATCGCCGGGTGACCAAGTTTGTGAAGGTTTGGAAGTCGCCTGAAGACTTACCATGAGTGATTGGACGAGGTCTGTGTGACCTTAGTTCAAGGAGAATACGGTGAGGACTGGGTGTCTTGGACTAAGTGTCCTTGACTGGGTGTCCGGGACTGTGTGTCCTCGAGTTTAAATACTCAGCCGCTCCAACCAGACGTACAACTGAGACAGCAGTTGGAACTGGTCTACCAAATCATTGTCTTCACCGAGCTTACTGGTTCTATTTCCTCAACTCTTTCATTTCCTCATAACTGTGCTGTATGTTTGTTCATATCTGTGTTTGAAGACTTTGACTGAAGACTTTCTCAATTTCCTCAGTTCAATTTCTTCAGTCTGTTTGTCTTCATCCTGTGTTATCCTGTATTTACGCTTCCTATACTCTGTGCCTGTCTTTATTTCATCATGATGACTAGGCTTGTATTTTGTTGTGTTTACTTTTGAGTACTTATTCCGCTGCTAGTAGTTCTTCTCTAAGGAATTTCCTCACCGGCAAATTCCTCAGTGAAGAATTTCATAAAAATCGCCTATTCACCCCCCCTCTAGTCGATATAACGCACTTTCAGTATCTTCATAGTCCAACAGTCGGGCCAAAGGATATAGTCCAGCTGTCCGGAGACCCCCTAATCCAGGACTCCCTCAGTCATCTTTCTGGCTTCACAAGCTCCACACAAATGATCCTTGAGGAATTTGACACCCTCGATGCCAATGACATGCTTCTTCTTCGCGAGCGTGTGCAAGTTCCTCATCCCAGTATGACCAAGTCGTCGATGCCATAGCCAGCCTTCTGAATATTTTTCAAGTAGACATGTAGCAGGTTGTGATCCTATAGAGAAATCAACAATATACAAATATCCTCTCCTAAAGCCTTCGAAGACTTTTGAATTGTCAGTTTCCATGATCACAACACAATGATACTTGCCAAAGACAACAACCATATAAAGATCACAAAGCATTGAGATAGACATGAGGTTGAACCCTAAGGACTCGACAAGCATGACTTTGTCCATGTGTCGATCCTTTGAGATTGCAACCTTACCTAGGCCCAATACCTTGCTTTTGCCTTTGTCGGCGTAGGTGATATGCTTCAGATGAGATGGAGATAAAGCAGAGTCCATCAGTAAGCTCCTATCACCAGTCATGTGATTTGTACATCCACTATCGAGGACCCACTCAGTGGCTTTGGGTTGATCATCCTGGAGATGAATTAGTGCAGCTTACGAACTCATATACTTCATTGGTGAAGAATATGATATCAATTTCATCAGATCAATTTCATCAATCAATAGAACAGATAAAACAGTATGAGGACTTGAGAAATGAGAATTCATTTCTTCATGATTAGCTTGTGTCCTTTCAAGCATATTCAGGTCTCCAGCAAATTCTTCAGACGTTTAAGTTCGTCTGGAGACCTGGCCCTGCATAAGAGATTAGTTCTTTTTCTTCACCACCCACATTTGAAGGGGTGGCAAAGAGTTCATCATTCTGCGAGCTCCATAAGAAAAAGGTGGCATAGATGCCAATCCACTTCGTTTCACATAAGAGGGATTAGGGTAAGCATAAGAGTAAGAAGAGAAATTCTTCGAGGACTTATGAACATAATGATTTGAAGAATAATGCACATATCCATAATCCTTAGATCTTCCCTGCAAAACAGACAGGTTAGCATGATGATGTTCATATGAGGAATTTGATCCTTTTGAGGAATTTGATCCTCGTGAGGAGTTTGGTCCGTATGAGGACTTGGATCCATATGAAGAATTTGATATGGGGTTCCTATTCTTCACAGGTGGGGTCATGATGACATTCACCTGAAGATTTTCAAGGCACCTTTTGGGAACCCAGATTTTCTTCATAGGAGAACTGTTCCTGCAGTTAGTGCCAACATATCGAGCAAACACTTCACCATTCTGATTTTTGAACAGTTTATAGTTGGAGCCAAATGACTCATCAGAAGAATATGAAGATCCACATGTAAAGCCAGATAAGGTAGATGGATCCACTGAAGGTCCCTTTGCAGCAACCCATGAGGTTTTGGGATATTGCTCAGGTTTCCAGCAGGTCCCATCAGCATTGAGTTTCCTCTCAAAGGCAATACCCTCTTTCCTAGGGTTCCTGTTGAGAATCTTCTTTTTAAGCACATCACAAAGAGCCTGATGCCCTTTGATGCTTTTGTACATGCCTGTCATATACAATTCCTTCAGCCCTGCATCATCAGTGATACTAGCAATGTCCTTAGATGAGGAATTAGTGATAGCAGAGACAGTTGAAGAACTTGCAGCAATGGAAGCACTTGAGCATTCAGGTGAAGAATTAGCAGTTTCACGTTCAATGCACTTCAAACATGGAGGAACAAATTCATCCTGAGTAGCGCTGATTTGTTGAGAAAGTAATGAATCACGCTCCTTCTGAAGAACTTCATAACTCACTCTTAACTAATCAAGGTCTTTATTTCTTTGAAAAATTTCATAAGAAAGCTTCTCATGATCAGATAGGAGAGTGTTATGATGACCTTGAAGATTGTCAAACTTGGAATGAAGTCTCTGAATATTTTTAGTCAAAGTTTTAGTGTGATCCATTTCCTTGCCCAACATATCATCGCTCTCATTCAGAATGTTTTGAACTTTTTCCAAAGCTCTTTTTTTAGTGGCAAGGGAAGCAAGTTTTACATAACTGGGTCAAAATTCATCACCAGATTCATCGTCACTGGACTGAGATAAGTAGCATTCAGTTACCTTGGCACCTTTTTCCATAAGACAAGGTGCAGAGGATGATGATTCTGGACTGAAAGTCATAACCTTGTGGGATTCCACGAATTCTTCGAAACAGGGTTCATGGTGAGATCGATGACTTTCATAGACCTCAGAGAGTCGGTCCCAGATGAGTTTCGCATGGCTGAGATGCATAACGTTCCTGAACTGGTTTTGTGACAAGCTAGAGCAGATGATGTTCTTCGCTATGAGTTTGAGTAGCGTGTATTTGCGAATATCATCAGCCTCTGCCATCTTGCATAGGTCAGTAAGACCAATTTCGGTGACGGTCCAGAGTTCGCTGTTCATCGCCATGAGGCGCTTCTTCATCATGGCCTTCCACTTGGGATAATCATGACCGTCAAAGATGGGGCATTTCACAGTCTTCATTCCTGTGGTTGACATAACTAAAACTCCAGGCGGTTAAACCAAAATCACACAAAACAAGGGACTACCTTGCTCTGATACCAATTGAAAGTGTGTTAAGTCGACTAGAGGGAGGTGAATAGGCGATTTTTATGAATTCTTCAATTCCTAAGAGAAGAACTACTTGCAGCGGAATAAGTACTCAGATGTAAACATAACAGAACATAAGCATGGTCTTCATGATGAAATGAAAACAAGCACAGAGTACAGAAAGCATAAACACAGGACAAAACAGGATGAAGACAAACATACTAAAGAAATTGAACTGAGTAAATTGAGAAAGTCTTCAGTCAAAGTCTTCAAACAGATATGAACATGCACACAACACAGAAATGAGGAAATGAAAGGGTTGAGGAAATAGAACTAGTTAGCTCGGTGAAGACAATGATTTGGTAGATTAGTTCCAACAGCTGTGACTGTTGTACGTCTGGTTAGGGCGGCTAGGTATTCAAAACTGAGGACACATAGTCCCGGACACCCAGTCCTGAGCACGCAGTTCAGGACACTTAGTTCTCACCATATTGCCCTTGAGCTAAGGTCACATAGACCTCGCCCAATCACTCGTGGTAAGTCTTCAGGTGACTTCCAAACCTTCACAGACTCGGTCACTTGGCGATCCACAATTTCCTCTTGGATGCTCTAGACCATGACGCCTAACTGTTTGGAAGATGCACAGTCTTCAAAGGTAACAAGTGTCGGATCCACGCAGGATCAATCTCTTCAGTGATGCTCAATCACTTTGGGTTTGTAGGTGTTTGGGTTTGGGTTTTCCTCACTTGATGATTTTCGCTCAAAGTCCTCGGAGGATGGGATGCTCTCAAATGAAAAGTGTCAGTTTCTCTCGGAGTAGCCAACCAGCTAGTGGTTGTAGGGGGCGGCTATTTATAGCCTAGGGAGCAGCCCGACATGATAAGACCTAAATACCCTTCAATGATATGACCGTTAGGTGGAAGGATATTTTGGGACAGCTGGCGCGTAGCATAGCAACGGTCGGAAATTTGACTATCAAATTCCTCATGGCTATCATGTTCCTCACTTGTAGGCAATCCGCACTGGCGAATTCCTAACTCCTCAGTCAGAACAAATTCCTCAGAGACCAGAAGAAGTTCGTCTCTATCGCTGAAGAAGTTGACTAAACTACATGAGATTTCCAAAGGCTTCACTCGAAGGGATTGGTAGGTGTAGGATTTTTAGTTGAGCATCACTTGGAAACTTTTCCTTAGTATTTCCTCGACCCCCTTTAACAGTACGGTGTTTCCTAGGACTCAAGAAAGAGAAAATGAGACTACGAAAACAAAAGCCTTCACGCTTCATGTTCCTCGAATGAATAGCATGTCTTCATGGTCACACCAATTTCTTCACTTTCAAAGTCTTCAGACAGTCTTCAGAAATCCAAAGTGTTCAGTCGAAGAACTTCATTGTAACATCCCAAAATTCTAAATTTTGGAATGTTATAATAAATAGATAGATTTTATTGATTGTTTGATTGATTGTCTGAAAGTGAGTGAATTCGAAACTTTTGAAAGTTAAATGAGAGGGAATAAAAGGATTTTCCCAAACTTTCATATTTGCTTTCTGACCTCCATGAATTCAAATTCTTTTCAAATACAAAACCCTTGAGCGAAGATGATATGACTTCTTCCGTTTACATTAAATGAAAGGGCATTTGAAAATAATTGAATTTCAGTTGGAAATATTTCAATTCATAAACTTCATGCAGCTCAATGATTTTCATGAGAGAAGATAAAATGACTTCTTCAAATTATATGAAATATGAGTTGGGAGTTTCAAAGAATTAAATTCAAAGTTCTTTTGAATTTATTTTCAATTTGGAGTTATTTGAGTTTCATTCAAATTATTTTTCTCCAAAAATAAAATACATGGAAAATAGGGTAACATGATTCCCTACAACAGAAAATTGGAGAAAAATTAATTTGAAATCATTTTGGTATTTTTAAAATGATTTTTGTTGGATTTTAATAGACCAGTAGGACTCTTTGAATTATCTGATTTTGTGTGTATTTTATTTAATGCTAGAAAAATGTCCATGTTGTTGGAAATCTTTTTCTAAAAATTTTGATATATTATATGGCTATATAATATTTTCTTTTAGTTCACTTTTATTTTATTTATCTTTTGCCTGTGTTAAAAAACAAAAAAACAAATCCTCCTCCGCCGCCGAACTGGACCGGCCCAGCCCAGTCCAGCGCCGGCCCAGCTCAGCAGCGGCCTCCGCGTGCCCGAACCGCCTTCGCCTCGCCCGCCCGCTCTCTCCTCCGCGCGCATGCTGCCACGCCCAGTCACCGACAGGTGGGACCCACCTGTCGGGTTCGTTACCAACCTCCCGCCGGAGTCCAGCACGCGCACGATTCGCCGGCCGATGCCGTGCTCAACCCGGGCGCCTCCCCCGTCTTCTCCCCTCGCCCAAGGCGACCCCCTTTATAAGCTGAGGCCCTGGCCTCGTTTTGCCTCAAACCGCAGCTCTCCACGCCCCGCGCGAACTCGCCGGAGTTCGCGAGATCCGCCGCCAAGCCCGCGCCGTTCCGACTCCAAGGCCGAGCGCCCACACCGCCTTCCCCTCGTCGAGCCGCGCCTCTCCATCTTCTCCACCGGCGCCGCCGAGCCCCGGAGCCACCGTCCCGTTCGAGCCGCCGCCGCCGCTTTCTTCTCTAACGCCGACGACGTGACCGCCGCGGTAAAGCCCCCTGTCACCTCAACCGTCCGATCTTAGAGCTACGGTTAGGATTAGATATGTCTGTTTTTTTTGAACCGGTATGCACTAAATAGCGAACATCCGCCGCTTTAGCCTCGCAGCGAACAGATTTCGCCCAGTAGATTTCTGACACGTATCCAGGGACCTAGTTGCAATTTCTTTCTCTGCAGTTTAGTCCCTGATTTTCAAAACACCACATCTTTTTACCCGTTTATCCAAATCCAACGAAATCAACGCCCACGTCTTCGTTACGATCTCTTCTATCCAGATAAACAACTTAAACATGTTTTTGAAAAGTTTAAAATTTATATCAGATTTGAATTCAAACTTCGTTTGATCATAACTTGAGTTTCGTAGCTCCGTTTGAGTTGATTCTTTTTGCAAATCGAAGCTCTTGACCTAAACATTTTAATAAGGCCAAATTCACATAATTTTGGTACTGTTAGAAAAAAATTTATGTTCCAAGAGCTATTTGCTTGGTTTTGATGTTTTCCGAATCGTCTTCTTCGTTCTTTCTGATCTTTTGAGTGATTGCTTATGTGTGGTTACTATTGCTTGCTTACGATAGATTGATCGGAGTGTGACGAGTAGAGCTATCAAGAGTTTTGAGTGCGAATCATCTTCATCAACATTGCAGGCAAGTTCACACCTTGATCATACCTCTTTCATACCTAGTTTTTGTTGCATTAGATCAAACCTCAAACATTGCATGATTAGGATCTAATTAAATTGGGGGTATTGGGAAGTAGTTGATGAGGTAGGAACCTATTGCCCTGCATTCAAACCTTGGGAGTTACTTTTACGTTATGCTTACATGGCCATGCTATGCTCGTAGACGTGGATTGGGTTTTGAGAGTATCCATGACAGATGTGAGATTGTTAATTAATGGTTTACTTAAGGTGGCAACTTAAACACACATCTGGGTGGATTGAGGCACCTAGTTATTCTAGGATTGCCTATCTAGGCACCTGGGTAATCCAGGACTTGCCTGTTTTCTTTTGGACCGCCACCCAGGCTCAAAGGGATCATGAGATTATTCATACTAGAAACTTCTGTGTGCAGCCACAAGCCATTATGGGCTCTGGCATAGTTGATTAAGTCGTGCGAACTCTTACAGGGTAGACTAGCAGATGTAGGGGAAAGTAGGTGTACCGGTCTATCCATCGTAAGGTGCTAGCGCTTCTGAAAGACTGTGTCTCGGTCATCCGTTTCTCAAACACCATGTGGTGCGGGAAATCCAACGGAGGCGATCGAGTCTTGGGGGGAAAAGTGCGCAAGCCTCTGCAGAGTGTATAAACTAATCATGATTAGCTGTGTCCCCGATTATGGAAATCTTGAGTATCTAGTTCTTGGATTATCCTGTTGATCTCATCACGTTACTTTAAATGAATATTGTTGGGTTTAATGATGTTACTTAATTGGGATTGAGAATGTTGTCAACCATTCTCAATGTTCAACAACCACCATGATAGTTAATTAAAATGTATTCCTTGCAGTAGGGGAAAATTGGCTTTTCGCAAAAACCTTATAACCATAGAGCTTGTCCACCAGCCAAATATGCATGTAGTGATAGTCCTTATTCATCATTCTCTATGGTGTGAATTTGCCAATACATTCAATGTACTGACCCTCTGTGGTTGCAACGTCTCATGTTGCAGGATTATCTTACGACGAGTAAGTGATACGTTAGGGTTACGATTTCTACACTCAACTTTGCCGTTGGTGTTGATGGGAATCCACAACCTTGTTACTTCCGCTATTTTGGATTTGAGGTAATAGTATTTATGTTACTTTTACATGTGATTTACCTCTGTTATAAATCCTCGAGTACTGTGTGTGTCAGCATACCGATCCAGGGATGACACTTAAGCACAGAGACTTGACCCATTCGGGTCGGGTCGCTACAAGATGGTATCAGAGCACATGTTGACTGTAGGACGTGACCCTAGAAACTGGCGCCCATAGCATAGATTTTTCTCTACAACTTTCCCTTTCAAAAAAAAATCTTTTACCTCTCTTTTCTTCTGAGCTTATTCAAAAATTCCCTTTAGTGAGACTATACCCCTTTTCCCCCTTTGACCACACGAAGATTCGACTGATGAGACCACTCCAAGAAGTACAAGATATTGGACAACTAAGACCGTTTCGGAATGAAGAGGATTTTACTGTGCATCTGAATAATGGAAACTACAACGGTTGAAGACTCCGAAGACTAGGAGAATTGAAGGCTCTGAAGAATTCCCAGAATTGTATGACCTAGGAAGGCTACCCTTATGGAACTTGGCAGACTATGGAAGTCTTCAATACCCGAGATCAAGGTGTATCGGAGAAATACTGAAACAAGGAGCATGAGAACTCGAAGTTTTCCCTAAGGCAGGAGATACCAACTATGGAATGATAGCTCATGGGAATGACAAGAGCAGAAACACGGTTATCCGTGATGTCATCACCCGCTAATGCTATTGTCACCGTGCTGAGTTAAGGATGCATGTCTTCAGATGGATTTGATGGAAGAAGGCTGATGGAGCACCTATCATAAGATGAAGTTTTAGCCCTAGCCGGTGTATCACCAGGATATGGAGTAGTACATCAAGAAGTTTAAAATGGAGCTCCAGGAAGTCGTATTAGACAAGGAAGTATTTCATGAGGAACTCGGGATCCTGAAGATGAGAGTAGCCAAGCTGGAGGAGCTACAACCTCGAGATACCGGAGATTTGTCAGGAACTGAAGGACAGTAGGACCATGGTTCATGTGAAGGATGTTGAAACCAGAAGTTTGAAATGCAACTCCGGAATTTTAAAGGATGTCACGAGAGATTTCACGTCAACAAAGATTGATCTGGCAAAAGAACTTGAGAAAGACAAGCATGATCGGAAGAAGCCATTGGAGGCATGAACAAGGCTTGAAGAATTTGGAGACGTTGAAGATTTATTGACCTTTAGAAGACCAAACCCCTGTTATATACCTACGTTAGATGAGACGTTTGTGAGCTGTCATTTGTTTGATGTTTTTCCCAATGGCCACAAATAAAATATGTCTTTTCAAAACTTTTGTTTGTATTGTGGGTATCCCTCTCCCTCTCTCTTATCTTACCCCAAACCCACATGGACCCAATAGAGGATGAATGGAGATGAGCTTGTATTTTCTGGACCGATGAGTCAGTTGGAGACAGACCGATGGATTTAGAACATGGAGGATCACATGAAGAATAACCCTATAGTTGGAAATGATATGACCCAGCATGCTCTTCAGTGCTTTGAAAGAGGTGCTGCTACTTGGTGGAGGATATACCAAACCATGAATGGATGGCAAGGAGTAACCACTTGGAGAGAATTAAAGTTGACTTTGCAAAGATCTCACCTTGTGTCCCAGAAGTTGAAGCCTTATGGAAAGGATATGAGGAAACCTTGTGCATGCAAGATTTGTGGAGAAATCAGACACACCCATAAAGAACACAAGGATGAATGCCCTAATTGTGAAGGAAGTCACCCAGTTGAAGAATGCCCAATTAGGTAGATTACTTGTTTCTTGTGTGAAGGGACTACCCACTATCCTGCTCAGTGTCACATTTACCCCATGGTACAACGAACCATCCAGCAGAAGAAAGAAGAAATGAAAGGAGCCCTCATGGACACTTTAGAAGAAGCTGTGATGGAGGACACACCTAAAGAAGACCCAAGTAAACCCTGCACTAAGTCTTGCTATTCATGTGGAGAAGAAGGACACATCTCCCAAAATTGTTTGAATGGGGATCTAGTAGAATTCCCAACAGAGGAAGTAGAATATGACCCAGAGAAATAGCATGATTGGCATGGTAAGGTCCAGGAAGAGAAGCAGATTGGATTCCAAGAAGAATCTGAGTCATATCACCTGTTACAAGTGCAAGGAGTCAGGGCACTACCTCAACAATTGCCCAAAAAGGAAACCTCGATACTTGTCAGAAGTAATATGTTTTAGTTGTAATGGAGCAGGGCACTTTGCCAGAGAATGCCCCAGGGAGAAGGAGACTTGTGCTAGATAGTTGAGTTTGCAACAAAAGAAATGGAGTAGTAGAAGTGAGAACATTTTCTTTTATATTGAGGCGTTGAGTTGAGACATGTAATGGAAAAGCGAGAGATTGTAATTAATTGAGAGTGAATAAAGTTAGCATCGTTGGTACTGATATGGATTTTATGAGTTGTTACTCTATGAAGAAGGATTTTGGCCATTCTGAGGATATGAGAAATATGTTCTATGGAAGATTTGTGCATTTTAAGGGTGGTAGTACCCTGTAAGAACCATTGACCCCTGGAAAAGATAAGGATACTCCACTGAGTGGATTTCGGACAAAAATGAATACGAGTTTTGTCTCGATATGTGTGATGCCCCAAGAGTATGTGGGATGAAGTTGGAGACCGTCAGTTGTTTGGACCAAATGTGATCAAGGAGTCGGAAGAGAATGTTAAGTTGATTCGAGATAGACTGAAAGTAGCTCAGTCCAGGTAGAAGAGTTATGTAGACTCAAAAACTCAAGGAGGTAGTCTACGAAATTGGAGACAGAGCATGTCTTCGTGTGACCCCTCTGCGATGAGTTAAACAATTTGGAGTTAAGGGACAGTTAGCCCCGAGATTTGTAGGACCATACCAAGTTTTGGAGCGTATGAGAGAAGTGGCCTACAAGTTTGAGTTACCCGAAGGACTGTCAGGAGTTCAAGATGTGCTTCACGTTTCCCAGTTGAAGAAGTGCCATGCAGAGATGGCCAATATTCCCCCGTAAGGACGCTTGACCGCGGAAAGGATAATAATGTTCCACGAAGTGGAATATGGACTTCATAAGTATAAGTTTTTATCTCGGTATGAGGGATATCCCACGAGGATGAAGAGATAAATTACTATTGGATATAAAGGAGGTATGATGTCGGAAATATCGATCAATGGAAACTCCATGATGAGTCCGAGTAATCATGTCCTAGATTGGTGCCAATAGAAGGAAGGAAGATAGTACAATTGGATGGATTTAAGAATACTAGGAAGTTGGAAGTTCGAATAATGATCAGTTGCCCGATGATAAGTTCAAGGACTACAAGTGATGAGGTGTGCCATAACCCACAGGCCCCAGGACCTGCCAAGAAGCAAGCACATTCTTGCTGAAGGAAAAACCCTGGAAGTGGATATACCTTTGTCGACAGACGATTTTATAGGAGTTTACGCAAAACCTGAGAGTTGTGAAGGAACGATAGATGTTTGTCTGGCTTGCAGAATCAATGGATTATTCCGAACTTGGTTCGTCGACGAGAGAAATTCTACAATGCTTGTGAGGATGACCGAGTGTTAGAATGCGAGATTCGCTAAACTGTATACAAGGTAATGATTTGGGTGCGGGATGGATTGATCACCATACCGACTTACTCTTATTATTCGCCTTGCTATATGGGATGGTAAATCTGAGTGACTTACCTATAGTGGAGAGACGACGATCAAAACCTTGTTTAAGCCTTAGAATGGTATAGGTATTTTTCCCTTGTACAAGGCAGCTTTTGCCAACCGTAGGTTATACGGTGAGGATCACCCAGACCCATTTCCTGCAGGAGAAACCACAAATTGTTGACCACCATGAGATATCGATAGTTGTTTAGTTTTGGCGCCAGACCCGTCAGCTAAGAAGACCCAATCTCGAAAGAACCTTACCAAGATGAAAGGATAGAAAAATTGTGGTAAGGTTATGCCACTACCGGAAGAGCCCGGATAAGGAATTATCCTGAAGATCTAAGAAGACCGACACTGTCAAGAATAAGGATGGAGTATATGAGTTTTGATAGAACCATAACCATGCTTCTAAGGGTGGTAGCACCCCAGACCCAGGTGATGATTGATGGAATTTGAGGAGACCTCCAAACCCTAACCTTTTTCTTGCTAGCCTCTCCGAATCTCGAGGACGAGATTCATTTAAGGGTGGTAGGTTTGTAACATCCCAAAATTCTAAATTTTGGAATGTTATAATAAATAGATAGATTTGACTGATTGTTTGATTGATTGTCTGAAAGTGAGTGAATTCGAAACTTTTGAAAGTTAAATGAGAGGGAATAAAAGGACTTTCCCAAACTTTCATATTTGCTTTCTGACCTCCATGAATTCAAATTCTTTTCAAATACAAAACCCTTGAGCGAAGATGATATGACTTCTTCCGTTTACATTAAATGAAAGGGCATTTGAAAATAATTGAATTTCAATTGGAAATATTTCAATTCATAAACTTCATGCAGCTCAATGATTTTCATGAGAGAAGATAAAATGACTTCTTCAAATTATATGAAATATGAGTTGGGAGTTTCAAAGAATTAAATTCAAAGTTCTTTTGAATTTATTTTCAATTTGGAGTTATTTGAGTTTCATTCAAATTATTTTTCTCCAAAAATACAATACATGGAAAATAGGGTAACATGATTCCCTACAACAGAAAATTGGAGAAAAATTAATTTGAAATCATTTTGGTATTTTTAAAATGATTTTTGTTGGATTTTAATAGACCAGTAGGACTCTTTGAATTATCTGATTTTGTGTGTATTTTATTTAATGCTAGAAAAATGTCCATGTTGTTGGAAATATTTTTCTGAAAATTTTGATATATTATATGGCTATATAAAATTTTCTTTTAGTTCGCTTTTATTTTATTTATCTTTTGCCTGTGTTAAAAAAAACAAAAAAAACAAATCCTCCTCCGCAGCCGAACTGGACCGGCCCAGGCCAGTCCAGCGCCAGCCCAGCTCAGCAGCGGCCTCCGCGCGCTCGAACCGCCTTCGCCTCGCCCGCCCGCTCTCTCCTCCGTGCGCATGCTGCCACGCCCAGCGACCGACAGGAGTGACCCACCTGTCGGGTTCGTTACCGACCTCCCGCCGGAGTCCAGCACGCGCACGATTCGCCGGCCGATGTCGTGCTCAACCCGGGCGCCTCCCCCATCTTCTCCCCTCGCCCAAGGCGACCCCCTTTATAAGCCGAGGCCCTGGCCTCGTTTTGCCTCAAACCGCAGCTCTCCACGCCCCGCGCGAACTCGCCGGAGTTCGCGAGATCCGCCGCCAAGCCCGCGTCGTTCCGACTCCGAGGCCGAGCGCCCACACCGACACCGCCTTCCCCTCGTCGAGCCGCGCCTCTCAATCTTCTCCACCGGCGCCGCCGAGCCCCGGAGCCGCCGTCCCATTCGAGCCGCCGCCGCCGCTTTCTTCTCTGACACCGACGACGTGACCGCCGCGGTAAAGCCCCCTGTCACCTCAACCGTCCGATCTTAGAGCTACGGTTAGGATTAGATATGTCTGTTTTTTTTGAACCGGTATGCGCTAAATAGCGAACACCCGCCATTTTAGCCTCGCAGCGAACAGATTTCGGCCAGTAGATTTCTGACACGTATCCAGGGACCTGGTTGCAATTTCTTTCTCTGCAGTTTAGTCCCTGATTTTCAAAACACCACATCTTTTTACCCGTTTATCCAAATCCAACGAAACCAACGCCCACGTCTTCGTTAAAATCTCTTCTATCCAGATAAACAACTTAAACATGTTTTTGAAAAGTTTAAAATTTAAATTAGATCAGATTTGAATTCAAACTTCGTTTGATCATAACTTGAGTTTCGTAGCTCCGTTTGAGTTGATTCTTTTTGCAAATCGAAGCTCTTGACCTAAACATTCTAATAAGGCCAAATTCACATAATTTTGGTACTGTTAGAAATTTTTTTTATGTTGCAAGAGCTATTTGCTTGGTTTTGATGTTTTCCGAATCGTCTTCTTCGTTCTTTCTGATCTTTTGAGTGATTGCTTATGTGTGGTTACTATTGCTTGCTTACGATAGATTGACCGGAGTGTGACGAGTAGAGCTATCAAGAGTTTTGAGTGCGAATCATCTTCATCAACATTGCAGGCAAGTTTACACCTTGATCATACCTCTTTCATACCCAGTTTTTGTTGCATTAGATCAAACCTCAAACATTGCATGATTAGGATCTAATTAAATTGGGGGTATTGGGAAGTAGTTGATGAGGTAGGAACCTATTGCCCTGCATTCAAACCTTGGGAGTTACTTTTACGTTATGCTTACATGGCCATGCTATGCTCGTAGACGTGGATTGGGTTTTGAGAGTATCCATGACAGATGTGAGATTGTTAATTAATGGTTTACTTAAGGTGGCAACTTAAACACACATCTGGGTGGATTGAGGCACCTGGTTATTCTAGGATTGCCTGTCTAGGCACCTGGGTAATCCAGGACTTGCCTATTTTCTTTTGGACCGCCACCCAGGCTCAAAGGGATCATGAGATTATTCATACTAGAAACTTCCGTGTGCAGCCACAAGCCATTATGGGCTCCGGCATAGTTGATTAAGTCGTGCGAACTCTTACAGGGTAGAATAGCAGATGTAGGGGAAAGTAGGTGTACCGGTCTATCCATCGTAAGGTGCTAGCGCTTCTGAAAGACTGTGTCTCGGTCATCCGTTCTCAAACACCATGTAGTGCGAGAAATCCAACGGAGGCGATCGAGTCTTGTGGGGAAAAGTGCGCAAACCTCTGCAGAGTGTATAAACTAATCATGATTAGTCGTGTCCCCGGTTATGGACATCTTGAGTATCTAGTTCTTGGATTATCCTGTTGATCTCATCACGTTACTTTAAATGAATATTGTTGGGTTTAATGATGTTACTTAATTGGGATGGAGAATGCTGTCAACAATTCTCAATGTTCAACAACCACCATGATAGTTAATTAAAATGTATTCCTTGCAATAGGGGAAAATTGGCTTTTCGCAAAAACCTTATAACCATAGAGCTTTTCCACCAGCCAAATATGCATGTAGTGATAGTCCTTATTCATCATTCTCTATGGTGTGAATTTGCCAGTACATTCAATGTACTGACCCTCTGTGGCTGCAACGTCTCATGTTGCAGGATTATCTTACGACGAGTAAGTGATACGTTAGGGTTACGATTTCTACACTCAACTTTGCCGTTGGTGTTGATGGGAATCCACAACCTTGTTACTTCCGCTATTTTGGATTTGAGGTAATAGTATTTACGTTACTTTTACATGTGATTTACCTCTGTTATAAATCCTCGAGTACTGTGTGTGTCAGCATACCGATCCAGGGATGACACTTAAGCACAGAGACTTGACCCATTCGGGTCGGGTCGCTACATTCATTTTTAGGGGTCGACTTTCTCTGTAAATATCAAACTCCTCATAAACTTATAGACCTGTGTACACTTACAAACGCATCAGTCCCTTGACCTATAAGTGTTCAATACACCAAAATAACTACGGGGCACTAGATGCACTTACAAGCAGAACCTGGATGCTCATATTGGCTCCTACATATTCTACAAAGATCTTTATTGGTCAAACCGCATAACAACATACGTTGTTCCCTTTGTCATCGGCATGTTACTTGCCCGAGATTCAATCGTCGGTATCATCATACCTAGTTCAATCTCGTTACCGGCAAGTCTCTTTACTCATTCCGTAATGCATCATCCCGTAACTAACTCATTAGGCACATTGATTGCAAGGCTTATAGTGATGTGCATTACTGAGAGGGCCCAGATATACCTCTCTGACAATCGGAGTGACAAATCCTAATCTCGATCTATGCCAACTCAACAAACACCATCAGAGACACATGTAGAGCATCTTTATAATCACCCAGTTACGTTGTGACGTTTGATAGCACACTAAGTGTTCCTCCGATATTCAGGAGTTGCATACTCTCATAGTCATAGGAACATGTATAAGTCACGAAGAAAGCAATAATAATAAACTAAATGATCATAATGCTAATCTAACGGATGGGTCTTGTCCATCACATCAATCTCTAATGATGTGATCCCGTTCATCAAATAATAACACATGTCTATGGTCAGGAAACTTAACCATCTCTGATTAACGAGCTAGTCAAGTAGAGGCATACTAGGGACGCTTTGTTTGTCTATGTATTCACACATGTACTATGTTTCCGGTTAATACAATTCTAGAATGAATAATAAACATTTATCATGATATAAGGAAATATAAATAACAACTTTATTATTGCCTCTAGGGCATATTTCCTTCACACCCAAGATAGATGGCCCACAAAAGCTAACATATTTTAACAGTTCCAAACGCCTAACCTTACCCGGCTTGGCTATAAACTGTTCTTGCTAAGGATCCAAACGCTCCCTAAGTAACTCGCATGATATTCCTATTCTCTAAACCTGTGTGTGCATGTGCTTGTGTGTGTGTGTATGTGTGTTTAACAGCATGTGTGTGTTAGAGAGAGCGACACATCGACCTACTCCTACAGAGAAATGATGTGCAGTATGTGATTTAGCCGCGAGAGTCGGTGCATCCTCTCGTTTCCGGGCGTCCGGTCGGGACAGGCGGACCGCTGCCATGCCCGCTCCTGACCAGGATGGCCCACCCAAAGCCCCTCCATCGCCCACCTGTGCTTCCCGTCCGAAACAGTCAGCAGCACTCCAAAGAATCGGTGCCGCATTCATGCCCGGGCAGAGTGGACGCGACCTCTCACTGGTGCCTCCGTTGAAGAGAGAAGTGGATTCAAGAGTGATGGATGCTTCATCCATCCAACTTACTGTTGGGTCTATGTGATTTGATGACTCATTGGTCATTATTACTGAGGTGGTAGGACTGCTAGATGTCCCACGCTTTCGGCGAAAGGAGGTACTACTAGATTACAATTTTCTCCATTCTTACAACGAAGGAGTGCGAGAGCAGTGAAAACATGCAGGCTCAGTGATTACATGGCCCACCTCACATTATCACCATATTTTCTCGACACCGTGCGACACCTAACTCTTTACATAGTACTAGTATAGTACGTACTGTATTTATCAGCGAGATATATTTGTACAATGCTATGAAGCTTCCAGCTTCTGTTTCATGTATCTTGCGTCCAAGGCTGCCCGTTGCAACATTTCATCAAATACAAAGGAGACTAACATGCATGCTATTGCATCTCAATGATTGACAGGTCATAGCCAATATGTACTCCCTCCGTTCCAAAATAAGTGTCTCAACTTTATGCAAACTTTAGTACAAAGTTGTACTACTACTAAAGTTGACACTTATTTTGGAACAGAGACAGCTAAAGAAAAAAATGATCCATGCAGTCCCCAGCCCTTCAACCGTAAACCCTAACCAGGCTTTAATTTTCTGGCAACGTTGGAGCTTCCAAAGAAATGAAGTTTGCAACCCTTTGACCATCGGATCATTTTGTGTAGTTTCACCAAAATTGAGATGAGCATCCACGTGGCAAAGAAATTGAAGAAGCGTGATTAGAATAAGATTATTGGGACTAGTTGATGAGACATAAACTCATCACAAGTACAGTATGTAGAAGCCAGTAGAGGTATGTGCGGGGCAAAGAAGTAGAGAAATATCCACATGGAGTGATGTGGGCATCTGGAGCAGTGGTACAAGCCGACGGTAAAGGAAGTTGTACCCGAGGGATGTCGGGACGTAGCTCAACCTAGAGGAGGGCGGCGGGAGGCGGTAACTGCACACATCGTGGCAGTGAGCAAGGGACGAAGGCAACCTCACTGGCTTTGTGAGAGAGAACGGTGGGGACCCCTGATCAGGACGTGCTGACATTGGGTTTTCGCCGTCGGCGACGGCGACCGCATCTACACTAAGCATCCACCCCTTCCCCCGACGGTCGTGATCTGCCGGGATCTTAGAGATGCGGTCACAGTCGTTTTGTGCGAGAGAGTGTGAAGAGAGCAACCCCAACAAGAAATTGTGTAGGATCGTCCTGGCTATGTATATAGTGGAGTGGTTTCCTTTTCTCTCCATATGAACCTATTTATACTGCGTATGTGCCATTGAAGAAATAAAACTTTATTTATAAATGATGCGGCACCGTTCATGTGTGGTTCCCGACCCTCCATTATTTATAAGTGAGTAACTACTACTAGACGCGTGAAATTATCACGTGGGCTGCATCATCTTATAGAAATGAGCTCCATCGTGTCACGTGTGTGGTTGGGGAAGACGCAAAAGACACAAAGAGTGCTACTAGTACACTACGTGCATGGGTGCGTGCACCTCTTCTCTTCGAGCATGGTTATTAAAAGTATAGCCCACTACTGTACTACCAGGGAGTTATTATATATGGGCAAATAGTATAGGCAATAATAATGACTAATAAGCCGTGAAATCACGAGGCCCACCTTTCTCTATGTTTGACCGAGGAAGCAACCATCATTTCACTCCTCATTGAATATCCATCCGCTACTACCTCCACGAATAAATAAAAATCCACTTCTACCTCCGTAGCATGGTTAATAATATAGCCATGTCAATCATGACATAGAAATATCATTCACTAATACAATAGGGATGGATCTAAGGCTGGTGATTTTTTTACTTTGTCTCTTTCTCTTTTTGTCTCATTTACTCATTTTACATAGGAGCATGTGTAGAGGCTGGCTATTCCTTCCGATGGCACTCCTTCATGGGGTTTAAGACTAAGGCTGGTCATAGTGGGGAGTAACTTAGACTAGTAACATGCTTTTGTTACTAGTCCATGTTACTACCTTCATAATGGGTAGTAACATATAGATGGCAACATACAAACCTTCATTAATTGAGACATAGACTCATTTTACCTCGGGGTGTGCTATGTTACAGTAACATATTATGTTACCACAAGCATCTCTTCCCTCATTAACTCCATGCACATAAGCAAATTTTTCTTGGGATGTGTCATGTTACTACATAAGTTACTCCCACTATGACTGGCCTAAGCAGCTCCGAATTATGCCCGCTACCCACCACTCTGAATTGTGCCATCTATGATAGGGAGTAGTCCCATTGCAACAATGAGGTCCACTAGGTCTAGCACGTCCTTTAAGAAGAGACTGTCATGCAAAAAATACATCTTGTTGCCTTCTTCCTCGTACCACTGGTACGTACTACTAGTACTAGTACTACTCGTTCTCCTATAAACCTTGCGCTTGGCATCTCCAAAATATTAACCTTGCGATTGGCTCTTCGCCTCTTCAGCAAGTCGAGCAATAATGGTACTGTAGTATATATCGTTGTGGCTTTATGAGACCGAATGAATTGCTGCACGTCCACCACGTGGGCGAGGGAGAGTGCGTACTATTACGCCTGTTTCAATATTGACTACATACGGAGAAAAATGAGTAAATCTACACTCTAACATATGTCTATATACATCAGTGTTTGGAGTATGTACTAGTAGTTCATATTGAAATCTACTAAAGGACATATATTCCAAACAATATGATAATCTCTCTAACCAAGGCAGGGGCGAGGAGTAAACGGAGGGAGTAGTAAAATTTTCTCCTCGTCCTGCGAGCCACCGCGTGCGTGGGCGAGGGAGTGGGCGTAAGGCATAGTAAGCAAGCTTCACCTTGTCCTGCGAGCCACCGCGCCCATGGGCGGGGGAGACGGTGTACTAAGAAAGCTTCTCCTCGTTCTGTGAGTTGACGGGACACATCAAAAGTAATACACACAGAGCATCCTGAGTGTATAGAGCATTGCCTCTAAGGTAGGCCCCACATGGTTTACCTCTTTTTTAACATAACGCGTCAAGTCGCAATTTGTATGTTCACCCATGGTAGATGATCCTCCATCAAGTGGACAACCAGTACACGTGTCAAATTACCACGTGGGCTGCCTTTTCATACAAAAATGAGCTCCACCGTGTACCCGCGCGGGTGTGGTTGGGAAAGAGACGGGGGTACGTGCGCCGTGCCTGCACCTCTTCTCTTCGTGCACGTCCCCCACCTACATGGGTGTGAGTGAGAGAGATACATACCTAGACAGATGGCGTGTGCGTTTGTGACACATCAAAAATTTGACACATGCAATGTGTGTGAAATAGAGGCCTATCGATATCATATATAGAGGGGGCGATCCACAAGAAGAGAGGGAGGGGTCATAGATATTGATAGAGTCGAAGAGAGGATCAAGTGGGTTGGTGCGAGAACGATGAAGAGAGCCATCGAAATTGTGTGTGTGCAATTCGAAGATATAGGGCGACTAACCTACCGGAACGTCGGAGGGCACAGGGCAAGTTTTTGTGTGGCAGGGAGACATTATTAGAGCGCTCGATGTATCGGTGTGTGTGGGGGGGAGGGGGGGAGGCAGAGGCCTAACTAGAGAGGTAGAACAACTTGTATATGTGTTCAGAAGGAGAGACCCAACTATCTCTTGAGGGAGATCAGTCGACATCCATACATAACTGAAGGATGGGAAATAGGTTGGACAGAGAGAGAGAGAGATACAGGAGAGAGAGGGGGGAGGGAGAGGGGTAGAGTGTTGGATGGGTGATGGAGTTGCTTCTCGAAGATGGTGGGAGAGGCCTACTAGACAAACCGAGGGTAGAACTGCAATATTATCAATAAGAGTGGGGGTGTGTTTCTGTGTGCGCCTGTGCGTGATAGATGTGTCGGGACGCATGCATGGATGATGAAGGGGAACCATGTGTTTGGTAAGCAAACCTAACTAGATCGGTAGATCAATTGTTGTTTGTCGGAGGAAGGGAGAAACATAACTAATGAGGTAGATCGATCTCCGCGTGGGAAAAAATGAGTTATAAGGACCTAGCTAGCTATATGTATAGCAGCAGATCGGTCGGTGTACATCCTTTTGTTAGAGGCAAATAAGGCCCAGCAAGACGAATAGACAGAGAGAATGAAGCTAGGAGGTGGTGCGAGATGCCGAGCTACTAGCTAGATAGGGGGAGGAGTGCGCGATTGTGAGACCGATGAAAATAGGGGCGAGAGTTTACACGTGTGTGGGACCGTATGAGAGACACGAGGCATGGACACAGAAAGGAGGAGATGGAAGGTGCATTTTTATTAGGCAGACATCGTTGGAGAGGTTTTACCGATCGGTGTGTGTCGGAAAGGAGTTGTGGAGACTGTGGGAGAACGACCTAAAAAAAGTATGTGCGCGATGGATAGAATGCTGAGGGAGGGGGAGGGCGAGGAGGGCGTGTGCATGCACGAGTGAAAGTTAGTGCTAGCTACAAAGGTTGGAGGATTGTGTGGGTGTAAGAGACTAACAAAGATGATAATTTGTTATGAAAGTGGATTCATATATTTGAATAGGAGATCATAGTGTTATAAACATATGCATGCATGAATATAGCGGTGACACGCGTGTTGTGGTTTTGCACATGTTATACCATAACGTGATAATGCATGGCGTTTGCAACTCACGGCTAAATTCGAACAATCTAAACCATACTATACATCGAACAATCTCAAATTTTATTTGAATTTGTGATAATGTGTGGCGTTTGCGGCTTACAACTAAATATCAAACAATCTAAACAATACTATATATCAAACAATCTCACATTTTATTTGAATTTGTGGTAATGTGTGGTGTTTGCAACTCACATCTAAATACTTGTAGGAGTAGGGGGAGGGGCACCATACATTATGTGATAAACACATTATACATATGAGACATGGTTTAGATTATGAAGATCTAGCTAGAGCTTGAAATGTACTGTGATTTGAAATCAACATAAATTGGATTAAAAAAAATCGAGTTCGAGTTCATATAGTACACATAGTTCATATCTAACTCGACAGTAATCATGTGGTGTGTTGTGAAGATAATACACAAACAATGGTTTAACTTGACAATAATGATGATTGTAAATCTTATTAAAATGGAGAAACAAATTCAAATGGTTTGACTTCACAACAATCATTATTGCAGATCTTATTCAAATAGAGAAACGGATTCAAATTTAGTTCATATTGAAGCGGTAGTATATACGTTTGGAATGCACTAAAACGTTCATTTGAGTAGCAGGTTGCATGCATTATACATGTAGCGAAATATTTTAATTGAACATAACATGATTCAAAGTTTTGAATGGCATTTGTAGTGCAAATTGATTTGGTACAGTACATGGGACTAGACTCTCTTGTGTGGTGCGAATTGATTTTTTTGTCGACGGAAGTGCGAATTGATTTGGTACAGTACACGTTAGGCTTATCCGAAAATTTCAACCCGTGCCTTATTACCCCGAAATATTTAAGATACTTCTTTGTCTCATTGTGCTCCAAAAACTCCCTCCATCTCAACCCACGCCTTGCTATCCCAAAAATACAATGCGCGCGAAAACTCCCACCTCCTACGAAATCCCAACATGCGAAATGCCCGTGATACCCCTAAACCGAAAGAACCGCCTACCACAAATCGGTGGGGGTACTTCCGTAACTTACTCCACATTTCAGACAAGCGGGTCCCTAAGCCATGATTCCCCACTCCCATCCCATCAGCCCACCCATTCGTACACCGAGGCCGCCAAAACCTACGAAGCCCCACACCCTCCTCCATCCGCCACCCAGTCGGAGCCTCTTCCCTGACGACGTCGTCCAAAGCAACACCTCGACGTCCCTCATCCACCATACCGGATGAGGATTCGTCGTCGATCTCGTCATCCCGCCGGTTCAACCACCCCGTCCTCCACCTCCAAGGAGTTGCCCCGATGTTCCCCTCGTCTTTCGTGCCACCTCCATTCCCACACCGCCATCTTCACCTGCACCACCGGATGAGCATCATCATCACCGTTTCCTCAGATGAAGCTGAGGCCCAATCAGCGCCACCAAAGAGGTTGTGCACTAATCATCGCATATTCTTCTTGATTCGATATCACGGTGCTACAGGCACTCGGTCCCGAGCCGACACGGCGCAGCTCCATCCACGGCGGCATCGTCGGCCACTTCCTCCATGGCGTTGCTCCCTCGGCGGCAACGTCCACATCAGTAGGAGCTCTGCTGCTTTAGCTCTCGCTCGCGCTGCTGCTCTGCTCTTGCTCTCGGTCCCCTGCTTGGCCTGCTCTTGCAATTGCTCTTGCTCTTGCTCGCGCTGCTGCTCTCGCTCTTGCTCTTGCTTGCGATGCTGCTCTGATTTAGCAACACTTCAGTCGACTAAATCGACTTTTGGGTCAGTCGATTTTCAGGGGGTGGGGGCTCGCCGGAGTTAAGGAAGAATGAGCCACGGCGGGGAGGGGGCTCGCCGGAGAGGTACCCCACTATCTATCTTAGGGTACAGGGTGGGGGCGGTGGTCACCAGCGGTGGTGGGGCGGTGGCATGGGGATCGCCGGAGAAAGAGCTCGACACGGGGGGCGGGGGGCTAGAGGGATGGTCGGGGCGGCGGCGGACCGGTGGTGGGGAGTGGTTTCGGGGCGGACGGGGCGGCACACCGCCGGCCGCGGGCGGCAGGGGGCAGCTGTTTGGCCGGTGGTGGCTGGCGGCTCAGGGTAGCCTCACCTGATGTTGCTACACGACCAGCTGCCCCGACTCTCGCACGCACTGCTACTGCTTTTCTGCTACTAGTGTGTTCAGTTTCGATAGTAAAATTCAGTTTCGACAGCAAAATTCAGTTTTGACAGTTAAGTTCAGTTTCGACAGTTAAATTCAGTTTCAACAGTTAAGTTCAGAGATGAGCAGCTGATGTATTTTACATCTAGCATTTTGTGGTTATGTATTTACGTCATCTATTGGAGATGTTATTAGAATTCCACTCAGGTTAACATTGTCTCTCTTGTCCTGCTTCAGCCTCGGCGTCGTACAACTCATCGGAGCTGCTCCAATGACGAAACCCTCCATCACAGCGGAGCAGTACCCCGTGCTCCATCTCCAGATGCCTAAGATCTTCTTCCCCTCCTCCGACAGCCAAGTCAATTGGAGCATCCACACTGACCAACCCAATCACGCTGAGATCGACATGGCTTCGCCAAAGAGGCTGTACACTTGTTGCATCTCTTTTTTACTCTACATGTTATATATATTGTCCATTGAGCACACGTAGTAACGTGAAATACAATTATTTTATCCTACTATATAACAAGCACCGAGGTACCTGGCAACTTAGCTATCCGTGATGGACTCTCTTGAATGCCATCATTATTTATCTCTGCGCGTTTGAGCTGTGCATTTGTCGATGGGCCTGGGAGTTGAGCTAGTAGGGTAGTGGCCTAGGTCCAAAGTAATAGAAGTAGCACAAAAACATTTTTTGAGTCTAGGCTTTTCCTTGCTCAAGCCTGCCTACTAGAATCGCCAATGCTTGAAAGGAAAAGTGAAGGAAAAACAGAGGAATTGGAAAGTTTCCTATGGTACTACTATTCACGAATTTGGTTCAAAGAAATGGAGGAAAGGAAAATTGTAGGATTTGTTCCTTTTGTGTCTCCTTGAAAGAAAAACCATAGGACTTTTAATTTCCACTTGTCCTACTTTTCAAATTCCTATTCATGAAGCACAAGACTAAGAGATAGTAGCATAATAGCATTATAACCGTACATTTTCTTGTGGTTTGACTTAATCTGACCATGCTTCTTTGCATCCTGTGATCTTCCAAATCTTGTGAATCAAATACCCAGATTGGCAGAAATCATGTGTTTTTAAATTCTCTGTTTTGCATGTGCATTCCTATCCTATTCCTATCTATTTCCTATCCCTGCATTGTTAGAACCCCCAAATTCAAACAAGCCCTTACACAATTACTTCTGTTACAGATATGTGTCAAAGAAAACCTTGTGTGGTTTGTCCTGCTCTTGTTGCGTTGTGTTCGACCCCAGCTCATCTGCTCCAACGATGAAAGGGTTCACCACAGCAGGGATCCGCTCTCCAGACTGTCTTTCGCCACCTCAGATCTTCTTCCCCACCGCTGACAGCCACGATAACTGAATTACCATCATCAACTGAGCAGATGACCTTGAGGACTACACGGGTCCGCAAGAGAGGTCGCACTCTTCCGTGTCTGCTTACGTTATGCATCGCTTAATATGATGACATGCTACTTTATCGTTGTGTTCACCTATTAGACTCCGAGTCAGGTCCAAACTAATGCTGGAACTTGAGTTTTTAAATGGTTGTGGGGTACATATTGGGGCAGCAATCGGTACTATATGTCTACTATTTGGTTAATCTCGGGTGTCTACTATGAGTTTCATGTTGGGTGCAAACAAACTTAAAGGAGCCATTATCTGTATTTTTTAACTAAAGTTATTATCTGCCTACTATCATTGGTTTCAGGTCTATCCATAGTTTGCTACCATCACTCTGGATTTGTGCATGCACTCCTTACATAATCTCACTATGTTTTTTTCCTATGCATGTCAGTTATTTTACACAATGGAACTGAACATGTAGAGCAAAAGAGACAAGCCTTGCTTGGCAATAAAATTTCATGCAGACGTCGCTCCATGGTGGGCGTAAAGGCAGCCCCCCTCCACCCATTTCGGATCGTAATCAAGAGGAAGATAACTGTTCTGAGGGGGATTCAGAAGGAGAAGACCACTCCTATTTACCCCCTGAGGTCTTCGCTCCAACTTGGCATGCTGATGTTGGTAATATCATGCATATGGTGCCTTGCATTGCTTACTGTATACATCAAATATGTCATCTACTTAGTTTAGACATGCTTTGTGTCAATGCCATCTGTTTAGTTTCTTTATCGTATATGTGAATCATGCAATGCCATCTTGTTTAGCCAGGCATCAGATATGTGAATTTTGCAATGCCACCATGGTTAGCCAGTCATCTTATATGTGAATTATATCATGCCATCATTTTTTATTACGTGTTAAGTTTGTCAACAATTTTAGTACATTCAATTACTCTTCCTGTGCATCAGCCATTCGACACGGTCATGGAAAAATCTGAAGTGGAAACAAGGTCTTCAGAGAAGACAATGCTATCTGACGAAGCGCATGTCTTGCTGGTTATGGATAGCTCCTCAGAGGAGGATTCAGAGATAGATGACCAGTCCTATTCCCCCCCCCCCCTCCGAGGTGCATGCTCTAACTTGGCAGGGTTATGTTGTTCATATCGTGCGTATGGTATCTTGCATTGCTATGTCATTTGCTTAGTTTAGACATGCTTTGTGTGAATGCCACCTGTTTAGTGTCTAATTACCATATATGTGAATTATGCGATGCCATCTTGTTGCAATACATTATATATGTGAATTATGCAATGCTATCTTGTTGCAAGGCATTATATATGTGAATTATGCAATGCCATGTTGTTTAGCCAAGCGTCATATATGTGAATTATATCATGCCATCCTTTTTTGTATTTCTCGTTGCATTTGTCGACAATGTTTGTATATTCAACTGCTCTTCCTGTGTATCGGCCATTTGAATTGGTGATGGAGAAATTTGGAGTCAAAACAAGGTTTTCAGAGCAGACAATGCTACCTGCTGAAGTGGATATCTTGGTGGTTACAGATAGCTCTTCAGAGGAGGATTCGGAGGCAGATGACTAGTCCTATTATCCCCCTGAGGTGTATGCTCAAACTTGGCAGGGTTATATTACTCATATCATGCATATGTTGTATTGCAATGCTTAGTTTTTACATCATATACACAATATTGAATGCCATCTCCTTAGTTGACACATCATATATGTGATTGCCCTCTGCTCACTTGCTTAGTATATAAATCATATATTTGAAGTATATCATGCCAAGATGTTTTACATAGATAGCATGTATCTGAATTATGGCATGCCAACCCATTTTCTAAAGACATAATATAGTTATATCATCTCATCATGTTTACATAGTCATCATATTTTGAATTATGTCATTCTATCCGTGAATTATATCATGCCATCATGTTTCCATCGACGGCATGTTTGTGATTTATGGCATGCCAACCACTTTAATAGACACATCGTATAGTTATATCATGTCATCCTATTTACATAGTCATCATATTTTGAAGTATGTCATTCTATCCTGTTTAGTTAGCCATCATACATGTAAAATTGTGGCATGCTATCATGTTTAATTAGCCATCATATATGTGAAATTATGTCCTGCTATTCTATTTGGTTAGACAACATAAATGTGAATTATTGCATGCCCTATTTTCTTCCCTACTATCCATTGCACCTGTCTATCTTACAATGTCTGTACATTCAATTACTTTTCTTGTTTATCAACCATTTCAATTGGAGGGGGTGATGGCAGTATCTGTGGGAGTAAAAACACCGTCTTCAGAAAAGATGGTGCTACCTATCAATGCAGATAGAACCACAGTTGTACTTGCCCAAGAACCAGCCCCACCACACATCACCCAGATTGTACCCCTACCCAGTTGGACAGAGAACCAGCTACACCCCTTCTAACCCCAGCCCCAGCAGATAGTAACCCAGTTCCAGTTGACATAGCACCATCTCCCCCACAGAGCACCCGAACATGAGAAGTTAGTAAGGCAACTGCAGTACCCAAAGCACGAGGACCACCACTCCGAACCCCAAGTCAACGCTTAAAGCAGAAGAAGAATTGTTTTCAGGTCAGGTTCCGTAGCTATGGTTCATACTACTTCGCTCTTGCATCACTGTATTTACTCATACCAACTAATTTCAAATTTGAAGGATGCAATTGAAACTCCAATGGCGCAACAGTATGTTTTAAACCTGTTTCTTTAACGTGTTCACTGTTGTAACTTTCTCTATGTTGATTTTAGTTTCAATTGAATAAACAGTTATGTTCTCATGCCATGCACATTACAAGTGTTGTTATTGTTGTGTAGTTTCCCACACTTATATTCTGTCTATGCTGCTTTGTCTTAAATAGATATGATTCGAACTGTATCTATCTTGATTTGGCAACATAAACTAGAATGATATAGACCATATAGTGACCATAATACATAGATATATGTTTGTTTCATGCTATTATCCTGTCCACCTTACTACTGAACTGGTTTACCAAAATGAGATTCATATACTACATTGTAAACCTGTGATGTGTTTGTTTGTTTGTTTATTTCTCTTTTAGAACGCGGATAAAATATTGGAGAAGAGTACCCTGTTATGCAATGGTAAAGGAAGTAATGCAGATAAGGTTCAAGATAGTGAGACATCCTTGTCGGTCTCCAAGAAAGCTAATAAAAACTATATGAAGACACTGAGACAACCCCAAAGTCATGTCTTGATGTAGTGTTCGAGTTACTGGCTACTACTGCTGGCACCAGCTCTTCGAACTCGCTGCCTGAATCAGTTCGGCTTCTTGAGTCTCAACTTCAAGTTGAAAGACATTGATCAGATGTTATGCGACAGGAAGCCGAAGGACTGAGCAAGTCCCTGCAGAGTTCAGAAGCATACTTTCTGGTGCAACAGCAAGTGCTAGAGGATTTAACGCCAAACAAGAGAAAGTTAATAAGCTTGCTAAACATCTTGCCAGCATTATGGGTACCCGGGATATTGTTTCTTGAGCTCTTCTGAAGTGGTTTCAGTTCTGGACTTGTTTTGCTGCGGCGTTTATTTGCACTGGTCGCCAACTTTGACAACCAGTGTATATGATATGTTGCTTTGTTCCCTATATTTGCACTGGTGGCGAACTTTGATGCCCAGTGGATGTAATATGTGTAATAGCCATGATAGCCTAGCGTAAGTTGCTTGCTTATTTATTTCCTTGTTGTCTTGTTTAT